>NC_088860.1:41480655-41831726 GCF_963853765.1 Magallana gigas
GCCATGCAGATGTCCCTGGCTAATTCTGGTAACTTTTCTGGTTATCATAAAAAAAAAATCCACTCACCTGTGAACTATTAATATTTAAGTCCACCCCTCCACCCCTTTCCTAAAAAAGAAAGTTAAGTTCCCATTGGCATTGGTTAGTTTGAATTTTACTGCCAGTTTAAAAAGGGAAACATCATTTTAATTTGATTTATTTCTATTAATTTTCCAAAAAAAACCCCCGATATAAATGAAAAGAGTGATAGTGTAAATTCCTATTTAAATGTGCATAAAATCATGGAAACACATCTCCTGAATTTTAGGAATATTGTTTTTATTTTTTAGAGAGATGTAAACTAAATGAAACAATGATAAAAATTTTGACTTTTGCCATTTTGTATTCTCAAGATTTGATGCACAACGGTTGAAATGCGATATTAAATACTTGTGTAAAATAAGGAATCTACAATATATCTTTAAAATTTGCAAAGATGCTAAATTTGATATGAACTATATTTTCTTTTAGCTGCTCCTTCAACAGAAAACACCCCAGCACCTATGGACGTTGATGACGAAGGAAAACCCTCGGATGATAAAAAGGTAAGGAAAGACAACTCTGTTAAATTGATAAGGCTACAAAAAATTGAATGTCTCATTTCTCTATATGGCACCGCCCCATGAGGTCAAATACTGCGGCATTGATCAATGACCTCTTGATGAATTAAATTTTAATTAAATGCAGATCTGCCTATGACACAAAAGATTGTTTTTGTTTCATTTAATTTTATAAAGTTGTGTCAGTTTGTATTGACATGGATTGTCTTTAGAAAAATTTGAAACTTGTCATACTTATCAATGTCAAGGTTCTTGTGGCCATGGGTGTTCTGGCTACATATAAACTTTATTTATTGGGAGATAGCTCAGGGTAACAGTACTGTTATAGCATTTATCTCAGAATATTTATTATCTATACATGTATCTTAAATAACAACTGAGTTTATTTACTCTCATGATGATTATAATATATTTGAGGTAAGACTTGACACCCCTTTTTATTTTGTGACAGGGAGATGAGGATTACTCGGACGTGATGAACGACCCCGCCTTCCTGCAGCAGGTGTTAGAGAACCTCCCCGGAGTGGACCCCCAGGACGAGGCCATTCAGAGTGCCGTCAGCTCCATGACCAAAGACGGCAGCAAAAAGGAGGATAAAAAGGACGGGAAGTAGAGGGCACAGAGCTTGTATATATATATATGTATCAAAACGGAACGTTACATTTGTGTGTATTTCATGTTTGTGAGAATGAGAAATGGACAGACGTTTAAATTTAGGATTGATAGAAGGTGTCATCTTAATGTTTACAAATTTGTCATTAAAATATGAAAGTGAAAACCCTTGGGATTTAATTACTTATTACTTATACTCAGTTAGATATGAATTTTTCAATGTTGATTTTGCTGAAAATTTTGGAATTGGCATGGCTATAGTTACTTGAACATTGTAAGCCTGTATACAACATGTACAGTGTACATGTAAATCTCTCTCTCTCTCTCTCTCTCTCTCTCTCTCTCTCTCCAGGCAAGTTAATACACGTCTGTTCATAGTGAAGAGGAACTGATTTCAAAGTTTTAAATTTTATTTCACTTTTAACACTAAGTTAAATACATCTGACATCCAAAAAACACTCATTCACCTGAGATTACTTTTTAATACAAAGAACACATGGACAATTATTCGTGCTGGATTAATATGGCAGCTCGGTCCTGTCATAAGTGAAAAATTTCCCAGAATCCTCCACTGTCAAAGAGTCAATGACTTGTAGTAGCGAATTGACCGAGTATTCCGTGGTGAATAAGTTGGGTACGTTCTTGTGATAAGGGCGGGATAAATCTGTGTCGACAGTCCCCGGGTGTAGCGACACACATATCACCTTCTTCCGGCCGCGACCCAGTTCTATACTGAGGTTCTTGGTGGCCATGTTGAGTGCTGCCTTGGACATTCGGTAGCTGTACCATCCTCCTAGGCCTAACAAAAAAAAAAATCCATTTTTTTTTAGATATATGTAAATCTGAGGGTAATTATGGTACAATTAAACGATTTTAGTGTATAAAAATAAATGTTTAAATGGCTTTGATCCTGGCTTGCGTATGATAGCACCGGCGTTTGTTTCTGTGATAAAACTTCACCCAATAGCAGTATGGTATAATACATAATACAAGTACAAATACAATATATAAGGCCAGCTTGATTAACAGTAGAAACTCGGAGATTGGTCCAAGTGTTCACATTAGGCCCAACCCAAGAGTTATCATGTTATAAAATGACAATTGAAAATTACAATTGACAGGTGAGCAAAGTTAACAATTGCAACAAATGTACAGCATAAAAAATCAGCTACATGTAAGTAAAAATATACAGTTATGTAGTTAATCTTGCCAATGGTAATTATCGGTCTGGCTAAGATGATCCGTTCAGATATTATAAGTCTAAACAAAACATCGCTGGAAAAAAAAACTAGTGCTGGTACATACCGTTATCTGTGATGGATCCGACTTTGGCTGACATGTTGGCAATAATTCCACAGTGGGCGGATCCAGAGTCAGAGGGCGTGGCCCCAAACTGTCCCTGCCCATTCAGTAGCAGCGGGCTCAGCATCTTCGCCATCAGCAGTGGACCAACAGCATTCGTATGTATGGTGGACAGCAGGCCCTAAAATCATTAAGACCAATATAGGTGTACCAAGCAATACGCCATATATACATGTCCTAAGTGTGCTAATTCCGTGTTGGAGTACATGTACTTGTTTGTCTTTATCAGGTATAGTATAATTTTTGTTTTATTTGTTTCCAGCGACAAGAGGTGTATGCTTCTGTGTATAACGATAAAAACAGTCACTAACCCCCCCCCCCCCCTTTCCCACTAATTTTCGCCATATGATATATGCAACATCCCAGAAAAGTAGACTGACAACGTCCAGATCGAGTTGAATGAAAACATTTAACAGTAGATGTTTCAAGCGATCTTGATCTAGAAATGTACATGTAAATGATATAAAGCATTCAAGTACAAAATATATGTAAAACAAAATCAATTGATGAATTCAATATTAAATCAAAGTACTGAAGAACTGACGGGAGTTGATTTTGTCGATGTTTATTATACCCCCCGCAAACGAAGTTTGGGGGGGTATATAGGAATCACCTTGTCCGTCCGTCCGTCTGTCCGTCCGTCCGTCCGTCCGTCCGTCTGTCGGTCTGTCTGTTCGATTCGTGTCCGGTCCATATCTTTCTTATGGAGAAACATTAGAAGTTCTTACTTCACACAAAGATTGCTTATGACCTAAGGGTGTGTCATGACCTTGAACCAAGGTCATTCGGGCAAGGTCAAGGTCACTGGCAGAAAAAGTGCAAAATTCGTGTCCGGTCCATATCTTTCTTATAAAGAAACATTAGAAGTTCTTACTTCACACAAAGAATGCTTATGACCTAAGGGTGTGTCATGACCTTGAACCAAGGTCATTCGGGCAAGGTCAAGGTCACTGGCAGAAAAAGTGCAAAATTTGTGTCCGGTCCATATCTTTCTTATGGAGAAACATTAGAAGTACTTACTTCACACAAAGAATGCTTATGACCTAAGGGTGTGTCATGACCTTGAACCAAGGTCATTCGGGCAAGGTCAAGGTCACCAACAGAAAAAGTGCAAAATTCGTGTCCGGTCCATATCTTTCTTATGGAGAAACATTGGAAGTTTTAATTTCACACAAAGATTGCTAATGACGTAAGGGTGTGTCATGACCTTAACCCAAGGTCATTCGGGCAAGGTCAAGGTCACTGACAGAAAAAATTGCAAAATTCATGTCCGGTCCATATCTTTTTAATGGAGAAACATTGGAAGTTCTTACTTCACACAAAGATTGCTTATGACCTAAGGGTGTGTCATGACCTTGACCCAAGGTCATTTGGACAAGGTCAAGGTCAATGGCAGGAAAAAAAAGCAAAATTCTTGTCCGGTCCATATCTTTCTTCTGGAGAAACATTGGAAGTTCTCAGTTCACAAAAAGATTGCTTATAAGATAAGGGTTTGTCATGACTTTGACCCAAGGTCATTTGGGCAAGGCCAAGGTCACTTGCAGAAAAGTATAAAACTCGTGTCCAGTCCATATCTTTCTAATGGACAAATTTTGGAAGTTCTTAATTCACATCTAGAATGCTTATAACCTGAGAGTATGTCATGACCTTGACCAAAGGTCAATTGAGGAAGTTCAAGGTCATTGTTAAAAAAAAATCGGGCTCAGTATACCAATAATTCAAAATTGGAATTTCGTTTGATTCGTCATGTTTATTAACATAAGGATGCAAATGTCCTCATGCATTAACAGTTAACTTGAACTAAAATGGAATTTAAAGAATAGAAATTGGTTTGTGTACTCATATAAGCATTAACAGTTTTAAAAAATAGAGCAGTTGTTATTTATAGAAAATGGACGATGAAAAAGATTCATTCAACATTTTCTATAATAGAAAAAATACATGAGTTATGATTTTTCTTAGCGGGGGGTATCAATTGTGAGCTTGCTCACAGTACCTCTAGTTTATTTTAAAATCAATGATATGTTAATTTGCATGACAAGAACATGTAGTTTCTAATTTGTATTTGAATTACGCACATTTTTATAATATGAATTTTTGGACTTTTTCGACAAGAATGTCGAGAAACCCCCATATGAATCATGTTAAATAATATTTAAAGATTAAATTAATTCAATCAAACTATATATCAGTAATAGAAATATTTCTCGAAAATTGTATGGATCCAAACAATATTGAACTCTAGTCTCGTTCAACCAAACGCTCGGCTGACACCGTAAATCTCCGACAAGCAAGAGAGACTCTCTAGCTGCTTGTCGGAGATTTAAGGAGACAGCCGAGCGTCGAGTTGAACGAGACTATATTGAACTCTGGCGTAGAATACATACAACTACAAAAAATATCTAAATTGTTCGTACCATTTAAAATCTGACTATTTTCAAGGTATTTATAAATAAGTTTCCATGAAAAACAATGCTTCAGCATACATTACTTCGAATTTATCAATTATTTTCAAGAACTAAGTCTTGTCAGCAGCGATGATTTGTGCTGAGGTCCAAACACTGTTTCACTTTCGGTTTGTCTGAGTAACTGCATAGGAGAGTTGATTAAAATCAACTCCCAAAAATAAAGGCAATCATACTTAGTCAAAATAGCGTCGAAAATCTTGACCACCCCCCCCCCCCCCCCCCGAAAAAATAAAATAAAATGAATCAACAATTGTGGCAATCAATTGGCAATAACAACTACGGCGAATTTTCTGTATAAATGTCCATGTAAATGATGTAAAACTCTTTACCATATAATACTATATACATTTACCTGTTCATCAACACTACGCAGACTTGTCTCCCCTTTGCCGCTGGGGTGCAGCATCCCTGCACAGTTAATAAGCAGATCCAATCTCCCGAAGCTGTCAGTCACAAACTTAGACACGCCTACAATCTCCTCCTCTTTTGTGACGTCTAGTTTACAAATGTGTAGATTGGCGGGGTTGCTGTCTTTCAGTTGCACGAGGTCTTGGGCTGAGTTCGGATTGCGACATGTTGCTATGACGGTTGTTGCGGGGTTGCGCTGCAACAGGGTTTTACAAAACTGAAGTCCTATCCCTCTACTGGCTCCCTGTATTAAAGCGATTCCACTCATTGCAGTCATTTCTCTTCTTTACGTCATATGCCTACAATTAATATTTATCATGATCATTTATAAGTTGTTTTTTTTTATTTTGGTGGTGGGGTGGGGGTGTGAAATCATTTTTTTTCCATCTGAGAAGTTTTCAATCAAAGTTTTAATTATAAACCAAAACAACAATAAATAAGGACAAGAAAGGCAAAACTACATGTAGTACCTATAGACTACTTGTTGTCGAAAAATTTTATGCATCAATAAATTAAAAAAAAAATTATGAAATGTATTTTACATTGTATTTTGTGTTAAAACATAGATTCAAAAATTAAATGTAACCTGGTCTATTAAAATATTTTGCATAGCTAAAGCTTATTTTAATACAACGATGTCTTCACGTTAGGAGCATGCGGTCCACCTAAATAATTAAACTCGATTTCATAAATGTGAGGTCATTTCTCAGTTCTCAGACGTGAGGCTGATTATATATTAATATTTGAGCAAAGTTGCTAGTTGGCTAGACTTAGCAAAAAACCCGACAAGCCAAAAAAAAAAGGCTCTGGTCATCCGCCTGGTTATGTATTTAACTTTACAAGTCCCCTCTCTTGTAAAAGGGCCCCGACGCCTATGCAATAACGATACGTGTTCGATTTTTTCAGTCTTTTTAAATGCAATTCTTGTAAACTTTTTCTCTGTCCGCCGTAGAAAAACCACTCATATACAAAAAGTGGAACGACTGAATCAATTTTAGTGAAGTTACAATATTAATCAGGGGCAGGTGGTGTTGATTAGAATTATAAAAGTCCAGGGACAAATCATTGTATTTGATTATATTGCGTCCTTTTGTTATTAAAAAAAACCCCATATACATTGTCCAAGTATGCCCAAGATACAATAAGGAAAAGGTTTTAAAAATATGTTTTTTTAAGTTTTATTAAATTACATAAATTTTTTTTTAATGATCCGTAAAGCAAGAAACAGACCAAGCTTGGTTATTTTCGCCCGTTAACATTTTTTTATTTCAGAGATTTGTGTATTTGAGCATCGATTATCGTCAGAAAAGGTAATTACATGTATGTACCACTCCAATCACATGTATCATGATCCGCTCCCCGAAAAAACAAAACAAGGAAAGATAATTCTATTTTGCAGATAATGGGTTTCCTGTTATTTACTTGATTTAAACATTAAAAAAAAAGATTTTGAGTACTTACACATGTTCACATTATTTCTCTCCTCTAGAGTTGAAACTTGAATAAGTAAGCAAGATAAATATATCACTGCAAACCTTGTTTATGTAACGAAATATGTGTAAAAGAAAAACCAAATCGTTTGTGGTAGTTTTGGTATACTATCTAATTATTAATTTCGTTCATCAGATTGATTACCAAAATGACATTTATTCGATTTATCATATATCAAAACTCTCCCCTTACAAATTTTAAAATAGCCTAAATGCAATGGTTTCAAGTCCGGAAATATATCTTCTGTTTCAAGAACGTTTTAATTTTGGAATTTTTCCTTTGACCAATCAAATTGATTGTTACAGACTGCACCGCCATTTTTGATTTGAATGTAAACACTACACTAACTTTTAGTACAAATGATGTCTCGTGTAATGTGATTAAGGTAAAATTGTATTCCAATTTGTGTTTTTTTAATTTAAGTAAAGTGATACATAAAAACTGTTGAAAAATTATGTGTATTTATTGAGTAATTCGATTCATCGTGATAATTGTGAAGATAAGAGTTTGTTTTGGATGCTGCAGTCAGAAGTTTAAGTTGCAATCTCTTTTGAGAAGTGGAAAGGCATAATATATATCCACTTCTCAAAAGAGAATACAGCCATTTGATGTTTTCGCCATCGGGCATAATTAATTGTGCAGTTGAATCTCTAGAGTCCCTCCTGAGCTTTTTTTTCTAAAGTCAATACATAGTCACTCATTACTTTTCACACGATGTAACTGTGAACGTGAACATAGAACCATGGCAATACAGGGGCGGGCATTTTAACCATTCTGGTCTCTTACATATATTTTACAGAATCAAGAAGGTTAAAATGCCTCTGTGTATATCTACTTATGCAATTACAATCATAGATGTTGATATAGGGACCTCTTTGGCAAACTTATAGGAGATGACAATTTCTAAATTATTGCAATTATGTCAAAACCTAATTTTAACAGATTATCTTTTACATTTACAACCCAAGTATTATTGTTTACCACTGGACCAATGGATTATTAGTCTGTTTGGGTACGAGTCGGTTTGGGTACGACTTCACTTGACTCCAATTTTATAAATGATGAACGATATCTATATATATCTATCCTCTAATTGAGCTCTATTGATAAGTGGCACCGAGCCCGACGTAAATACCACATTACTATAAAATCTGATTTTATAGTATAGAGGGTAGACACATATAAATAATTATCGTTTGTCATTTACAAAATTATCTGGGGAGTGCCTATGATAAGATTGGTTGTGTACGTGACATAATTTCATAAAGAGTTAGTAACCTCTACATGCTCTGTATACACAGTCTTGGACTCGGTCACTCTCCATTGAATAAAGTGTCATCTTAACATTTCTTTAGATAATTAGGAAAAGATGGGCCGAGCCAAGAACACCATCAAGACCTATGGCCGTCACAGACAAAGGGTGATAACTGCGGATATTTGGAGCTCTGATGATGAGAAAAAGACTGACACTGGGGGCGGTTTGTTCAGCAGTAGTAGCAGCAGCCTGGACTCCTCGACCCAAAACTCAACAAACGACAGCCTGTTTGGAGGACCAATAACTACTCGAAGGTTCCGGAAACAGTCAAAGAATTTGTTTGATTGAGTTCTAGTCTTCCTGACTATTTGCTTTGTTTTTATTTGATAAAGACTCAGTGTATTTTAGATTAATATCAGACCGTGTATTTTACTATTTTAGATCAATTAGTGGGGAGGGGATCTGACACCCCTTCCCCTTAGAAAATTATCCTTTTGACTAACCCCAAACCCCCCCCCCCCCCTCATCAGGCTCAATGGAAAAATGTCTGATTCCACACATGTTGTTATTATTTAATGTCAGTGTGTTAGTGTGTGTGTGATTTTGAATTCATAAATCAGGGATGGGGTCAATTACAATGGAAAGTAATTAATTAAATTACAATTACTTTCTTAAATTCTTCAATTAAATTACCATTACCATTACAATAGTTTTCAAATGTAATTAATTAAATTACAATTACTTTGCAGATGTAATTAATTAAATTACAAATTACATTTTCATCAAAATTTACTATATTAAACCATGATTTATGTACAACACGTAAACATTTAAGAAGGTATGTGTAGAATGTGAATAACATTTCGTCATAATCAAAATACTTTCACTATTTGAGAATTTGCTTATAACTAGTACTCTGATAAGTAACAATTTTTGGAAAGAACAAATATAAATTTGATTTATTGTTTATTTCAAAACACAGGTACCAAATCTATAGTCACAATATGAAGGTGTCCCATACCACCTTGATATTCAATAAAAATTTGAACGTTATATCCCCTAACCTACACCTATCATGTAACTAAAGTATTTTCTGCATGCAAAACTATTCTATGAAAACTTTCACCTTTGCATTTTTATCCACTATTTTTTCTAAGTTATACTGGTTAATACAATGCCAAAATACAGGTTAATCTCAGGTAGAGGATTGACTATAATTGTTATCAAAACACAATTCACACCTGTTGTTCTGTACCTACATGTAATTATTAAATGTTTGCATTAAGGGAACACACCCTGTGGACATGTTAGGCATCAAAAACTTAAAACCCATTTGAAGCCATGCATTCAGCTCTATGTATTTTAGACTATCAATTAGCAAGCATGACTTGATAGTTTATATAATTTAGGTAACACTGATATTGTTTGTAAATTAAACAGTGATTTTTTAAACTAATTTAATGATAATTGTCACACTAATTATTCTAATAAGAAGGGTAATAAGTATTTCTTTTAATAAAAAGAGATCAAGCAAATCATTAAATTCATGTACTTAATTAAATTTGGGAAACTTATGATTAAATATTGAATCACTGAAAAAATTCATTTTGAAAAATATTTAGTATGATATATATAACAATAGTTCAATGCTTTTTAACTACTCTTCCTATCTTGACCTTGTACCATTGATAGTGTGGGGAACAATGGGTAGTGGACAGCTTTATATTTATATGTACATCAGTGTGTAATTGAATGTAATTGAAAAGTAATTGGAATTACATGCCTTTTTTGAAAGTAATTAATTAAATTACCATTACATGTAATTGAAAATTTGACCAATTACACATTACTTTCAATTACATAAAAATTTGTAATTAATTACACTCAATTACCATTACAAATTACCATTACCCCATCCCTGTCATAAATACACAGACTTTGATATACATTACATTGTATTATCTTTCAAAAATGATCACCAAAAAAGCTAGATCCCTCAGATTTTCAGAGAGGCAGTGAAAATGTTTTATTGTTACATGTATTGTAGGTTATTACATGTATATTTAAGAAGTTGTTATACATGATTTTTGATATTGTACATGTTGTAATACATGTACCTCACATTATTATGTACTTTGTATTGTAATCAAATTATTCATAGAAATTATACTGGAAATTGAAAGCTTGAAGCCTCTATAAATGATAAAAATAACAAATAAAAAATATTTATTATTAATACATGTATGAAATAAGACTAAAGAGAATAAATCAGGTTGTAAAGTTTCAACTTTTTATTGAAATGATACATTCCAGCTCAAATAAACCTTCCAGAGGTAAGAACAAAGAAAACATTGGACGTGTGAAAAACAAAAGACTACAACAGAAAAGACTTGGATCTGATGGGGTAAGAAAAAACAACACAAAGTTTTGTCAGTGATTGATAAAGATTCTAAGAATTTAAATCCTTGGTCGTAAATAATTCTCCAATGCTACCAGAATATGATCTTTATTTTTCCTGTATAAAAAGATTTGGCTTGATACTGCTGGAATTTTTTAACTACCGTACATATTTAACATAAGTGTAAACATGATAAGAACTTAGTATATTCCTCCTTAAATGTATCATAAGTATTCTTTTATTTTTTTATAACATTATTGATATTCTTTGAGAGGAAGATTTTTTTTTTTACCTTTAGGAGAGTTGCTCCAGCACAGGAAGTGACAGTTTGTTCCGAACCAGTCGCCCCAGGAGAGCCTTACGGGACAGGAACTACGCCGAACAAGAGGAAGTAGGCAAACCAAAGTACGGGGGAAAGCGGAAACGGATTCCAAACTCAAGCATCCACCTACCTAGTCAAAAATCGGATTCATTATCCTCCATTACAAACTTTAGTGAATTTGACGACTACAGCCTCGTAATATCGGGGTCCCCGGCCCAGATTAAAAATGACAGCGTTTATTCTCCGCGCAATTTACGCAGTCAGAATAAGATTGAAACCAGTACTCCTTGTGCTAAGAGGACTTGTTCTGCTAATGATATAAATAATTTGTCAATAATTGATCATGTAGAGGACGACGTTCCGCCTTCTCCTTCCGTTCATTTGGAGCAAAGCTCCTACGCCAATGAATGTTTATCAAGAGTCTCGGCATCTAATGCTTCTGATGTTAACAATAAAAGTAAATCGGTGTTTAAGACACCAAAGGACGAAAGTTTATCTAGCCCTGTTATACCTTGCATTGTTCAGTTGGAAAAATTAAGACAGAGTTTCCTTTCCATGCATGTGTCTCGGAGGTCCTCCAAGCCGTCTAATATGGACCACTCGGAAAGTTTGTTCAGTACTTTTGATGAGAATGGCTCTTCGATCAATTGTGTGACTGCCGAATCAAAACTTGTAGTGTTAGATTCTGAGGAGGAGGAGGAGGAGGAGGAGGAGGAGGAGGAGGATGAAAGTGATACTGAAGAAGATGAGGAAAGTGAAGTAAGAGGTGATGATGATTTAAGTGAAATTTTTGAAGAAGATGAAGAAGAGGAAAATGAAAATGAAGAAGAAAATGAGGGGGGAGAGGGTGAGAGGAGTATGACCAAGTATATGTTGGCGAGTCCAGAAAATGACAACTTCTATTCAGCTCATTCTTCCTTGGCCTCAAAGGAAACCCCTAATGTCTCACTCAGCAAAAGCTTGCTCAATAGATCTCACTTTGTAAGTATAAACTTGAGCTTAAAATAATGGTTTTATCTTTCAAAAGATGAAAGTTTGTAGTTTGTCAAATCCTATTTTAATTATTTTCATAGTTTTGAAGCTTACCACTTGTAAATTATTTCAAAATAAGCAATTAAGTAAAGAAATACTCTAAAATTCATTGACAGCCAAAGGTCAAGTTAATAATTACGGTTTGATTGGAGTTCAACAAAATCATTTCATTTTATTTACCTGTATGTTTCAGGATGTCCTGACTCCTCAGAGAAAGAAATCGCTTCCCCCTCCATCCCCCCGCTCCAAAATATTGGAGGTCTGCCAACAAGAGGATATAGAAACCTTCCACTCCTGTATCAATAGCAGGTAAGTACATGTACAGTGCAAGAAGGAGAAGGGCAATTTTCAGGCCCTTAGGCCAAAAAACTTAGACGAGCTCACTTTTGATCTCGGTCTCTCTTTTTCACCATTCCTTTTGTAAAAGTGAAACTGAAATCAAAAGTGAGCTTGTCTAAGTTTTGTGGCCACGGGGCCAGGTCATCTACTGTTAACCAACTTCTATTTGTGATGACTATATTTTGTGATTAACAGGAAATATTTACATTCTACTGTGTTTTTCCATTAAATTCCGTGATGTTTAAATGCCTCTAAATGCAACAAGTAGTCAAAGGTCAAATTGACGAGTTTTATTATGACGTCACAAACGTTGAACGCTGTAAACTGCAACGTCACAAGCGAAAATCAAAGTTCACGCTTGTGGCTGTTACTGTGGCTCTTCCATTAATATTAACTTACCCTTAGGATAAGATAGGAATTTTAAGGTATGAATCATATTTGCAGACAAGGCAAGAAGTTAAAAAAAATGTAAATATAAGCATTAAATCATGATTTTTTAGCTCACCGAGACGAAGTCAGGGGGAGCTTATGCTATACCCTCGGCGTCGGCGTCCGGACCTGGTTAAAGTTTTTGTTGCAGGTCCTGTATCTAAGCTATTACTTGTCCTATCTTCACCAAACTTGCATGGATGATGCATCTGGACCTACTTATGGACTTGAAAGACTTGGATGCTGAATCTGAGTCCTAAATTTCAGATGCTGGAGGAGGTTAAGGTTGTTGGACCAGGTTAAAGTTTTTGTTGCAGGTGCCCTTTGATAGCAATATCTAAGTTACTGCAGGTCCGTACTTCACCAAACTTGCATGGATGGTGTGTCTTATGATACTGATGCACCAGACATGCTTGAGTGCTGAATCTGAGCTATAGGTTTCGGATGCTGGAGGAGGTTAAGGTTTTTGGGGCAGGTTAAAGTTTTTGTTGCAGGTGCCCTTTGATAGCAATATCTAAGTTACTGCTGGTCCATACTTCACCAAACTTGCATTGATGGTGTGTCTTATGATACTGATGCACTAGGCAGGCTTGGGTGCTGAATCTGAGCTATAGGCTACAGATGCTGAAGGAGGTTAAGGTTTTTAGAGCTGGTTAAAGTTTTCGTTGCAGGTGCCCTCTGATGATTATATCTTGGTTACTACTTGTTCTAACTTCACCAGACTTCCATGGATGGTGCGTCTTATGATGCTGATGCACCAGACAGGCTTGAATGCTGAATCTGAGCCATAGGTTTCGGATGCTGGAGGAGGTTAAGGTTTTTAGAGCTGGTTAAAGTTTTTGAAACAGGTGCCCTCTTATGCTTATATCTTAGTTATTACTTGTCCTAACTTCACCAGACTTCCATGGATGGTGCGTCTTATGATACTGATGCACCTGACAGGCTTGAATGCTGAGTCTGAGCCATAGGTTTCAGATGCTGGATATGGTTAAGTTTTTTGGAACAGGTCACATGTTTAATAGATAATAGTACTATTTCAAACTTGCATAGTTGATTAAACTGTAATATGAATGAATCACAGAGGAAGCTTCAGATGCAGAGCTTGATCTCCATTATCAAGGATGCTAAAAAATATATCTTAGTTATTACAGGTCCTAACTTCACCAAACTTGAATGGATGGTGTGGCTTATGATACAGATGCACCTGACAGGCATGGATGCTGAATCTGAGCCAAAGGTTGCAGATGCTGGAGCAGGTTAAGGTTTTGATTGCTAGTGCCCTCTGATGATGATATCTTAGTTATTACTGGTCTGAACTTCACCAAACTTGCATGGAGATGCGTCTTATGTATACTGATGCACCTAACAGGCTTGAATGCTGAATCTGAGCCATAGGTTTGGGATGCTGGATGAGGTTTAGTTTTTTTGGAACAGGTCACATGTTTTAAAGATGATAGCTTGCATAGTTGATTTAACTATATTATAAATGAAATGCAGAGGTTGCTTCAGATGCAGAGCCTGATCTCAATTATCAAGGATGCTAAAGAAATCTCCTACCTCATTCAAACTTGCTCGATAGATAGATGTGTTTTTTGATAAATGATATAACATGATTCCTATGATATAGTATTGTATGGGATGAAACAATATTGTTTAATATGATACAATATAATATCATATGTAATACTATAAAAAGTTATATGATACGATATGATATTGTATCAATTTTTTTATATTTTATGTTATGATATTTTATCATGATATCGTTATGTATAGTATTGTATATTATGATACAATATTGTATAATTTCATATTGTATTATTAATTTATTTTATCAAACGATACTATTACATAAGATATTGCAAAATATTATATTGTATCCTATGATACAATATTGTATATTCTATAATATTGTATCATACGATATTGTATAATATGATATTAGTTTCTGTAATATAGAATTATATCGCATGAAATTGTATATAATATGATACTGTAATATTATATAATATCGTATCATACGATATTGTTAAATATGATATTGGTTTATAATATGATATATTATCACATGAAATTGTATTATATGATATTATATAAATAGTGCCTGTTTGGGAGGGTAACAGTTGAAATTGACACCCCGAGAAAACCATTGTCAACCGACGCGAAGCGGAGGTTGACAATGGTTTTCGAGGGGTGTCAATTTCAACTGTTATCCTCCCAAACAGGCACTATTTATTTTGTTATACTGAATGTCTTTTTTTTAAATTTTTAAGAAAATTTTACTGCTTTTATATAGGAATAACGTGAATTCTACAGCGAACCGTACGCGCATAATTTTCGCGCATGTAACATTTTTTAATGTTACCCGTTGCCAAGTGCGTTGCTAACGCTGAGGGTAATAGTAAATATTATTAACTGCGTCTTAACCAATCAGATTTCAGTATTTAACATGAAAGTATAACAATGTAAAATATATAATTGTATCATATGATACAGTATATATAA
Source organism: Magallana gigas (assembly GCF_963853765.1). NCBI lineage: Eukaryota > Metazoa > Mollusca > Bivalvia > Ostreida > Ostreidae > Magallana > Magallana gigas. The sequence continues at coordinate 41,495,877 of NC_088860.1, forward strand.
TATGATATTGTATTATATAATATTTTACTTTATCACATGATATTGTATCATTTAATATGATACAATGTTGTATCAAATTATATTGTATCATATGATACAATATGATATTATGTATAAAAAATGATACAGTATCAAACAATATCATACTATATTATACAATATAATATCATGTTTCAATGTTATGATGTATTATGTAATATGATATTGTTATATAATACTATATTGTTTTATATATTATGATATTGTATTATGTGATCAAATACAATAACGTATAACACAATACAATGTCATATCATACGTTACAATATCATATCTCATCATTGTTTACTATGGTAAGTTATTGTATCATATGATATATGTTGTAAATATGATAGGATGCAATATGTAATTTTATATTATAATTGTATTGATTAACATATGAACATATGATTATCATACAATTTTTTAACAGATGATATACGATATTGTGTCAAAACAGAATCCATGAATATACAAGATCATAAAGTATGATTTTCATTTAATATGATAAAGGTGGTCTCATAAAGGTGAAGTCTCATAAGGGTGATGTCTCGTCTCGGTGAGCTTTGTAATCTGTGATTACCTATGTTTGAAGTATACACTCTCATAACTGCAGCGGTGTGTGCATACAAATTTTCATAACTCGCTAACGCGCGTTACTCAATTTGTATGCACACACCGCTGCAGTTATGAGAGTGTATACTTCAAAAAATCATGATTCAATGCTATAATAAACTTGTTCTCATCAATTTATTTTCACAATCATGATGTCGATTATTTTGAAAATAGAATACTAAAAATATTTGAAGACTGGTTTGCAGTGAGAAATGTCTTCAGGACAACTAGCCTCTAGCAACCCTCATGAATATTTCTTGCAGGCAAATAAACATGATGAAAGTTGGTTCACAGTTATATAAAATTTAATTCTTAAACAATTTCTCTTTGTCCTATAATTTTATTTCATTACATGTATATACCAGTGGTGTATAAACCTCTTTTTTTTTCTTTCTGGATAGAGAGAAGTTTTGAATCTATACTTAGACTAGAGGCACAATCTAATTTGAATGTTAAACAGGCTAAATATATTTTCTTTTTTTTATGAGTAATGTTCAGTGAGGTAAGGAATAAGATCAACGATAGTTAGGATTAAAAAAAAATTTTGCTAGGAGGAAGAGTTCTCTTTTTTAGTATGATGAAACAATGTAAAAAGGTTGGAGAGGGTGTGTATGGAGAAGTGTTCCGGACTAAAAGGGGAAAGAACTCTGTAGCTCTCAAGGTAAATGTTCTGTTGTACACAAGTGCATGTATTATATACATGTATCTCCATACCATAACATTTAAACATGTTGTGCAGGAAAGATATATGTACATTGTATTTGAAATATGAACCTACAATAAATAATCTATGTAATCAAAGTTGTGCATTGCCATCAAACCCTGTGCGCCCTGTTTAGATTTAGTCCTGTTGTAGATAATTCCAGTAGAAGGCGACTTTGAAGTAAACGATGAGAAGCAAAAGTCATTTGAGGAAATATTACCAGAGATTGTAATCTCAGTGTAAGTTTATCTCTCTCTCTCTCTTAAATTACCATCTAGTATTTTAAGGCTTTGTCCTGATATTAGTATATATTGAAATATCACCATTGCCATATTTATATTCAAAACAGGAATTTTCAAATATGGAAAGTAAAAAAAACCAAACTTCTAAAGATAACTCAAGTATGTTATTCATTGCTAAGAAATTCTTAATGTAAACTATAGTCTGTCCAAAGTTATTGCTTCCATCACTTTTTGATGGTTTTCAATTAAAATACACATCCATGTGAAAAAAATACAGTTGAAATTAATAGAAGGGAAAATTTCCAAGATATCTTTATTGACACATTATCATTTTTCACTCATAAAAGTTCACAGGAATGAAAACAATTTTTTTTACAGAGATTTATAATGGGAAATGTTTACAGCTCTTCACCATTTAGAACTCACTTGGAATACCTTGCACAATTTTTCAACGTTATCATCCGGGCTATTTCATGGCTGTGCAATGCAAAATTCCCTTTGGGTTGTGTATTGAAACCTGTAACTGTGTAGGGGGCGTTTCAAAACAGAAAATCGGGACATTTTTTTATATTAGTGGATGAAAGTAGTTTGAGCACAAAGGTATTTACATGTAAGACTATCGAAATATCAAGCAAAAAGTGGTGGAAGCAAAAAAAGACAGAGTATAGTATTGATTTAATTAAATATTCACTATTGTAGCTCTTTTAAAAGAAAATTTAAAAAAATATTTATATGAACCTATCAACATGTGGTTCATATGTCCAGAGACGAAAGCTGCTTATAAGAATAGACCTGTGTTATCTTTAGCCTTTACATTATGTAATTTGTTTTCCTTTTTTCAGAGAATTGAGTTTGTTGAGGGAAAATGAACAGTGCTACACTCAGAATTTTTGTGAAGTTCAAAGGTAACCAGGCTCATACTTGTTCCTGACATTTTTAATATGGTCATTTTGTCATTGCTGTTTTTAATGTTATTTTTTACCTGCTACCAATGTACTCATTCCGTATTAATCAAGAAAAAAAGTACCTGAGGGAACTATGAACAATAAGTGAACTATAAATTTATGACCCATGATTATCCTTAAGGACGTCATTTACTCAGGGTTTGAGTTCTCAAAATCCGGATTGTTTAAAAGTTCAATGTCATGAGTAAAATTTGTTCTAAACACTAAAAGTATTTATGAAATGAATTATTATTGACAAACCATTCGATATTTTTACTATATCATGGAATTAGGCTCAAACAAAGTTGGACTTTTAGTAAAACAGAGGAAATTCGGACTAACATTTTCAGATTTTGTATTTCACTTAAATATTTTTGGTAGTACTGTAATATTCAAAGTTAAGATTTTATTTGTTAATGCACATAATTTTGCATATTTTCTGTTGGTTTTATCTCACTTTTTCATTTAGATATTTGAATGGCACACACTACAAAAATATTGAAAAATGCTTAAAAACGATAAAAGACACCATATCTCAAAATTTTGATCATTGACCTCATATAACTTTTATACCAGCAGAGTAAGGTCAATATGCCTAGTTTAAAGCTATAAATGTTTTAGTATTATCATCATTCAACTTTTTGTAAAATTGAATAAAAAAAAGTGTAGGAATCTGAAAACTGATAGAGGAAATTCAGACTGGAATATTCAAAAAAATTGTGGATGAAAACTTAATGCTTTGTGTCTGTTCAGTGTCACTGCCATTCATAAACTGTATTTCATTTTTAAAAGAGTTAAGCAATTTGTATTATTTTCACAATTAAGAAAATGTCAATCATGGTATAAAATTTTGAGGGACTTTTCTTATATTTTCAAAAAATATTCAGTGGCCATTATCTCAAAAAGTAGGTCATTGACCTACTTTTTTGAAAGTGGAAAATAGCACTACAATGATAGGTCTTTAACACACAATAGATGGTTTTTCATTATCATCAGTGGAATTTTTTTTCATTCTGAGTAAACGTATACCTTAATGGTTTTTCTGCTTTAAAATTACAAAGATAGTGAATACTGTGGTTTCATTAATTTTCAAGGGCATCAATTTTCGTGGATAAAGTAAAAATCACAGTATCAAGGATACGTAAATTCGTGGCCAATGACCCTATCAACAAAAAATGTTAATAAAAATTGCACTTTAATGAACATTTAATTTCATGGATCAACTAAACAACGAAATACACGAAAATTGGTATTCAACGAATATTGATGAAACCACAGTAAATGTGAATTTATGGATCACCATTGTGTGGTTCTCGAAATCTGTTGGCAAACATGTAGTACCTAACAACATTTATCTTGCGTAGACACAAGTTTACGTCATTTGTAGTTGCAAGTTTAAAATTATATCCCCCTCTCCAAAAAAAATAAAAATAAAAAAATCACATTTAGTGCAATTACAACAAAATCTCCATATACCCTTACTCAGCAGAAAAAAAATTGATTTAGCTTGAGTTTGAATCAAACAAGATTTTATTTTACCTGGGCCTTTGTTTTGCAGAGTTTCATGTGTGAAGGGAAGGTACCCCTCCAAACTTCTGAATGAGTGGAATGCATTTCATGAAGAGAAAGGGTCTGAAAATGATAACCCAGGTACACTCAATGAGTTTTCGGGGAAAAAGCATGAACAACGATGTTCTAAAATGAATACACATGTAGTACTTCTGGTTTAAAGAATTCAGTTGACAAAGTGCTGTGTCTTGATTTCAGACATGTTTTCTGATGACCAGCTCTTCATCATGTTCGAGTTCGCAGACGGAGGGAAAGACTTGGAGTCTGGGCAGGTGAATTAGATAGTACTCAAAATTCCAGTTTAGAATTTAAAATTGTGAACTGCATTGAATATTGAAATTTGGTCAACCAAACATTTAGATATTGTAAACAGGGTTATTTTCGCCCCATGTAATTTTTGCCCTCTACGTTTGCAAACAGTTTCATTCTGTCTTGAATTCACCCATACACAGTTGTGTTTAAAGAGATTTAATTTGAGATGCTGAATTCGCCCAGTCGTAAATTCGCCCATTGACAACGAGGGCAAAAGCGGTGAAAGTAAAAAGGGGGTGAATATTAGAAGTAATTTAGAATTTGACATTGTTAAAATGTAATAAATATTGTTAATGCATTTATCACAAAAGGACAGAAAATTGATGGTTGCTTTTTTAGTGTTTTTAGAAGAAAATAGTAGTGAAAATGAATCAGCAAATACACTGTTTAAATTTTTTTTGTTTTTAAAAATGCTTCATGTAGTTTTATAAGTCAAAGTATCTATATCATGTATATAATTACACTTCATGAAACTGAAATCCAAATAACAAAAAATCTTGCCTTTCATTCTTTTTTACAGTTCAATAATATTTTTGAGGCCAAGAGTGTTTTCGAACAAGTGACATTTTCTCTGGCGGTAGCGGAGGAAGCCCTACAGTTCGAGCACCGAGATCTTCACTGGGGGAACGTACTGGTCAAGAAAACGGAGCTCAAATTCCACGAGTATGTGGTGATGGGCCAGACGTTTCAGGTGGAGTCTCACGGAGTTCATGTCAGCATCATAGACTTTACTCTGTCTCGGCTCATTAAAGGTATGTTCATTTTAGCTGAAGGATCAGGGATGATAAAAGGATAATTATATGAAATGTATCGAATGGAATCTGTTCAAATTGATATTTTCATTTGGTGCTTAGTACCGAATTGTTTAATCATGGTTGTATGTTACCCTTTACAGTAAATTTAATTTAACTTTATCTAGTCACATTCATTTCTAATAAAATCATTCAATGTCATTTGGATAGTAACATCTACAAGATATTGAATTGATTAAAGACCAGCTGTATCTACATGTTTATAGAAAATATATGAAATCATTCGTGATTTGTGAGGGTATATGACTTTAATATGACTTTAATCCAACAGGTTGTTAATAGCTTTCTAGTTATAGGATAGGATAGAAAAACATTTGAGCTGTATAAAAATCATATACCATCACAAATCATGGGAAATTCTTTTTATTTACATGTTTTAACCACTTTTCTATAATCCAATTTATGCTATCTTTGATGCATAAGATTAAAACATCATTTCAATAATAAAACATCATTTCAGTAATAAAACATCATTTCAATAGTAAAGCGTAAAAGCCTTTGTAACATCATTGCAGTGTGTAATAATTACATGAGTGATATTCAAGGCATATTGATGCAAACATGTGACATACATGTACATGTATAATTAATTCTTTTGTGTTGTTTTTTTTTTTTCATGTGTAGATGGCTGTACAGTTTTCACAGACCTCTCCACAGATGACAGTCTGTTCGAAGGGACGGGGGACTACCAGTTTGACATGTATCGCAAAATGAAAGAGCTCAACAAGTAAGTCGAAACAGCTTAACAATAGATGTTTAAGAGCCTTTGATTTAAAAAATTACTGCTGTCATTGACATCCAAAACTTTTATTGAAATAGTGAAAAAAAATTGATTTAAATCGGTTCAAATCGTTTTAGTTGAATTTTGAGAGATTTTGGTAAATTTTATTTGGTTATTTTTTTTTTTTATATGTTTAGAGCATTTCCATTTTTTTTTCTTTTCATGATTTTAATTCATTAAAAAAATTTCAAAACGTGAAATTATTGGAATTTTTTTTTATCAAAAGTTTTGTCTGCAAGCATACAACATGCCAATCTGTACCCAAAAAATCTTTCATGCAATAAGGGATACCTGATATTTAAATTTTCAATACCTATTTACATGAACTTTTCATGTCTTCTTCAGAAACAACTGGGAAGCGTTCCATGCCCAGACCAATGTGTTCTGGCTGCATTACTTGGCGGACAAGCTGATCAGGGCCAAGCGGTACAAACGTAACACCAAGAAGGACCAGGGTCTGCTGAGAGAGTTCAGGAACTTTGCCAAGGACATGCTGGAGCACACGAGTGCTTGTGATCTCATCTCCTCGTCCGACTTCTTTACTTCATGACCAACTGTATTTATACCTCAAGATCAGATGTTCATAATTATATACATGTATTTCATGAAGATAGTGTTTATACTTTAGTGATTAGGCCTGTATTAAAATTAATGACCCGATGTTCTTTTTGATCTAAACACCTGATCTGAAGTTGCTATTCTCTGTGATGATGTATCTACACACTTTTTCATCAGATTTCTCAATTTTTAGCAGCAGTTGACTGATTTTCCCACCTACAATTTAATCAGTCGTAAAATCTCATATGGCAGCTCTCAATAGATTTATTTTAATGTACATGTTTTTTTAAAAAAAAAATGTATTTTTGAGGTCAAGGGTAGAAATTGTGTTTTTCTTATCAGTATTGTAAATTCTTCTGTGTCGCTCTCTCCCTGATGGATTTGATAGTGAAAAATATATACTGATGGTTCAGACTTAACAAATGCAATTATGATCAACATATTCTGATATGAGAGTGGATTCCCGCAACAACTTTTTCATCAACTTGGGCTTCGTTTTTTTAACTTCATGCAGTGGTTTGAAATGAAAACTTTTGTAACCAAAGTTGCAAACGTTAGTCATTCTCTAACACACAGATAAAGGTAGGTTTGATATATGGGATACATGTTCTACATTGTTTTAGTTATTTTTTATTCATTAGTTTTAAACATAAAAAAAAATCAAGAATATTATTGCCGTTTTCGTTATAGTTGAATCCTTTTTCTTTTAGACAGATTTTTAGCAAAGTTTGGACAACCACCCAGTGTTACAGTGCATGTACATAACATTGTTTATGTAAAACTAGACCCCTATATAATTGCACTAAAGTTAAAGTAATCTGGTGTCATATGTAATTTATGTGCATTTTACTTTTTAGCTCACATTGATTATGAGAATACCGATCATGATTAAATGTAAACTATGTCTCCATAATGTAATGTTATAAACTTGTTGAAAGCATATTGAATACAAGTATGTTACCAATTAGTGATTGATGTGTTGTTTTTTCTTTCTGTTAAATCTGCTGGCATTTAATTTCTGTAACACGTAAGAATATGCCATCGCTTCATATTTTACTATATAATTGTTTATAACAGGACCGAAGATGACTTGAAAATGATAACATTTATAATATGCAAATAAAGACCTTATAAAGGAAAGTAAATATACTAGACGGGATGAAGCATGGACCCCCTACACATTGTGACATACATGTATTAAACAACCATTTCTTACAGAAAAAACAAAACAAATTAAAGCTATCTTTACATCCTTGGCAAGTGCACTGCGGAGTAGATTGGGATCATTTTGAAGTTAGATAGGGTCTGAAAATCTTATGATAATTAAAAGTCTTACCGAGAACGTTCATATCGGTAGAGGTTCAGCACGTCATGTTCAAGTGTCCCAATACCAAGTAATCCATGCATGGTTTAAAGAAAGCAACAGAGCATAATAAAATATGGAAGCTTCTGTCAAAGTCGTGTTCGCTTCAATTTCTTGCATGTGTCTTTATTTTTCTGTATTTAATATCATAATTGCACAAAAAAATCACCGCCCCCGCAATTAATTGCACAAGTAGCTCTGGTCAAAATCAGAAGAGAGCTTGTTATCGGGTGCATCGAGTCTGGTATTGTCATAAACACATGCTGTGACACAAACGTGACTCCATACCACGTGGAACTGCTGGTGTTACGACTTTTTCAAAGAGGTAAGGTAGATTTTAATTTAATAAATGCGTGTTACAAATGTATAGATACCACGACTCACTTTGATTTTTATGTGCTACGCCCACCTTCACAGTCCGTCATCTAAGACAGACGTTATATTTCATTACCACCAGAGATATGGGCGGAAGTTGAATAGGCCCAAAGGCTGATGGTGTTTTGATCGTGACAGCACAATCATACAGATCCCGTTCGAAAAGATCCAACTATATTCAAAGTTCGGACACTTTTGTTTTTAAGGGGTGGGGGAGAGGAGGGACAGACACCTCATCATCTTGACACCCCCCCCCCCCCCCCCAAGAAAAAAAAGGGAAACACTAGTTTCTTAAGTGCTAAAAATTCGTAATCCTCTGGGCAGCGTATAGTGTCTTTCATCATGAATTTTTTGAAAAGTTTTATTTTGAACACTATTTTTACCCCCTGCCCCGAAAAAAAGTGAAAGGGGTAAAAGGTTGTAAAAGAAAAACGAACATTTTTCTGTATATGTGAAATACGTCATTTTAAAAAAGTAGGGGAGTGCTACGTGTCTGAATTTGAGCCAATTGTTTAATAATCATAATTAATTCATAAAGTATTCAAATTCAAAAATTAAATTATTAATTTATATTAAATAAATTATTAAATTATTAAAAATATCAAGGGACATTAGTATGGGTTCACTCTTAGCCTAAATTAAAGTTGGTTTAGGACCTCAAAATTAAAGTTGGTTTAGGACCTTAAACAATGCGTAAAAGCTGAGAATAATAAGCGGTAGTCATTTTGTATGTCTGATACATGTAAGTAAACCCGTCTGCATGGTCATATGTATACATGTATTATTCCATTGAAGTCATTTTGTCGAAAGCATGGCGGCTGAGCTAATGTGGTATCAAGCCGAGACTGGTAGATGCATTTTTTCATAAAGACTTTTCTTTGCATTTCAAATGAGAGAGAGAGAGAGAGAGAGCAAACAACTCATTACAAATTTCTTAGTTTAATATATTCAAGTTCTCGTTTCAAGCAGTCGATTTTTAAAATACCAAGTATTCATGAGATCAGTTATGAAACGGCCCCTCTATTGCGTCATACAGTAACAAGAGACTCAGGGGGCTTAACAATCACCTTAATATAATACAACTTCCACAAGTAACTAAAAAAGTACCCCCCCCCCCCAAAAAAAAAAAAAAATACAAAGGACTATATATGATAAGGGCCTAAAATGGCCCCCTAAAATGAACATCATCATTTTACTATCATTCGTTGTTTCCTTAGTACAGATATGTATGTGATGTGTTTACATAATATTCATTTTAGTTCAAGTGCCCACAATTTAGAAATATGACATTATAATGACAACCTTTAATTCCCGCCATTTTTGCATTTTTAGCGTAAAACAGCTTGTTTTCAAGCAGTTTTTCCTTCCGAAAACATACAGCGCATTCTTGAACAAATAAAATATTTAAATCAGAGATATATCTAGCCAAGACAAAAAAAATTTCCTTGTTCAAGCGTGCGCTCTATATTTCCCATTCGTAAATAGATAAGAAAAATGTCAATTTTTGGCTGATTTTGATTGAATTATAGAAATGGCGTCACTTCTGACGTCATATACTGCCAGTGAGTGCAAATAAATCAAATAAACAGATGAAAAATATATTTTATATCAAATCTTCTAAAAAATTAGTTAACATTTTATTGTACCCGAAACATTTAAAAAATGGCGAATTATGGGGGCCAAATTTAACTCTTATCATATATAGTTCTTTAATAATTCTTATACATTGATGCAAAATGAACTGATATATGAAAATATGTTGCCCAAAAACAAAATTCAAGGTGAGATCGAGGATCAACTAGTTCAGTTGTAATTTATATGTTAATTCTAATAATTTTCCAAATGAATGCCTGATTCCGATCGTCGTCCAAGTGTTAGTATGACTTAAATACACAATATAACTATATTTTCCAGCAATGGAAATAAAAATATACATGAAAATCTAGTTGGCTATTTAGGGTTAGGGATGAAATGATTGATTAAAACCGGCGCATCTAACGCGGGTCAAGTATTTTTTCTGCAGTATCGCCACCTTCATATCCCGTATGAATCACCAAAGAAAGCATTTTATTGTTAAAAACAAGGTGCAAGATGTTCCAATATTTTCCAAATGAAGACAAATGATAATAGACTTTCCATTTCAATATCGATTGTTCTTTGCTGATATAGATATATGTACAATCATGCACTTATCGAAAAAATCAACAACAAAGTAACGGAAAAAAACCCCGAGACAGAGTATACAATTATCAAATTAAAAAAATTAGTTAAGTTTTTGAATATTTATATTTTTCTTATTCCAGCTTATCTTGGATGTTTTGGATATCTTTTGGCTATGGCTGTGGACGACAACGTTAACCATGTTACCTTTTCGAACAGAATCGGAGTTTACCGGAAATTACATTTCTGCGCAGTGTGCGGAAAGGCGTACAGTAGAAAGATAGAACTGGATATGCATCAATTCTGTCACTCTGTTCCTCTCGCTGCCCCCGAAAATCTCTTGCGCGGTAACTTGGGGGATCTTATGACGCAGTGTCCATGTTGCTTCAAAGCATTTTGCAGACGACAGGATCTGATGTGTCACATGGATAATGGAGAGAGATGTGTAAAAATTGAATCGGAATCGTCGATTGCGATAAACCATCAGAAACAGAGAATGGGTCAAAGTTCCGGAAAAGTGAAAAAGTATATGAGTAAGCCAAGAGAAGACAGACATGTGAAATATAACGATAGATCTAGAAGATTTGGAGAACTCATAACAACTCAATATTATGGACCAGTTACAAAATTTGAAAGACAGTGTGCAATAGTGCAGCGATTTTTGGACGCAGAGAAAAGTTCCTCTATATCTAAAGTGAATTGTGTTAAGGGAAGATATTCAAGAAGGGCCGAAGCAACAAAAATGGACGGCAGCAACTTGTTAAGCGACCAGAAAAAAGATATCAATTCTAACAATGCAAACTTTACAGCTCACGCGGGAATGTCCAATTAGGGACGTGGTTTGTTACTAACTTCTCCTAATTAGGGGCTACTCTACCTTGGGTGAACCATAGATAATGGTGTGTCAGGATACTGACAAAACCTTTTTTTGACTGGTAGTTAAACTGAACTCATGTTGATGTATTTTTTCTGAATAAATTTTGTGTTCTATGAACTTAGCGTTTCGCAACTTATTTAAAGATCGAGATATATGGTCACGATTTCGGTCAAAAATTATTTTTCCGTTTTTAATGTGTACAATGCATTAGGAAGGTATTTTTAAATTTAATAGGCAACCAAGATTGAGTGTCATATGTTGAGTTATAAGCGAGTTGCAGAACTTACAATTCTTTGCAATGTAAACAAAGCTTTTGTTTATATATATATTGAATGTTGAAGTGAAAAGTCATTGTTTATGTGACACAGAATTTTGAGCCCTGTATCTTGCTTATAACTGTAAGACTGACTCTCAAATTTCAATTGATCACTAGAAATACATTCCTAAAGCATTGCAAATAATAAAACAGAGAAATAAAATTTGACCAAAGTCGTGAGCATGCCCCTTTAAAGCTGTACATACTAGAATTGGCGTCATTTATGACGGTGAAAAAGCATACTCTGAGTTATTTATATAATATTAGTTTCCTGCCAAGAATGTAATGTCTCCCTTTGAATATTAATCTATCATGTGACATCAACAGCTAATTTTAGACTACTAGTATACAAAATTGGCGGAGGATCAACACCTCCAGAATTGCTTTATTTTTTCAAGAGGGAACAGATACACATTCGTCTGTCGTTACGAATTGTCATCTAGTATAAGCATAAGAGCAAGAAAACATCACATTCAACAATTTGACAGTTTTTAGAAATATTTATCAGGATTATAGCAATTGTGTGCAAGTCATTTCGGAAAGAATACAAGGATTATTTGAAAAATAACATATCGAAAGAAATACGAGTAATCATATAAAACTCTAATTTCTCAAAAACAAATAATGTTAAAAGTAGATATTTAGATATCTTTCACAACTTCTGTTCCTCTTTGTCTCACTCGCTTCTTCAACTTTCCTACGATGATAGCGATGGTCATTGCCAGAATTACCCCTCCAAAGACAAGGGAGATAACAAGCAACAGTGTAGAATTTCCGGAGGTGAGTTTATTTCCGTTTCCGGACGGGCCACCTATTAAAAAAACAATCATCAACGTGTAACGTTAAAAAATTATTCGATACAAAGTTAAGGGGGATTCACGTCTTAACAAATGATTGTAGAGTGGACACTTATCACCACATTTCATATTTTTCAAATTTTTAAATCTTTAATTTAAGGCTGCAGCTGCGCAGTTCTAAGTGATAGACAAAGGCATTGTTCTGAACTTGCGTAAACAATCTGCGTACAAAACAACGCGTAAAACATCAAATGCATTGCTTTTGTATCTTTCGAAAGCAGTTTTTGTCAGTTTTGGGCATAAACTAGTTAGTTTAAAAAATGTTTACATATTAATTCATATTTAAATAAGATGGCCGTAAATCCACCTTAAACACATTACGATTAGATATCTTCAAAACTGTAGCGTACTGATGTTACATTAAAAGAAAATAGTCATTTAAGTTTATTATATGAAAACGGTAGACAGTTTTGATAGAACCTTAAATTTGATTTGATAAAAGTGGCTTTATTCATTTAATACAATGTGTTGTCATGTTTATCATTTCAATAAAAAAAAATAAAATTTGAGGCACATTTGTCAACGAAGTCTACACAATGGATTTTTCACGAAAACAATCTAAAAAAAATCATTTTAATGAAACCTCAGTATTCTTTTAAAAAAGAGATTAAATAATCGGAAATCTAGTGAATATAAGTATATTAACTTGGATATAACAATGTAATTTCATTTTGATTTAAGTAACATAATTATGTAAAAGAAAACACATTAGATCTTCCTTGAAACTTTACACTTTCACGAACTCTCTGCGTACTTTACTTGCTTCTTATAAACTCTGATGATTCCCGATTTAACCAAATAATTTATTCATGCATACCACTAGTCAACCTGACAGCGTCATTGACATCAAAGCTCTCCACTGGGCCATCGAATACGACGTTACCTCCTCCTAATCGCTTGTGATGACAAGTTTGCTCACAAGCAGCGCTGTAATCGTTTGATTTACAAAAGGTAGCATTGCAGTGAAGATATAAGGAATTTTGATCGGTTGAATATTCGAAATCTTGGAAATAGAAGCGAGTTTCGTGTGTATTTTGTGACAGAATCCTTGCATTTGGATCAATAACACATCTGTAAAATAAATATATTATTCTTTTGAAATTTAACATTCTTAATCGCATACTTTCAACTTAATGGACATGTCTTTATGAAATTTGAAAACGCATGATTTAATTCTGATATTTTATCAAATAACAAACTATACTATTCAGATGGTACTTATATCTTATTTAAACAAATATTTATCTATGAACAAAACTAGGAAAAATTGGCATTACCCATTTTGTATAATGAAATATTTCAAGTTGGAATATGGAGATGCTGTGGGTGTGGCATAACAGTCTGACAGCCTCATTTTCTGACTGTAGTCTCTGACATCGGTAAACGCTTTAACATACACAGTATCACCAACTTTGGATCCATACAGAGATTTAGGATGTTGGAAGGAAGAATCTGTGTAAAATCGTAGATGAACCGTGTGGTGTGTTGAGCCGGTCACGTGATGTGCTGGAGGGATAGTGGCAAGGCCGTGATAGTAATGGTTGGAGCTTTCTTCGTTTCGGGGTAGAAAACAATCAACTGGCACTCTAAACCGATATTCACGAACGATGAAGTGATGGTTCGGGTCATGAACTGCATAGATGATTTCATTGGAGTGAACAATATTATCCTTGGAAGTCTATGCATCAAAATGAATTATGAGTAAAGATTATGAGTATATAATTACCATATACATGTAAATATACATGAAGTACACAAAGTTACATTAATTATAATATCTATTGACTGTAATATTCATTCAGTAAAAATATTCTAATATATCGAATCTAAATTCAAAACACAATCATAAACTTTGATCTAATTAGATGATTCTCACCTTTGTTTCCGTGTTACAAGTAGTGTAATCAGACCGGAAGCGAAGATAATTTCCGTCCACGTATCCGGTACAGCTGTCTTGACCTAGATAAAGGTCACCAGGGTTAAAATCCAGGTATCTGCTGTACAGGGGAGGAAGATACACGGCTGCATTCCAGTTGTTCTCGTTGCAAGCGACGGTTATAGCGCTTTCTATCGATAAACCTGTGTACATGACCCAAATATTTTGCATATATAATAAATATATAAAATAAATAAAAAATGTGTAAAAGACCTAAAGAATTCTACTGAAAGTGGATAAAAGACATGAATTTTTCTATATATAATTTGGAGAGAAAGAAACACTTGTGCAAAAGACTAAAATCTTTTTTTATAGATTAAAATGTGACATGGAAAAAAGGATATTTTTAAATACCTTAATTTCCGACTGAGAAGAAAATTCAAATAAAAAAAATCATACCCAAATCTTTATGAATAGAATAAGTGAATTTCTTATTATATAGCATATTAAACTTTTACGAGTTTAATTTTCATTAAATGATAAAACAAACAATCAGTGTAGGACACAAAAACACGAAAAATCAAATGAATCCATAGAAATATTAAATGTAAAACATAAAATTTACATTTTGCATACCGTTATAGCTGTCGCAATTACGTCCAGAATATCCACTAGGGCACGTGCAATAGTATCCTGGGTATCCATAGTTGTGATAGCACGTGCCGCCATTATTACAGGGATTGTGGGAATAACAGGGATCATATGACGTTGTTTCATAATAACCTTAAAAAGTTCATAAAACATATAAAATATGGAAAAGAGTTCACTTATTTATTTTTCTTATTTTCTAATAACAAATTTGGTTGACCTTAAAATTGCTGGAACAATAAGTTAACACGATATCAAAATAAAAAATGAAATATTTAGGAACTATTATCAATTGAAAAATTCAAAACATTGTTAAAAAATTTCAAAATTTAGTAACAACAAAAGAAAACTGTTATTATTTGGCAAAAAAAAAGATAATCAATATGGACTACTCAAAATCTTGCTCATACCAAGCTCACATACTCAACTATCCAATATTAATTGCTACACAAAACCTTGGTATGCATACAATACATCAAATAATAGTAATTTGCGTTTAAAAGGCCAACATTTGAAGAAACGTTATGAAAATCCCTAATTTCAATCTACACAGTGTATTCTTAATATTTAAAAGTTTTACAAAAATCTGAAACAAAGAAGTTCGTGATTTTATCAGCATAACAAAAAGACCTATAATCGCACGTCCAAATTAATATCTTCGATTTACTAAATTAAGAAACAGTAAAGTTTCTGTATTCTTTTAAAGATTATTGATTAACTTCCTCGTCAGATACATCAACTTTAAGATAAAGCCACTTTTTCCGATTTCGATTTAGAAAATACCATAGGATACGCCAAAGACCAAACATAATTTTTACGAGAGAAATATATGAAATAGGCGAAGTAACTAAACATAAGTAAGACACAGAGGTGTCTCTAAACACGAGAATGGTCAAGGATAATGATGGCAAAAGAAGATTCTGTCAGCAACAATTCAGCGCAGATTGCTAGCTACTTCAGTAGATTGTCTTTAGAGAAGAGGAAGACGTTACTCAGTTCATAAGAAGAAGATGATTATAAAAATGATACCATGGAAATCAGAAATCTTGCAAAATGGTAAAGTGCAGGCATTTTATCTAGAAAGACGGACTTACTTTGAAATAATGTTATTTGCATGTAACAATTACTGGAAATTAATTTACCAATATACTATTGTAGATTTAGACAGTACAGAAAGATTATTATTAACTTATCTATATCAATGATAGGACTCTCTACTAAATCATGAAGTATATCATTAATATAAAGATTTCAGAAAACATCAGTAGAAGAATTTGGAATACGACTCACCCCGTCCATACCCCAATGCCATGAAGCTACCAAACAATTACCTTAAATATGCCTTTTATATTTATTACTATCTATGATTTCTAAGATATCAAACGAAAAATGCATAAGCATTGCATAATGCACACTATCAGATTATTTGTTTTTGATAACTATCTATCGGAGTCACCAATATTTTTTCAATAACTTAAAGATTACAGAGCTCTGTTGCTATGCAACTCCTTTGTTTGCTATGCAAATGATACAACTGATGCCGAAATTTAAGTATCAGGGCTATATATATATATATATTGCTTTGAAGTAAAATTGGTTGTTATGGGCAATTAACAGAGTTTTTTTCTCTCATAATATCACTATATTTAATGATAATGCAAGAGTATAATGAAAGTAAATGTATATGAAATTGAAAGTTATCGTAAAAACGTGATGTGTATGTTTACCATTATTAAAGAGTAAACACATAAGTTTATTCGTTTTTTTCACACAAGCAATAACAATGTTAATTTCAATTGATTATGTCATTTGAAGATCAACTTTTGTTTTGTAAAACTCAGATTTATTTACATGCTTAGCTTGTTGTAGATATAATGTATAACTGTTTAAAAATAAAAGGTACTTTTTTAAATCCTAAACCTGTAAAGTATTGGCGCTATTAGGACAACAGACGCCAAGGTATTAAGATTTTGCTTTTAAACTTTTTGCATGCTACATATCTTGGTAATCAGCATTAGGTATGTTGTATGTGTTATCGGCATTTTTTTTTTTGAAAAGACATTCTTCAGAACAATGTTAAAATTTTAAGAAATATTTCTTAACATACGGTAGTTTCCGTGGCAGATAGTAAAAAGGGGGATAACGTTTTGTTTGTCAAATATCATTTTCGTTTATGTAAAAGTTGTGTACTTTAAACACTTTTTACAACCAATAAAAGAAAATAGTTACAATTTTAAATTTCAATCTAAAGCTTAGTGATTCATGTCATTATTTCTTCATGACATTCTGATTTAAGCGATGACATGCAAAATTAATGATAAAATTCTCTATTTATAAAAGACCTAATAATGCGTTATTTCTATCATTCTTTGAAATTTCGATATGAAAATGTTTCTTACCGACATAATATTCGCAGTTTTGACCCGAGTATCCTCTTGGACATGAACAATAGTAGTTTCTCGAGTAATAATAGTCCCTGGAGCAAGTTGCACCGTTTTGGCAGGGATTTGGATAGCATGCGTCATAGGTTGTAGCGTAATTTTGACCTAATAAATTGTACTTTAACAATAAAAATAATAAATACTGTATAAAGAGCTATTTCACCACATGTTGTTTTCGACACTTTATTCACATGCAAACGGTTTGCCCCGTCTTGATTTCTCCAGGACACAGTTGTACTTGAAGAAAAAATTGAAACATTTTAATTCGCCTAGTCTAAAATTCACCTGCTGACAATTGCAAAGAGGGCAAAAATAAAACGGGAGATTATTTACCTGTATACAGTATATCATTTCAATTATCTTAAAGTCATACTCATTTGTATTTAACAACATACACTCACAATTAAGTTTAAATGATTAATGAATTTGTGTCGGTGGCATTATAAATATTTCACAGACACTGAACGCTGCCGCATCTCTGCTCCTTTGAAACAATTGATATTGATGTATAGTGATACGAATTTAGCCAAGTTTTCACGAAACAGAGAATATATAAAAGATTAAAGCTGTTGAAACTTACAATGCAATCCTGTAAATCCGCTCGGACAATTACAATAGTACCCGGGATATCCATTATTGTACGCAATGCAGGTACCGCCATTATAACAAACGCCACTGTAACAGGTGCCATAGCTCTTGCTTGCTGTTTCGTATTCATCACCTTGTAAACAAACCGGAAAATCCATGAATTGTTTTATAATCAAGTGTCGAGGTTTATTTTTCTTAATTTTATGGTTCACAATTCTTAAATGAAATATGCATGTACAGAGGACATTTTGAAGTTTAAAATAGCAAATTCAAAAATAGCTCAGTGATGCTTTGTTCCTGGCTTTATCAAGACGTGATCAGCATTGACCGTTTAAATTCTTTATCCAAGGCCCAAGGAGCCGGACTGTTAAGCGTCAATTCCGCCCAAGAGCACCAGTTTATCGACACGATACTAGAGAGAATTGACAGGGATAGGTACGGAGATTCTAAAAACAATCTTTACACCATTTACATACAGCTACTCATACGATCAATCAGCAATTTAATTATAATAAAATGTTTGTTCTTTCCAATTTTTGTGCTTAAGGAGGCTGTCTGGTCAACACAAATTACACATCGGGTCTATATCTACCTTAACGTTTTAAAAATTATTATTTGTTTAGCTATGAGCTGTTATTTGGTAAAGTATAATTCCACACATTTCTTTATAACGAGATTCATTTGGTCTAAGAATTGCCATGCACGAATGTCCAGCTCTCTTTTATAATTTTCAGTTTTTGTTAGCATTGAAAGTGTTCTTAAAACATTGAATAGACGCCCACTCATTTATTTAGATCTTTCTGGTACACGAGTGGATACAGGGATGAGAAGCACATCAAGTGGAGCGGAGACGGTACCGTGTCACGTGATGACGTCATGTTTTGGGCAAGCCCAGACGACTTGCAGGGTTTCTCAAAATTCATTGTATACAAATATTCAGGTAAAGTACAATATAAGACCACAAGTTCAACACATGCACATTCCTTCATAGGGGTAATATACACTGTATTTATTGTTCATTCATATTCGTTTTTGCAGCATCACTTCAAAAGTATGCATGGGGAGCACCTGATGGCAGAGAAGCTTACAGATTTATATGTGAAATTCCCATAACTGAAACCCAGCGGCTTCTACAAGAGAATCGCGATTTCAGTAAGACTTTTTGTGAAAATTGTATAATGATGATTATATGAAACAAATATCCTAATGTTTAACCATGATATTGCGAGTTAAACTGAGTTTTCTTACTTGTAGTATTAGTTGGTGTGTTCACATAGCTTGATGTTTCATCTACAAATAAAATAAAGTTATGCTTATCAATCAGGACAAATGACTAAAAGAAATATCGCATGTATGAATATGCAGTTTTTTCTTCTTGAAATTTTGTTGTCAAAAATCCAGCAATCAATCGCATTTATACTTTTTCCTTCTGTTTTTTTTATTTACTTTGGTTCAAACAACTGGTTGAAGGGAATTTGAAAATGGAAAGTTCATTATAATACTTAAAAGGGAATGATCACAATTTTGGTTAAAAATGTTTTTTCCCTTTTGAATGTTTACAATGCTTCAGTAAAGCATTTCTAAAAGTCAACCAAAATTTGAGTGCCAGTGGTCGAGTTATAAGTGAAGTACAGAGCTGACAATTCTTTGTTATGTAAACAGAGCTCATGTCATATTTTTGTTTATATTCTGTATTTTCTAGGTTTACACTAAAATGAATTTGACAAACTCTAGGGATTGTTTATATTTGTTGAAAATTATAATCAGCAAATTGAAAAATCAGCTTGAAGAGAACTCTTTACTGTACATTGAATTAATGTCATTAAATCATGACAAGCGCCTTGTTTACGTAACAAAGAATTGTAAGCTCTGTATCTTCCTTATAACTTTACAACTGACACTTAAATTTAGGTTGATAATTAAAAATACTTTACTAAAGCATTGCAAACAACAATTATAGAAAAATCAATTTGACCAAAATCGTGATCATGCCCCTATAAAACTGATTAATGATTAAATGGAAACAATTAAACTACACTGTTAAGGATTTTTGTATTTGTTGTTCTTGTTCTATTTTTTAAATGAAAAACCATCGAACCGCCTAACCCCCCCCCCCCCCCAAAAAAAAAATGCATACTACATGTACATGTATTTTACCATTTTGAAAAGTAGATAATTATTGTAATTTTATATATCAAATTATTGTGTATAATATTAAAATATATAATGCTCTCTGGCTTTATTTACCATTTTTTAAACTTAGAACGGATACATAAGTCTGAGATTCTAGAAAGAACTTCATCAGTCGATGCGTAAACAAGCCAACTCTGTTTTTATATGCATGCATACCTCGACATGCTATTCATAAGTATATCACTCTATTTATTCTAAATGCGAATTTGCCTTTAAATTTTCAAAATTAATCATACAAGATGAAACTAATGAATGTGTTTTGCTGCATTGCGATGTTTTTCTATTGTTCTCCTTTTTGAAAGATCAGGATCAAAACAAATTTGGTCTTTTTTATGAAAATAGAGCTTATGTGTATCCTTCAGTCATTTATTTTAAAAGAAAATTTAGTTCTGTACTTCATTACATCTAATCAAATGTTAGTATTATCTTAGAGACCTTATGATCCTTAAGCGACATTCATGTATTGTACATATCCCTTCTTAAATAACTACTGAACTTACAAGCATCCGCCGTTGAAGCTAAAAAAAGATAAAAAAACAACAACATTGTAACAAAAATGTCACCTGTTAACAAGATAGTAATTAATAAAAGTACAATACAAAATGGCTTTATAACACGACTGATACGTATAAATCTTACCTCGAGCCCACCACGGCAAGGTTGTAGATGATACTGAAATATTTAAATATTAAGTTATGTCAGAAAGTTCATAAAAATAGACTATATAATATGTGCACAATAAAATCTATGTTACAAAAAAAACCGCTCCGATATTTATGATTGCACAATTACGTTCAAAAACTGATAGAACAAAAAAAAATTAAACAAGAAATAAACAAATAAGCCTGGAGTAAGGGTGTATAGATAAATCAGATGATCTATTTTTGGCAGAACATTGTATGTTCATAATTTGTATGAAATTGTTTTTGTCAACGGTTTTTTTCACAACCATCAACATATATTTAATATTTTTAAATTAATGTATCAGTTGTCTGCCTAATTTCAGGATTCAAGTCCAATAATAATGTTCGTCAATTTGTTTACAACTTTTAAATACAAAAGCAATGTTAATAGTAGTGAAATTAGTAGTCTGAAGTAATAAATTTATTTAAATACTATAAAGACAAAAATGTTTGTAGTGAATGTGATATATCTTATATTTCTTACATTTCTAAACATTAAAAAAAAACAAACCAAAACCAAAACAAAACAAAACAAGTCCGTTGTTTTATCAATTGTTTTAGTTATTTTTGGGAAAATGGATATATTAAAGTAATAATTAATGTGCATGTGTTTTGCTACAATAAATCAGATTCGATGAAAGTCGCTTCTGACGCAATATATTGTTAAGGGTCCTGTACACCTGAGGAAAACCTTCTGCACACAATCCGGACTTCTAAATAAATCACTTAAAGATATGGATTCATAGCATGGATCAACTTCAAAATGACAGAAGAGAATTTCAGTTTTCGTAAGAAAGTCAACTTTCAAACTTTTACTACTATTCATAAAACCAAAGATCCCTGCAGTACTCGAAATCGGAACCGGCATGTCAATGGCTCGAGACTACAACCATTGCACAGCAAAGATATACACTAAAATTTGGCAATATAAGCTGTTTTAAACATGTTAAAATCGTCATGGTGTGACGTACTAACTTAAAAAGTAGACATAGGGATGTTCAGGATCCTGTACAGGATGACTTTATCAAAACACATTCTTTATGGAGCATATACGACTTATAATCCTCTAAAATGTTCTTAAATACGCTTGTTGTAAACATTTTACTTGAACATTTTTCAGGAATGTAAACACTTTTGTAGTAAGTTTTATATTTGCTTATAAATAAGCAGGGGGATTTTTACAGTATTTATGCAAATGCTTAAAACTACGTAAAATACTCTCGCACATATAGAAAAAATCGAAAATTTAGATTGATAAATCAAGCATCCGCGTAATTAATACACAAGGGTACTGTGGACTATGGAAAACGTGTAATTAACGACAAACGCAGGTAACCACTTTCATTGTAGCACTTATCTGAAATAGGAGTTACTTATTAGAAAAGGAGCACAATGTCATTAACGGATTTCAGCGTACAAAACTACAAAAATCGTTTATTTTACCATCTGTAAAATACACAAACTTTTAATGTTGCTACAAAGTTAAATATAATACACTCTCTGCCTGTCTGAAGAAACTTTCTCAAAAATATGGGTACATTTACGGTATGATTTTATGAAAAATTGAAATTATCCGCACTTTGAAGCAGATTATAAAAATACTTCTGTAACAAAAATTATTTTCCTGTAATAAGAAATTAAAGAAAAAACCCTGAACAAATTAAAGAATCTGTTGCACCAAATTTCCAAAATATTCTTTGAAAAAGTCCTAACTGGGCTTCTGTAGGTTTTGACTCACCTTTCACTGGATACAAACAAATTTAATTTTAAGTTTCGCTTTTACACATTCGGCATGTAATATCATCTACTTAACTTAATGCAACATGTGGAAGCCGTCGTGTTACTTTAAAAGATGATTAGATATATTAAATGTTTCTGTCTTAAGGTTGAATGTCCCTCTGATAAGGGAGATAACTTTTGTAGAAAATAATATCACTTTGTTTCTGTTAACTCACAATTAAGGCATGTAACAACAAGGGAGGTGGTCCTGGGTCCTTATTTATGTTGGAAGGCGATACACTTATTTAAATTCAATAATATAGAAAAAAAAAATTACCGGAACGAATTGAACCCCAGGGCTTTTTTAAAGCAGTCGGCAAAAAAGTAAAGAAAGCTTTTACAAAATATTACAAGAAATGTATCATAATGATAAAGTATTTATGAGGCAATACATGTATCTACATGACTATTCCTCCTCTTCCATATCCCGATGGATTAATTCTTTTTTTAAATATATCAAAATTTTATGTACTTGTTCAGTACATGTACAGTTGATGTTTTAGGCCAGAGAATATTTGGATGGAATGTTTTTATTTCTCTATCTGTAGCTCGGTCACAGAGCTGAATGAATTATAATTTGGAAAAATTTGACGAAGACAATTACAAATTCTATACTTAGTTATAATCGTTTAAATCTTATAACATTTCAAATCTTTAAGATTTAATAAGGCTTTTCTATTCTGAGGGAGCAGATATGGGAAACAAATTTAAAAAATAAATCAATATCTCATTTGATTCAAGACAATAAATCCCTATATTGATATTATACCAATTACTGGGAGATTATTCGCTTCATTCCCTTGTTGTGTTATAACAAAATTTATGCTCTGGTTTACATTTTTAGAATTTCTTAATATATAGATCAATTTACTATTATCTTATCCAAATTTGAAAACAGAAAACCTTTTTTGAAAATTTAGAAACTGTGGCAATTTATCATGCAGTATATGTAAAACATGTATGTAAAACCTTCAAAAGTCTATGATAAAGAAAGATAACTCTTGCTGATTGAAGCAATGTTTTTGCAAACCTATACAACAAGATGCTATTCTGAACTAAAATGCTGCGCTTCAATATGTTTTGTAATATGAAATGAAAATGTATATAACTATGTATTATTTTTATATACATTTTGGATTTTTAATTTTATGCTGCAATGGTAAAAGTTTGCTTTTTCTAATCACTATGTCTAGTTTTCTTCATATCATGATTAGAGACATTATCAATTTTTGAAAAATCTAGCAGCGCTTCATCACTTCATTTTTGTTTCATATGAATCGATTGATATTGACTTTGATGAAAATCAATATGAATTTTTTTTAAAAAATATATGGCAAAATTAATAGCAGAGGGATATTACACCTTAACTAGAGACTACCGTGCAAAGACTACAAATAAGTGCATAACATAAACTTAGGTCACTTTATATTATTTAAACCTTTTATGTTTATTTTTTCATCATTAATTCAACTGCTTACATACACAATGACAATATTCCTAAGCATGAAAGAAGTGTTTTTGGTTTATGAAAGAAAATGCTGATGTACCCACCATGACAATAGATGTATACAACGCCAGAACAGTAACTTTGTGTCCGGATAGCACAACTATGAATATCGTATGAATAGCAATTTGTGTTCACTGTGGTGTAATGGTTCATTGGTGAATGACTGGAAATAAAATACATATTACATTACAATACATATCCATAAGTCAACGTTTAATTGGATTCAAATATCCAATGATTACATATAACATACGTTGAATATGAACTATATGCCAATCCCCATGTATGACATATTGCCACTCCGTCAGTACTAGAGAACCCATTTGAGCATACTTCGTAATTTTTGTAGCCATTTTGAAAATGTGCAATGTAAACACGCCCGTAAGTCCCATGCTCTATGGTTACATCGGAGATTCCTGTAAATAGATTTTTTATGCACAATATAATATGATACATGTACTTTATACAAAATCAAAGTGCTTAAGGAAGGAGTCTTTTCTGGTTTTCGACTTGTCAATCGTAAATTTGATTAATTGTTCATTAAATCAAGATGAAATCAAGATGAAAGGAAATTAAAATAGTATATTTTTCTTTTTTTTTTTACTATCATACAACTTTGCATAGAAAAATGTAATCAATGTTTAGAATGGAACAAGGACTATATTTTTGGCGTAACATTGGCGTAGGAAAATATCACATGTTGCGCAATTCAGAATTGCTGCAGATTATATATATAATGAGTCTGTTTTAGCATTTTAAAAACAATAACAATAATGTTGGTTTTTTTTTTACTAATGTGAACTAATAATATGATACTTGGGTTTCTGAATATGTTTTTAAAATATGATTTGCCTATCAAATAACATTTTTATAAGCTTTTTAAAGCGCCCATTCTATACACTGATTTTTGTGAAAAAATCACTCAAATCAGTTTTTCTCTCTTGGTCAATACATTAGCTTTTCTGTCAATTTATATCTTTATATAAAGTCTTCATAATACATAGAAATATTTTATTATTGGAAGCATAAAAAAATAATCAAAATTTCTTCAAAATTTAAGAAAATTAGAGGAAATGCGGGCTAAGCAATATCAATTTTAGTATAAACATTTATTCCAATTTAGTAGTATAAGCTGATAGACACTCTCATGGTCTATGATTTCATTGAAGATTTGCATCTTCAAATCTTAAACAAATGTCTACAGAACTATAAAGAGCTACACTTGTTTTTATCATTCTTTACGTTGAGGAAAAAGGTAGTGACCTTGACCTGACCTTTATCCGAAAACAAAAAGGTCAAATTTAATTAAACTGATAGAATCATTAAGTAATATGATCCGTTTGACTGTGTCAAAATTTCATGTATTTCTTATTATAAGAAGTATCTTTGATAATGAAAAGACTCCTTCCTTAAGATACAGATATCCGAGCTTATTATATGTATATTGAAAACGTTTTCATGACATGGCATCTATCGTGATATTAGATTGGTTAAATTAAAAAAGTACAATATAGGGGACCGTTATGATAAAACTATTATATTTCAATATGTTTTGCTAAATAGTTGTACATTTAACCAATGTAAATGATCTTTGGTAAGAACATTTAAACTAAAACAATACCAGTACTCTTTATTGGCGTGAAGAATTTTATTCAAATTTAACTTTGCAATATATGTCTTATCTTACGTGTTAAATCAAAACAAACATATTCACTTACCAACTGTTAACATACTCTGAGATGTTGGAGCGTGTGTTGTCAACCATTTTGCTAAATGACGAATCAATAAATATTTCCAAGCATTAATATTGTTTAAAAGTCAACTCCATATTTTTTAAATATTCAACTATTATTCCATGAATTTATTATAAGCAACAGTGCTTTTCTAAAGGAAAATCTTAGGATTACTTAAAGGGGCGAAGTCACAACTTAGATAAAAAATTAATTTTTCGTTTGTATAGCTTAAAATGATTTAGTAAGGCTTATTGAATGTAGAAAAGAAAATTATAGGTTAAGTCTTTAGACCTGAAATTATTGGAACAAACGCTTTAAACTGTTTATATTGTTCAACACGAATTAGCAGATAGAACAATTAACTTGAAAAAGAACTTTTAGCGGTTTATCAAACCAATGTTAACAATAATATAGCATAAGCCTAGTTTACCTTACAAACAATTGTGAGCTTTGTATCTAGTTTACAACTTTACGACTGGCATTGAAATGTTTGTTGATCTTTTGATTTGCATATCTTAAGCACTGTAAACGATAAAAATAAAAGCGTTGAAGACCAAATGTTTAAAATATCTGCAGGATTCAAATAATTTTATTGAATTTCAATAAAATTAAATGCAAGCGAAGAAAAAAAAAGACTTAACAATTTTCATCAGTTTCCAGTTTTTAAGCGTTATCCGGCTAGATGATTCTGAGCTCGTTTATATTGCCGTATTGTTATATCGTCTCATGTAAAAACTCACACACGCACCTGCAGTATGGTCCCATTCTCTCCTAAAATATCATGATTTAAACAAACTTGAATCTAGACTATCTGCGGTTGTGAACTTTTCTCTCCATATGAATTTTAAAAAGACTTGAAAGTTTTCTCTATCTCTCTTTATGTATAAATTAAATCCCTATTGTTGCCTACTTCACCCTTTGAAATTATGATTTGAAAAAATTTAAATCTTAGCCACCTGAGGCTGCTTTCACACATGTTCAACAATTCTGGCCAAATATTGTTTGAGAAAAAGATTATCAAAGAGTTTGATCTATAGTTTTCTGTGTAAAATGTCAACCCAAAAATGTGGACCCACTGCACACATTGATATAATGATTTGACATTAAAACTACTCTACCTGAGAACGCCTCCATACAAGTTTCAGCCATTCTGGCAAAATAACTTATCCGAGAATTAGTGTTTAAATTGCAAACAAGTTTTTAAAGAATTCTAGTTATATCGCCTTGAATACATATGTGGCCCTTTATTTTAAGAGACTTGAATCTCCTTCACCTTAACATGCTTTGTGCAAGAGAAGTTTAATCAGCCCAGTAGTTGTGGAGAAGAACAAAAATGTAAAACATTTTCGGACGCAGACAGATGGAGAGACAGACGGAAAAGACAGAGAAAGAGAAGAACAGATAAACAGACAGACAGACATCGGACAGACAGACCCCATGATCATAAAGGTTCTTCTGAGTTGTCAATTCAGGTGAGTTAAAACTATTTAAGCACTAAACACTATCTTTTGCACGCAGCCAGAATGATTAAGGACCTCCAAATATTGTCTTCAAAGAATCATTATACTTTTCTTAAAATGAAAGGAAAATATTTAGATATCATAGTAATTACGATGAATTCCTTAATATTAAAAGGGAGAAAAATCTTAATCTCCGAATCACATTATTGCAGTGACATTAATTTTTTTAAAAGACATATTCAGCTTGATACAGTATTTGTTGTAGACGTATTATAAATTTCTTATAGTGAATACGAAACAAAGAATTTCCTAGCATTTCATACCAACAAAGCAGCATCGAAATATATCCTAATAAAGACTGTGCTTCAAAAAAGTTTCTTCAAGTCAAAAGATGACCTGATAAGTCTCCTTCGAAATAGAAGGAAATTAATGTTCAATATCATAATCAACACAGAAACAATATTATTGGTTTTCGAAAAACTATGTTGTGGACAAATCAAAGATTTCATTTTCTTTGATTTAAAACTAAACATTTTTAAATGCAAAAAATGAATTTATCTATGTTTTACCTAATATGATACATGTATAAGAATATCATTAGTTTAAATAACCTATTTAAAGCTGACATGAATTCATAAAAGCATTTTGTCGCCATACTAGTTTCGATCGCTCCTCTACTGCCACTGGGGTATATATACCGGTTGAGAAAGTTACGGTCGGTTGCTTTCCGAACGAGACATTCACGTTGCATGGACTTCTAAATGCATGAACTACACATTGTAGTAAAATGTAGTAATAAAGAAAACAACAATCAATGATATACAAAATATATTTATTCTTTGAAAGGATGTCCAAGGTATGCGTTTTATTTTGCACAGACAGTGCTGCCTTACTTCGCATGCACATCGAACACGTGTGTAGTTCATATAGAGTTCATAACGTCTGCATCTTCTTGAAAACCCCGGCGACTCTACATCCAACACAGTAGCTGAATGATAGTAAATCCAAGAAAGTAACAACGTGTCCATACGTTCCTACAAAAACGCCACGTTTCTAAAATCCATGCGATAATTGACATTGCTCGATCTGCCACAGTGTGTGGTTTGCGCATGTGCGATGTTAATATGTTTTACGGTGCGACCGTTGGGGCGAGCACAGCATGTGATCAAACAATGAATTATAATAAATTAATAAAATAAAATTAACAACGTGAAATTTGAATGCTAAAAGATAAAACATACCTATTTTTCAGTAAATTTTCATTATTCATAGTTTATAAGATTTGTTATAATTTATTTATTTATTTATATGTAGAACAATAGTTTAATCTCAGATACAATGTTGTTAAATAATAAAGATTTTAATATATAAATATTCATTGCACTGCATCTCCTCTTTTAAAGTGATTGTGATTATGATTGATTTATTGATTTCCCCCCTTTTTTTGCAGTAGACATTTTTTCTTAAACTTACATATAAAACTTGACTCATCATAGAGCTCCCCCCATGCTAAATTTTTTTTCATTTTTGTCAATTTATACATAGAAAATCGACTTACCATGGATTTGCCCCTCCACTTAAAAAAAAATAATTAATGTTTAATTTTGTTTTTAATTTACGCTTAAAAATATTTGCTTATCATGTTAAAAGAACATGGTGTTGTCCCCCCCCCCGCCCCGCATGTAATAAATATAAATGGAAGTGAAAATAAAGAAACCATTGAACTGCTAAAGAGCTGAAGGATTAGAATTTTCATGATTAATTTTTCTTTTTGCTTGCAAAGATTTTTTGGATGAGGCTGCCATCCACCCACCCACCCCCTTTAAAAAAAGGCGCTGCTACGTATAACGTTACGTTTCAGGAAATTACCGTTATAGTGAATAAAATTTTTGTGAGCATTCATCCAAATTAGTGCAATTTACAACTGTTTCCTGTATCTGAAGAAATGTCCTTATTCGTCAGCTGTTCTTTATCTTAGCCTTTGCAAGGATTTTGGTCATTTCAGCAGATTTACAATAACTTCAATTAGAGTAATTTCCCCTTATCAGTGCTTATTGTGACGTCAAAGCTGACGTTGGTTAAGTGTCGTCTTACTCTTTAAAACCCCCCCTGAGAAATAAAAGTATGCGAAGTATACTGTTTTATTTACTTAAAAAGCATGACGTTCTTAAAATTACACATCTTATAAGCTTTTCAAAGGTTTTACTTTGATTCTCGGGAGAACGTGATGTTGGAACGTGAGGTTGGAAACCATTGGTACTATGAATTGTGGGTCAAAATTTACTGACTCCGAAAAAATATATCGGATCAATGTGTAAACGTTTGTGACGTCACACGATTATTTTTGATTGAAAGTGTACTGAGGTGAACTTTAGAGGTAACATTGACTGTATGTCGCTTACATCGTTATTGTTTTTACTGTCTAAATTTGTCTTGCTGATTCTCGTGAGAGTGAGAGTGTGAAGTGATAAAAATTGCCATGATTACAGGGAACTACTGGGACGATTAAAACGATTAAAACGATGCATTACTGGTCCGATTTACTGACGCCAAAAAAATCCGTTGAATGAATGTGCAACTAGTCCGAATTTTCTATTCATTCTATTCACACACGCCTTGCCGGTAGAGCTCGCTTCGCGCCGGCGCTGCGCGCCGGCGAGCTGCGCTCGCTATAACATACACAGGAAAACGGTCTACAATTTTCGAAGTATCTGCGCCTGGATTTCAGTCTGTCTTGTTTCGTCGTTTATTGGATATATCTTGCCAGTGCAGTGGTTGTCATATTATGTTTGTAAACGCGTTTTTACAAGTCTTTTCGTCCAAGGTAACGTGTTCGGGTGTATGAAATTACTGAATGCGGTGAAGCATGAATAGTGCTCTCGGCCTTATATAGGGGGTGTGTAGCGATGAGCAGAACAATAGAAATCGACAACTAATATGGCGGTAGTCGGAGATAAAGGGAAATAATGCGTATTTATGAATTCATGTCAGCTTTAAGAGTAATGATAATTTATATTAACATATTGCCATAGATTTGAATGACTGCTACATAAATTTGAAAGAACTATATATGATATTAGTCAATGGCCCCCATAATTCGCTATTTTTAAAGTGTTTCAGGTACATTAATTTGTTGTGTTATTTTATAAAAGAGTTGACATAAAATATGTTTTTCACCTATTTTTCGATTTATATGCACTCACTGACAGTAAATGACGTCAGAGGTTACGCTATTTTTATAATTCAATCAAATCCAGTAAAAATTGACATTTTTTAAAAACTTTTTTCGAATGGGAAATATAGAGCGACTGTTTGAACAAGAAATTGTTGTCACTTATATGTACTAAAGAGATACATCTTTGGTGAAAATGTTTTGTTTGTTCAAGCAGTAACTAAATGTTTCCTTACAGAAAAACTGCTTCAAAACAAGCCTTTTTATGATAAAAATGCGAAAATGGCGAAGAAAGGTAGATTTTATGATGTAATATTTATAAATTGTGGGCACTAAAATCTAAATGAAAATTATGAGAAAAACTTCAAATATATATTTGTACAAATAAAACAGAGAATTACAGTAAAATGACAATGTTCATTTAAGGGAACCATTTTAGACTCAAACCATATATAGTCCTTTAGATATATATCTCTACTGCAGTGTACATCTAATTTCATAAACTGAAACTACAAGTGTAATAGTTCAAAGTAACGAGAACATAGTAAATGATCAGTTTTATATTATATTGATTTCTTACTTGTTGTCGAAATTGTCGTTGTACCTAAAACGTCAATAAGAAAAATAATTAGACTCTGCAGGATAACTTGTTTTATTCTGATATCTTTTTTTTTTTGCTTATCACGTACAGTCCGATCTTTTATTTCAAGCAAATACACAATTTTTTACATGTACTTTATTTGTTTTAGCATTACTTAAAGGTTTTTTTTAAACATATTGTTAAATGGATCTTTCTAATCAGGTAGGTAACAAACACGATCTGATCTCGTAGTAGGGAATCAGTTGATCTTCAGAACAATTTTGAAACATTAGATATAATTCTTAAGTAATCTCAATACTTTTCAGGATATGAAAGATTAAAAATTTGAACTGATCTCTTAAAACACCTTATAACTTTTTTAACGTATAATATGATATTAACCATTGATTATAAATACCCAAGTACCTCTTATTTATTTTCTTGCTACATGTATGTAACGAACTCATCGTTATTTTTAATACATTCTTGTCAACAAAAAATGGAAGTTTTATCATTAAGGTATCAGAAGAAGTTTAAAAAATTGATTTTTAACACATTTTTGAGCAACCTCCTTTCATTTTCTTCGCAGAGGTTGCATGTATTACACCATTGATATACAGATTTCGCATAATGATATCTAGGTCAATTAAGATTTTAGGTACGATCGAGCAATTTTTGACAGAGTTGTGCGCCTTTGATTAACAAACCCCACTAATTTCCAGCTTCCATTTTGTTCGTGGGTGTTTCCAAGGGAGGGGAGCATAAATGTTACATTAAACATAATGTAATTCCACACCCATCAATTAATAATTATGGCATTGAAATTGTACAATAATCCTACGTATTAAACGGTGATTTTATTTTCTGAAAAATGAGCTGTTGTACCAACCAGAGCAATAGAGATATACTGCCCGTGAACAGTAGCTTTGTGTTTGGATGATACAGTTTGAAATGTCAGATAAATAGCAATTGGTGGCCACTGTGTGGTAATGGTTCCTTGGAGTGGTACTGCAAAAAGGAATGAAAATGATGAACAAAACAATGCCATTTCATAACGCAAATTACATTCGAGACAATCATTAAATGGTATTTATTAACATACGTTGAAAATGAACTATACGAATATCCCTTTGATCGACATAACGTCTCTCCGTCAGTATTAGAGAAGCCATCTGAACATACTTCGTATCTGTCGAGGCCATATTGATAATGTCGGATGTAAACACGCCCGTAAGTCCCGTACATTAAGGTAACATCAGAATATCCTGCCAATGGAAATGTTCTTTTTATTCACAATGATATAATATATTATATATACAACAAGAAAGTAAAAGTGAAACACGGACATCATTTGCCTTGTACGTTTTCATGTACAATTGCTTCTCTTTGCTGCAATTACCTGTTTAAATCAAAATAAGCGATATATCTATTAGACTCTGTACCTATCTTCCTTTGCGAAGTTTGAAACTATATATAACCTGATAACTAATCCAAAATTACTATAAGATACATGGATATCAGGGCTAGAGAAAAATTTCTCGAAAAAAAAAAGTAGGGTTTAAAAATATTTTTTTCAGGCAGCTTTTCTAGCACCTGTCTCTTTTTTCTTATTTGCAATTGCCACGTCGTGTTCGTAAACAGAAATAGTAATGCTATTTCTTCATAGAATATATGTATTTCAAACTGAAAACTTACAGTGAAGGTGAGGCGATGATATTATATACATGTCTTTTGAATTATATCAAGAGTGACACATGCAAACTCTTGAGTGATAACACAACTTACCAACAGTGAACTGTTGTTGAGTTGTTCCTTCTGTGGTTTCTGTTGTTTCTGTGAAACGCAATTTTGATAAGTGAGATTTTGCGGTCTTGATTTCGTAATCAGTAAGTAAGCGTAAGCCACACAATTTTCTACTGATTTTGGATTGATATTAAAACTGTTTACTATTTGTAAGGTTTATGCAATTTGAAGCTATTTGTTCTCAATGCATTATATGTGTTATTATAATATGATTCTTGGTATAATAAAAAAGAAATGACATAATCCGTACTTTTAAAATATAATATTAAGATTAAAATACAATATTATTTATTTTGTAGAAATATCAATGGAAGCTGCAAATATTTTAATATTTACTCATATCTCACCTCGTGTCCACCATCCGTACGGCACTGTAGATGACGCTGAAATATCAAACAAGTGTTAGAAAATCATGGGAGAGTCTATTTAAGTACCTGCTGAAGTTCTTTTTTCGTTTTCAAAATTGTAATGTCCTTGTTAATACATAAATTTCAATTAATATCTCTATTATCCAACATTTTCAAGTTTTGCAGATGACTAAAATGTAATGGAACGTTTGATATATCATTTAATAAATTATGCCATCAAGTCAACAAAAGAAACACTTGACAATAGGCAACTTTGTTACAATAGGCAATTGTCAGGAGTAAATCAATATATTATTTATTTAGAATTGTATCAATATACGATTTAAATTTAGTTAGATAACATTACGCTTGCAAATAAATTCCCACTTTTTTGAAGGTCCTTTGGGTTTCACACGAATTGACACCCAGACCAACCAAGTTATTATCACAGTGAACTTTTTAGAGAATTGTATGAAATCTGAAAAAAATTACCATCATGATGGCATTGTAGGTAAACAACATGTGCACAGTTGCCAAGTCTTCGAATGTCACAAAAATTATATGAGCCATTTCTGTATGAACTACAATGTGCGCTCACTGTGTTGTGGCTGTTTCTTGGAAATACGCTGTATTTAAAAAAAAAACAAAAAAAGTTTCACGGTTTATTTTTTTCATTGTAATTAATAAAAGTGGCTCACAATACATTGACCTAGTTTCCTAATCAGCATAAGAGTTATTAAGGAAGATAGCATGATGCATAGGCCGTATACAAGTCAAATTTAACGTTTGATAAAAAAAAAATTCTAGACATTTAGGTCAGTTAAAATGAACAAAAGCATCGTAGGGATTAAAACTTATGATCTGCTGTTCACAAATCTGTGCTAAGATATACAAACAATTCAATTGTCATCATGTGACGTACTGTTTTAAAAAGTGTAATTCTTGATGTCGTGAGGTACTTTAAGGTTGAATTGCAAACTTTAACTCTTGATGTCGTGAGGTACTTTAAGGTTGAATTGCAAACTTTAACTCTTGATGTCGTGAGGTACTTTAAGGTTGAATTGCAAACTTTAACTCTGGATGTCGTGAGGTACTTTAAGGTTGAATTGCAAACTTTAACTCTGGATGTAGTGAGGTACTTTAAGGTTGAATTGCAAACTATAACTGGTTAGTTAAAATGACATACCTAATAAATGTATCATATGAATAGCCATAATATTGACAGATCGTCTCCCCCTCGTATCGGTTGAATTCATAGTAACATACTTCTGATCTGGTGTAACCATGTTCATAATGGCTGACATACAGACGCCCATAATACCCGTTTTCTATGCTGACTTCTGAATATCCTGTCGGTGCAATTTTAATTTTATAATTACAAACACATGAGTAAAAGAATGCCGAACGAAAGAGTCATTAAATGGTCATATTATTTTCTGTATCAGCGCAACATGACTATACCAGCCAGAGGACATAAGGCGTACAGAGCTTGGGATACAGTAATGACATATAATTATCATGCATTTATATCTTGTTTAGTAATATCATTAATTACATCAGCTTGAAAGAAAACTGCCAGCGCTTTAACTGTTTCTGAGACAACAAACAATTTGCATAATATTATTAATTTTTAAATAAAACGGATTCAGCTAGAGTAAATCAACAGTTTTTAACTACAATCAGTGTGATCAAAAATTTTATCGATGCATAAATTATGATAATTAGAATCATATTTCATTTGAAATAAGTCAGTTTTCATCTCTCAATATTGATTTGTTTTTGTGGGTGTTTTAAAAAGATATCTGGTCAGCTCCTATATAGTTTTTGTTTTGTTGATCACAGGGTGTCTTCAAGATTGCCCGCAAATTTCTAGTCCCTAGGGTCAGGAATATTTTTGAGAGCGAACTACAGGTTTATTAGCTCTTTGCTTTTACTGTCGCCAATAATGGTCATAAATGCTACATATAATAAAGTTTTGCTGACTTACCTTGTTCTTCTTTTACTAATAATAATACATTTACTCCTGGGCTGTTTTGGTCGATACGCTGATTTAGATGATTTAGGAACTCTTAAGAATGATATTTTACCTCGCCCATCGCGCTCAATGAATACTTAACATGATGGAAGATTAATCTATTTAGCTTTCTTATGTTAAGGTTTTCCTCGCTTGATAAGACTTATTAAAGGGTCATGGTCACGATTTTCGTCAAAAATAAATTTTCCGATTTTAATATTTTCAATGCTTCAGAAAGGCATTTTTAATGACAACAGAAATTTGAGTATCATTTGTTGAGTTTTAAGCAAGTTACAGAGCTTGAAATTCTTCGCTATGTAAACAAAGCGTTTGCTTACATTTTTAAAGTTTAAGTAAAAATTGCAGTTTTAAACCTAACACAAATGTGTTAAACGTTAGGAACTGTTTATAAATGCCTAAAATAAATAAAAAGACAAATAAGCTGGAAAAAAGATTTCTTACTATGTAAACAAAACCAGGACACGAGCTTTGTTTATATGACAAAGAATTACGAGCCCTTTATCTTTCTTATAGCTCTACGAATCACTCTCAAATTTTATTATGACTGTCTTACTGAAGCATTGAAAACAATAGATATCGAAAAATAAAATTTGACCAAAATCGTGACCATGTCCCTTTGATGTGATAAAACTGTATCGATTTGTCAATAAGTCATCTAATAAAACAAATATTCCTGGGGGTATTTGATCAAACCGAGGATTTATCTATTTACATTGCTTACCTTTAAAATTGCAATAATATACAAAGATCGACTCAATGCAAGTAAATGTTCATATTATGTATTTCATTTGATCGAGTAAATATAGTCATTTTACTTTTAATTTGTCACCTGTGTGAAAATAAAAATATAAAAAAAAATGTTTTAAACGTACAAACCGGCGGAGAACTGCCTTGGATAATCCTCCGTGGTATGATAAGCTGTAATCGGTGTCCCTAATCCTGTACATAAGAATTTCATCAAAGCCATTATATATATGCTGGGTAGCTAACTCTAATGATACAGTATATTCACGAATGATTAAAAAAATTGCGTAAGTTGTCAAAATCATGACCAATAATGATATTTTTTTTTAAATATTATTGAACTACATAGCCGTCCATTTATAATACAGATTTAAAAGTGTATCATTAAGAATCAAAATTCACATAAATTTATGGCATGAGAGAAAAAAGCAAAACAAATGCATCGTTGAGCATTTATGTTATAAAATGCTTTGCATTTAAAGTAAATATTTTATAATTATAGTTAATAAACATTATGTATGTAATAATAATGTTTTGACTCAGGATTTTTGCATGTTCCACTGTCTATTTCGGTCTGGCTAAACTGAGTAACATATAGCTTATTCAATGAGTTTCTACTGTGCTTTACTATTTTTTTTATTATATTTTTTTTTATGGTTTATTAAGATTTAATATTCTATGCACAAACAAATAAGAACCATGAACTCTTGAAAATCTGAAAACTCGACTATTACAAGACTTTGATATTACTATTAAAGTCAATTTGCAAATGAAGAATATTAGTATATGATAAAGATTTATATATATTGCAGAATATTCAGACTAGAGGTGCACAAAAATGTTTAAAAACAAAGGAACAAACCTCTTTCAAGATTATTCTAAGGTTGTTAAGTTTGCTAAAGTTCATTTTTAGCCGGGCTCTGCTGAAAGCAGAGTCCTGGCTATAGGCAGGCCAATCGCCAATGTTACTATAAATATCACAAGTAAACAAAAAACCAAATAGCGTCAAGGTAAAGCTTCCGCTATACCAAATAGTTACACAAAGAGCCACGTTTTGTCAAAAGTGTTGGCATTTTGTTTCTTTTTTTTAAATTTTTTAGTTTTCTTATTAATAACGTGTTTTAAAACATTACTATGCATTTTGAGCACATACAATGCGCATGAATTTCCAAGAACTACTTTGCTGCACGATAAAGAAACGGGGATTGAATATATAATGCTTGTGCAAAATTCAAGGCAGCAACTGTTGAACTTTTTAACTTCTACTAGACAGACTTATTTTTTGTTTATAGCCGCTTACAAAATTTGGTCGCTCTCTAATGCTTTGCCGACATTAAAAGCATGAGAGAGAGAGAGAGAGAGAGAGAGAGAGAGAGAGAGAGAGAGAGATTTTCAGTCTTTACTACACAATATGCATAAAGACACACCAAAAGACACACCAAAAGAGCCCGGCTTTCAGTACTTCAGTACTTTGATTCTTTTTTGAGATTCTGCTCGCTCTGTTGCATTCCCCTTTCATTTAGAGTAAATATGGTATATCATTGTACATTTATTATCTTAAAATACGGTATCCAGAACAAGCTGGTCATAAACAGTAAAGATAGTTGTAAACTAAAAGTAAAACTTATCCTTTTCATTCACTTCCTTATCTTAATATTGGACGTAAACTATCTAGAATGGTTTTTTTAATTCAAAATAGAAGCCGTGTATGCAGGCGAACATTGTGTTTCCTATAAGCATGTACCTATTATATTTAACATCTTTTTAAAATTGAACTTGAGAAATATACAGATAGGAATTCTAAAGTACGATTCAATCTATAAAAAAATCTTTTTATATAAATTGCATCATGAATGGTTGGGATTATAATTTTACTCTTAACTACTGAGCCTTCCATTATTGATACAATTTCAAAATTATATGGTCAACATTCACATTAACTAATGGTAACCAATATTCGACAAATTGTTCCAAAAGCATTGCTATGTCCTTTTATTCGGCTGTTTAACTTACTAGAATTACTAATATATTCGTCATTATGATGATTTTTTTCAATTGTTAATAACATTTACAGCCCACATACAATTCAAAATCAAGCATTTTATTGTTCATATTTATGATATTCATCTCGGAATTTTTCATTAATGTATATAGGTAATACAGCTCCTGTAATTGTCGGTAATGTCGATTCCCATTAAGTATACATGTAATATGAATTGCATAGATAATACGATTAATTGTAATGTCTGTTTTGCAACATACCTATTATAACTGCAACAAAAAAGACCTGGAAAACAAAACATAATGGATTGATTCATCTAGCAATTCAGATATCAAATAAAATAAGTATTCCCTATAAAATTTATAGATACATTATTCAAACATAAAAAGATATCGTATTGAACTGAATTTACTTTGACTGTGATTTCCAGATTTGTTTATGTAAAAACAATACCAATTACAAAAACAAAAAACCCAACACCAAACTTATCAATCATTCACATAATTTGACGTTTTGCCTCATAAAATCAATTACAAACTCACCGGTGACATCAACGACCTCCGCCCCATGTTTATTTGACCGATATGAATGGTTCGAACGATATGCAGACGTTCTATCTCATATGCATTGATAACTGTGTAAATATGTATACATAAACAGGGCCGAACTAAGTTCATGATTTGTTTCTACTTTAATTCAATCTTCAATATATTTGCATATCGATTCTATCGTTTGAATTTGTTTTTATTGATAACTCTGATACATAAATTGCAATTCCCGACAGTATGCTATGTTTTGCGTACTGACACAATGTGAAACAAACATCATATTTTGTTGGTCTTTACGAGACTTTAGGATTTGCCTTTGAATTAAACTTCTTCATCGTTTATCTTTGTAGTTTTGCTCTTCGATACTGGTAGTATGAATATCAGTTTTTGTGTTCTTTTCAAAAAAGTTTTTAAATGAACGGAATTGTTTGATTGTTTATGTTTAAATGTTTGTGTTCCTGTCGTAATCATAAACGCTTTTTTAAATTGCATTTTGGCGAAGGATCAGCACATCATTGTTTTAATTATTGCTGAGTAATATGAATAGGAAGAAATATCTTTTTAAGTTAATAAAATCAAACACATGAAATTGCCTTGAATTAAGTTGCATACAAACATCCAAATACAGGAAATAATTTTTGAGCAATGTGTCCGTCAGTGGGTACCAAATACAATCAATGTTTATTTTTGAAAAAAAAAAATCAAACCACTCAATTCTAGAGCATATATTGTATCTATTCCATCAATGTCATAGTGCACATAATAGTATCTATTTTCAAGCAACTCCAGAATCGACAATACTAACTTTACACAATTGCTATGAAATTCGGGCTTTCATTTTTAATAGAACTAGAAGAGAGCAATATTTAACATATTTACTGAAAGCTTTTAATGGGAATTATTCTTATTTCAAATGCCAATTTATGAAACTTAACGGTAAGACTAATTTAAGTAAATGCGTACAAGTTGCAGTAAAACAAAAATCACAATGAGTGGTATTAATTTTTTTTAACGGATCCTCCTTAGAATACTTTTATTTCCTTACTATAGTCGATCTTAACTAATAAGCTTTATAACGATTCTTTAATTAAGGCACACCAATTCAAAAAGCACATACCATGTTTTTCCACACGTCAAAATAAGGAGAAATGAACGCAGTTTTCCTTGATAACTAATTGCTGTGAAACGTTTGCTCTAAATACGGTAGGCTTTTTTTGAAACTATGTTTGTTGCTTAGTAAGTTGTGTTAAAGTCTACAAAAGAAGAAACACAACTGCGTTTGTCATGGATTGAGACATGAACGCTCAAGTTGTTAAGCAGACTTAATTTTGTTTTATACGGGCATACTCTTGAATTAATGATAAGCAAAAAGCATCTTTATGATTTAATATGATAAAGAATCGACATTTATTAACACTCTTGGTCAAAGCTTGCACAAAATTCACAAATCACCATAAAACTGAAACGAGTTTTCACAAACTCTGTCTAGATTTAGGTTGTTCGTTCCATTCACTCAAGTTAACATTGGACAACACAAGAAAAAGATCGTTAAGATCTCTCAATTATGATAATTCAAAACTACATGTATTAACAATTGAAAACTGCGATTAACATGATGACATATTTTTTTAGAATATTTAGATGTATTGTAACTATAGAAATGGTGTGCAAGTCATTTTGAACATCAAACTGATTTGTATAAAGAAAAATTTTGAAATTATATAGCATTATATAAAACATTCATTGAAGACATATACATGTAGTTTTTATCGTTCCTAAACAATTAGATATCTTTTACAACTTCTGATCCTTTATGGCTCATTTTCTTCTTCAACTTTCCTACGACGATGGTTATAGTCATTGCAAGAATTACGCCTCCAAAGACAAGGGAGATAACAACCAATATTGTGGAATTTCCGGAGTATATTCTATTTCCTTTACTACCTGTGTCAGCTGTAAAAAAGAACTTCGAACTTTCGCATAGATTCTTGACAATACACATCTTATACAAAGTTTAGATTTATTTTGATTTTGTTAAATCTTCATTGAAACTGTAAATAATTACACCGTATCATTGCAATAATATGCTGCTAATATACTCTCATAATTCCCAATTTAACCAAATAATCAATTCATGCATACCACTTGTCAATCTGACAGCGTCATTGACATCAAAGCTCTCCACTGGGCCATCGAATACGACGTTACCCCCTCCTAATCGCTTGTGATGACAAGTTTGCTCACAAGCGGCGCTGTAGTCGTTTGATTTACAAAAGGTAGCATTGCAGTGAAGATATAATGAATTTTGATTGGTTGAGTATTCGAAATCTTGGAAAAAGAAGCGAGTTTCGTGCGTATTTTGTGACAAAATCCCTGCATTTGGATCGATAACACATCTGTAAAACATATACTGGTATATAATTCCTTAGACATTTTACTTTCCAATTCGCATACTCTCAAATTTAGGTACATTTCTTTGTGAAATTTTCTCATGCATAATCTTAATCTGATATTTTAGCAAAAAGCTAACTACTGTTTAGATTAAACAGGGGTATTTTTTATTTTAAAAAAAATTATCTAGTGAATA
This sequence comes from Magallana gigas, assembly GCF_963853765.1. Classification (NCBI taxonomy): domain Eukaryota; kingdom Metazoa; phylum Mollusca; class Bivalvia; order Ostreida; family Ostreidae; genus Magallana; species Magallana gigas. Next base: position 41,537,105 of record NC_088860.1, read on the forward strand.
AAAAAATGCATTACCCATTTTGTATAATGAAATATTTTAAACTGGAGTATGAAGATAATGTGGGCGTGGTGTAACAGTCTGACAGCCTCATTTTCTGATTGTAGTCTCTGACATCGGTAAACGCCTTAACATACACAGTATCACCAACTTTGGACCCATACAGAGATTTGGGATGTTGGAAGGAAGAATCTGTGTAAAATCGTAGATGAACCGTGTGGTGTGCTGAGCCGGTCACGTGATGTGCTGGAGGAATAGTGACATGGCCGTGATTGTAATGGTTGGAGCTTTCCTCGTTTCGGGGTAGAAAACAATCAACTGGCACTCTAAACCGATATTCACGAACGATGAAGTGATGACTGGGGTCATGAACAGCATAAATGATTTCGTTGGTGTGAGCAATATTATCCCTGGAAGTCTATACATCAAAATGAATAAGGAATAACGATTATGATTAATGCAACTATCATATACAAGTATACATTAAGTACACAAAATTACATTAATTATGCTATCTATTGACTGTAAGATTCATTCAGTACAAAATATTCTAATTTATCGATTCTTAATCCAAAACACAATCATAAACTTTGATATCGTTGGATGACTCTCACTCTAGTTTCCGTGCTACAAGTAGTGTAATCAGACCGGAAACGTAGATAATTTCCGTCCACGTATCCGGTACAGCTGTCTTGACCCAGATAAAGGTCACCAGGGTTAAAATCCGAGTATCTGCTGTACAGGGGAGGAAGATACACGGCTACATCCCAGTTGTTTTCGTTGCAACCGACGGTTATAGCGCTCTCTATCGATAAACCTGTGTACATGACCCAAACATTTTGCATATACAATAAATAGATATAATAAATAAAAATACCTAAAGAATTCTACATAAGAATGGATTAAAAAAACTCTGAATTTTTCTATATATAATTTGGGGACAAAGAAACACTTATGCAAAAGACTCAAATCGTTTTAGACATAAATATGTGACATGGAAAAAAGGGATATTTTTAAATACCCAAATTTCCGACTGAGAAGAAAATGCAAATAAAAAAATCATACACAAATCCTTATGTATTGAATAAGTGAATTTCTAATTATATAGCATATTAAACTTTCACGAGTTTATTATTCATAAATAAAGACGCAAAAACACCAAAAAAAAATCAAATGAATCCATAGAAATATTAAATGTAAAACAGAAGTTTACATTATGCATACCATTATAGCTGTCGCAATTACGTCCAGAATATCCACTAGGGCACGTGCAATAGTATCCTGGGTATCCATAGTTATGATAGCACGTACCGCCATTATTACAGGGATTGTGGGAATAACAGGGATCATATGATGTTGTTTCATAATAACCTTAAAAGAAAAACAAGTTCATAAAACGTATAACATATGGACAAGTTCAGTTATTTATTTTTCCTATTTTCTAATAACAAATTTGGTTGACTTAAAATTGCTGGGACAAATACGCTAACACAATATTCAAATAAAAAAAATGAAATATTTAAGAACTACTATCAATTGGAAAATTATGAACCTTGTTTAAAAGTTTCAAAACTAATTAAAAACTGTTATTAAAAGAAAAAAGATGATCAATATCAAAATCTTGCTCATACCAAGCAAGCTCAATTACTACACTATCCAATATCAAAAAATCACAATATCACAAAACCCTGGTATGCATATAATACATCAAATACGAGTAATTTGAGTTTAAAGGGTCAACATTCGAAGAAAGGTAAAAAATTCCATAATTTCAATCTACACAGTATGTTCTTAATATCTTCAAGTTATACAAAATTCTGAAACAAAGAAGTTCGTGATTTTATCATCATAACAAAGAAGACCTTTATGGAAGTTTATTGGTCAGTAAAAGTCCATACGCGGCTATGTTAAGGCTGCCCGATTAGTTTCACAGCAATATGTAGAAAGTCACTTGTCCGTACTTCATAAATTTGACGTCATAGTTAACTTTGACGTCACGATCTGCATTCCTTTCGATCGTTCTTAGGGAATGTATCGTAACGTTATAAGTGATATTTATTTTGCATAAAAAACCACTTCATTCCTTTACATAGACACTGTTGTACAAGAAAATACTTGTGATACTAAATTCAATATCACCGATATGGAGTATAAAAAAATCAACAGTTTTAAAGCTTCGTAATAGGTAAATAACTATTCAAAATCTAATGGGTTTGAGACTCCCCCTGCTACGTGAAGTCTAATGAATGGTGATATGTATATGCATATAAAAACGGCTTGGCGCAAGTGAAAGATAAAAACAATCTTAGTATATTTTACGTGAAATCGGGAGAAAAAATAAGTACCAATGTGAATCCTGCTGGGGGAAACCTATCGATTGACCCAATTTTGTGTTAATCGAGCATAAAAGGTAAAAATTGGCCTAATTTCGATGGCGGTGCGAAATGTTTTGACAATATTTCAAATAAACGAAATATTTATATGAGCCCCCAGCAAGAACTGTAAAATATATTTCTTTTCGAAGAATTTTCATAAAAATATTTTGATTTAATGTCATTATTCACTTGCGCCGATGTAATTTTTATAGATTTTTTTTACCGTGTTAGAATACGCCCGTTACGTGCTTAAGAAAAATATATGACGTCACAAAAATACATCAAATATAGTGTTGGATGGCACTGTTAATTCATGTAATAAAAGTTTAAAGAAACTTGCTCGGTTAAAGTATTTTTTGATCAATAAAAAAGTATCATTTTTCGATATATATTTAGCTTCGGACAGCCTTTACATAGCCGCGTATTAATACATTCGATTTACTAAATTAAGAAACAGTAAAATTTCTGTACTCTTTTAAGATTATTGATTATCTTTCTCGTCAGATACATCGACTTTAAGATAAATACACTTTTTTCTGAACTCAACTTAGAAAATACCATAGGATACGCCAAAGAACAAACATACTTTTTACGAGAGAAATATGTGAAATAGGTGAAATAACTAAACATAAGTAAGACACAGAAGAGGTGTCTGACTCTCTAAACACGAGAATGGTCAAGGACAATGGTGGCAAAAGAAGATTCTGTCAGCAAAAATTAAGCTCAGATGGCTAGCTACTTCAGGAGATTGTCCTTAGAAAAGAGGAAGAAGTTACTCAGTTAATAAGAAGAAGGTGATTATAAAAATGATGCCATGGAAATCAGAAATCTTGCAAAATGGTATAGTGCAGGCATTTAATCTAGAAAGATTGACTTACTTTGAAATAAAATGTAACAATTACTGGAAAATAATTTATCCATGTACTATTGTAGTTTTAGACAGTACAGAAAGATTAGTATTGACTTATCTATATCAATGATAGGACTCTATACTAAATCATGAAGTATATCATAAATATAAAGATATCAGAAAACATCAGTAGAAGAATTTGGAACACGACTCACCCCGTCCATACCCAAATATTATAAAGCAGGCAAACGAACACCTGAAATATGCTTCTTATTTTTATTTATAACTATGATGTCTAAGATATGAAATAAAAAATGCATAAACATTGTATCTAAGGATGCACACTATCAGATTACGTGTTTTTCATAACTGCCCATCGCCACAAATACTTTTCCAATAACTTAAAGATTACAAAATAATGTCTGCTGAGCTCTGTTGCTATGGAACTCATTTGCTTGGTATGCAAAGGATACGATTGATGCCGAAATTTAAGAATGTTTTTTTTTCATCATACGTTATAGAAATAAAATTTGGTAAGGCCTATATATATATATATATATATATATATATATATATATATATATATATATATATATAAATGTTTTCCTATATTATTTGACATGATGTTTTGAAAATGCCTCGGTTGCATTGAAATAAAATTGGATGTTATGGGCAATTTACAGGATTTTTTTTCTCTCATAACATCACTATATTTAATGATAATGCAAGAGTATAATAGTAAATATACGAAATTGAAAATTATCTTAAAAACTTGATGTGTATGTTTACAATTGTTTAAGAGTTAATACATAAGTTTAATCGTTTTTCCGACAAGCAATAACAATGTTTTCAAATTCATTTAAATGCTCAGCTTGTTGTAGATATAATGAATAACTGTTTTAAAATAAAAGGTAATTTTTCAAATCGTAAAACTGTAAAATATTGGTGCTATCAGGACAACAGCTGCCATGGTATTTAGATTTTGCTTTTAAACGTTTTGCATGCTACATATCTTGGTAATCAGCATTAGATCTGTTGAATGTGATATCGGCATTATATTTAAAAAGACATTCTTCGGAACAATGTTAAAATTTTAAGAAATATTTCTTAACATACGGTGGTTTCAGTGGCAGATAGTCATAAGGGGGATAATAGTTTTGTTTGTCAAATATCATTTTCATTTATGTGAAAGTTGTGTACTTTAAACACTTTTACAACCAATACAAGAAAAAAGTTGGTTACAATTTTAAATTTCCATCTAAAGCTTAGCGATTCATGTCATTATTTCTTCATAACATTCTGATTTAAACAATGGCATGCAGAATTATTAATAATATTGTATATTTATAAAAGGCTTAATAATGCGTTATTTCTAAAATTCTATGAAAATTCGAAATGAAAATGTTTCTTACCAACATAATATTCGCAGTTTTGGCCCGAGTATCCTCTTGGACATGAACAATAGTAGTTTGTCGAGTAATAATAATCCCTGGAGCACGTTGCACCGTTTTGGCAGGGATTTGGATAGCATGCGTCATAGGTTGTAGCGTAATTTTGACCTAATAAATTGAACAACAAAAATAATATTGTATAAAGAGTTATTCATCACATGTTGTTTTTGACACCTTATTCACTTTAAAACAGTTTGCCCCGTCTTGATTTCTCCAAGACACAGTTGTATTTGAAGACAGATTATTGAAACATTGAAATTCGCCTGACGACAATTGCAACGAGGGTGAAAATAAAACGGGCGATTATTCACCTGTATACAGTATATCATTTCAATTATCTTCATGTCATACTCATTTGTATGTAACACAATTAGGTGTGAATGATTAATGAACTTGTGTCGGCCTTTATATATATTTTTCACAGATACTGTAAACTGCCGCATCTCTGTTCCTTTGCAGCAATTGATATTGCTGTATAGTGATACGAATTTAGCCAAGCCCTTACGAAACAGAGAATATATAAAAGATTAAAGCTGTTGAAACTTACAATGTAACCCTGTAAATCCGCTCGGACAATTACAATAGTACCCGGGATATCCATTATTGTACGCAATGCAGGTACCGCCATTATAACAAACGCGACTGTAACAGGTGCCATAGCTCATGCTTGTTGTTTCGTATTCATCACCTTGTAGAAAAACCGGAATATCCATGAATTGTTATATAATCAAGTATCGAGGTTTATTTTTCTTAATTTTATTGTTCACATTTCCTGAACGAAATATGCACCTGCAGAGGGCATTTTGAAGTTTAAAATAACAAATTCAAAACTAGCTCAGTGATGAAATAGCCAACTGTCAATAGAAATTGTGTACAGTCACAACCGTTGATGCAATAAATTCTATATATTTTAAGCAATGTCACATAGTGTTTTCGTTAAACAAAATGATAACTTTAAAAAAAAAAAATTCCCTGAATATAAATTCTGTAGCTAGGACTAACCATCACCACAATGTACTCCCGCGTCTTCGTAGTGACCACATCCAGTAGTGCCCCAGTCGCTCAATCCACATTCTGCTATGTCATTTTCGTAGCCATTACAATTAACTTGATACAATATTGGTCCACTCCCCGTGCCATAATGAGCACTCCCAAAAATATTACTTTAAAAATTAAAAAAAAATTAAAAACAACCAAGAAACCATATCAAAGGAATACCAAAGACATTCAAAGGAATATAATTTTTTACTATTTTTTTAGTAGATAGGTGTGTCTTTACATAGCTAAACCTATTTATATATTTATTTGAATTATAAGTGGAGTTTTGAGACCTTGTCATGTGTCCTGATTATAAACAATTATCTTTAATTGATACCTACATAAAAATTGTTACCTACTAGTTGCGTATGTACAACTAACATCATTGACATTCAATGGATGCACAAAAGAAAATGTAAATAGCTTACGTAGAGGAGTTGAATCCCAGCATCCTACAAATAACGTCACCGTCTGCTTTATTGAAACGATCGTCACAAATTGTTCCCCATTGTCCATTCAGGTAAACCTCAACAGTACCTCTGTCGTAATATCCACTTCCAACTAATCTCACGTCTAAAGAGATTTTTTATTACTGAGTTTACATTTAACATAGTGTTTTGTTATGAATTTAGTATTTAATTATCTCTGACCGTGTTTTTTTTTCTTATGTCAAGCTGAACTTTCTTTCTGAACAAGATTAATGGGATGATAATTGTGTCTTACTTGTGTATCCTGATCGTTGTTGAATCAGTCCATAAAGGTTGCGATAAGAAAGAAAATTTAAATTTAATAGCATAAAAGATTGTAGCATAAATTGCCATAGTATAACATAACTGTTAAAATATTCTTCTTAATAACATTTCAAAGCATTATTGTTTATGATAATTTATGTAATCATTCTCTGAGTTTTCTGATGCCATTGATTTTAAATGTTTCTCTTGTTTGTTTTGTTCATTAAAGTTCTGATATCTTGTACGGTAAGGGTCCTATTTTTATTATGATGTTATCTATAACGGTATTTGTATTAAGTGCCTGAGATAGGTCACTTGAAAATTTTGTTTGTAAACAGCAACAATGTATTTCTTAACAAAAAAGTTTAAACATTATTGCTTCTTTTAATCTGCTGTGGATAACTTATATTTATATGTATATTCCTTGTTTAATCATCTCGATTAAATGACCAGTCTTCTGTAGTTCCCAGATTTTTAGCTGTGCCTTCTTGCTCTCAGATAACCAAGAGGCCAGTGGTCAGATCGATACCTAAGCAACAGTTCTAGTATCTTTTTTGAGATTAAATAATGTGGAACTCTTCTGAAAACTCTTAAAAACTACCGTGAAAATGTTCCAAGATTTAAGAACACATTAAAACAATATATAAAAAGAAACACACTTTTTTGGACATCATATATCACGTATCATTATAATAAAATCAAAGATGCATCATCTGACCAATCTTGTTATCCCTGGCCTTGATCTCAACGTATCGAGTTTTATACAGCTGGATGATAAACTAATTACAAATATTTACAAAAGTGAAAGGAGGTCATTAAGACCTTGAAATAAGAATATGGAATTATGAAGATATTTACATAGCGATATCACTAAATGCAGTAATGTAAATTTAAAATAAAAATATTAAAACATTTTTCCAATAAAATTAAATGCTGAATTTTAAACCAATTTTTGGGCAAAGGTATTAACCCTGGGTAATTATTTTCAAAATTTAGAATCTATAATATCTGAGGATACCACTAATCTCATAAATTGTAGCATTGTAGTTTTTGAAAAGAAATTTTAAAAATCATTTTCCACTGGTTCTATTGTAATAGTTAAAAACCCCGTTTGGGGCAATAGTATTGACCTGTTATTATGGTTTAAACAATTTGGAATCTACGCTACCTGAGGATACTTGCTGATTAAAATCAACTCCCTTCTCCTTACACTCGTCAGAGGGTCTGGCAGGTATCGATAATAAATCATCTTTGCACGACCTATACAATTGCATGCAATCTTTATATACACCAGCCAATCTAAACCATGCTTCATGTCTGTGATTGATTTCAATATCGCAGGTTACATAGAAAACAAGCGTCAATTAATTTTTCTATCTCCTTTTGAAGAGTTTCATTAGATATCTAAAGCAGCAAAAGCCCTTTCCTGATTGGTCAGATGTAAAGGTCGTGTGATGATGATCTCCTATCAATACCTTTAATACCCTGATGAGTGTAAAGAGAACGGAAATGGTTTTATACAGACTTGGTTTTACCAATTTGACATTTCACAATATAAACAAGCTTCGGTATGAATACTGGCATTTATGGTGCTGTTGTTCTTGAGAAGATGTTTTTTTAAAAGACAAATCCTATCTATACTTGTAAAAATTTCCCTTCTTAGAATGTCTATGCAATTTGATTTTATATATGATGGTTTCTATCAAGCTTTGTTTAATTTGACCTAGTGGTTCTAAAAAAGAAGTAACATATGTGAAAAGTCTGATTATATTTGCTATATATTTTGTATCAAATTATGAATATAGCATATTGTGGACATACGAACGTCTTTGCCAGATTTATAATCACAATTTATAAACACAATTAAGTTTATATTCGCACACTAGAATAATTAAATTCTCTGTGAAAAAAAAATTTCAATAAAGTTACCATTTTGTACAATTGTACAAAGCAAGACATGGCAATAATCGATGAAAAAGGTATTTTTTGCCGAGAAAATTTGTAAACATTTATGTATATATGTATATATATATGTAAAAATTTATAATTATTCTTTATCACATGAAATATTTACTCACCACAGTGGACACCTGCGTCCTCTCCATGACTACAGTCATTATTTCCCCATCCATTTGATCCGCATTCTGCAATGTCATTTTCAGAGCCGCTGCAACGCACGTTGTCCAACAAAATTGACCCCATACCGGATCCATAGTACGCACTTGGAAAATACTTCCTGGGAGAAAATGAATGGATTGTAAGTACGAACATTTTATGCCGAGTTTTTAACTTGATTTTATAAAATGATATATTCCCGCTTGTCTTCTTATGTTTTAGCCTAACCGCTCCATTGACGATTAAAAATAATTGAAATAGGCATACTGATATTTAGGAATAACCAAGTTTGGTGTGGATTTGTTTAATTATTTAGATCCATTCATTACTCGTCGGTCTTCGTAATTTTCAATTCATTTACCTTGAGTTGTTAAAACCCAGCATCCTACATATGACGTCACCGTCTGCTTTATCGAAATCGTCATCACATATTGTTCCCCATCGTCCGTTATGTAAGACTTCTATAGTACCTCTATCGGGAAATTCACTTCCTATCAGCCTTACACCTTAAACAACAATATTCATATTTTAAAGACATGACACCACCACTTAAATACATTATAAATCCATAATCTTGATCCAGGAGCTAAACTTTCAAAAACAGTCCGACGAAAAAATTATTTGAACAAATTATTTCATATTACTATCGTTATTATCAAGAAATCATTATTTCACTCAATTATTTTTGTCTTTCTTAATTTCAACAATACCCTTTAGTCATCGCATCTACGGTAAGTATTTGAAAAAAAAGGATGTGCAGAAACCTGAAACTTGACTCAATTCCTCGCTGTTCGATTGTAATGACCCTAACATAGAATATCATAGTTGCATTGCATAAACTAAAACAATTCAACAAAAATCAGCATGGCGTATTTGGGGTTATTCAGGTGCGTTCATTGTGTACACTTGTGATCCGAAATAACCGAAACTAGAGGAAATTACAAAATACAGCAATTTGTATTCATGGTTCACAAATTAATGTATAAGATTTACTACCAATCTAGGTGGTATAAAAATGTATGTTTTTCAAAAATGTGTAAGCATATCTTTTTGCATATCTTAAGGAAAGAGTGCTTTATGGTTTTCGACTTGTCAAACGTAAATTTGATTAATTGTTCATTAAATCAAGATAAAAGGAAATAAAAATAGTTTGTTTTTCTTTCTTTTTTACTATCATACAACTTGGCATAGAAAAAGTAATCAATGTTTAGAATCTAACAAGGACTATATTTTTGGCGTAATATTGGCGTAGGAAAATGTTTCGCAATTCAGAATTGCTGCAGATTAATGAGTCTGTTTTAGCATTTTAAACACAATAACATTCATATGTTGAATTTTTTTTTTACTAATGTGAACTAATGATATAATACACGGGTTTAAGAATATGTTTTTAAAATATGATTTACCTATCAAATTACATTATATAAGCTTTTTAAAGCGCCCATTATATACATTGATTTTTGTGAAAAAAACACTAAAACAGATTTTCTCTATTAATAAATGGTCAATATATTAGCTTTTCTGTCAATTTATATCTTTATATAAAGTCTTCGTAATACATAAAAATCAGATATATTTTATTATTGGAAGCATAAAAAAATAATTGAATATTCTTCAAATTTTAAGACAATTAGAGGAAATGCGGGCTAAGCAATACCAATTCTAGTATAAATATTTATTCTAATTTTGTATTACAAGCTGATAAACATTCTGATATTCTATCATTTCATTAAAGAATAGAATCTTCAAATCTTAAACAAATGTCTACAAAACTCCAAAGAGCTACACTTGTTTTTATCATCCTTTGCGTTGAGGAAAAGGGTAGTGATCTTGACCTGACCTTTATGCGAAAACAAAAAGGTCAAATTATAAGAGCTATGTTTGAGAACGAGAAGACTTCTTCCTTAAACCAAATTTGTCATCCAAGGAATATGTCTGATGATTAACTCGTCCTACACTTTCCGTCATGATGTTAGTTAGCCTACCCGCGCGTTATCTTGGTCATCTTCATTCTGTTTAGTTCGTTCCATCAATACTAAAATCGCGTCAAGTTTGCACATTTTATTTATTTACTTTTTGCATTAACCATAAATGTACGTTCTTGGTATCTACCGTCTAAGCTTCAGGAATTCGTCGTACACTTTCCACAATGTCGTTAATTAGTCAAAACGCGTTCTTGGTAACCCTCATATGGAAAGTTCTATCCATCAAAACTTGCGCGTTCAAGAAAACAATTGCTCATTTTATATATTCAACGTTGGTCAAATCTTTATATAAGTTCCGACTATGTATTCACTTTTTAGGTAATCATTCCTCCCTCTTGACCGGTTGTTATAGAGAAAAAATAATTGAATATAAAGTGTGTGTGTGTGTGTGTGTGTGTGTGTGTGTGTGTGTGTGTGTGTGTGTGTGTGTGTGTGTGTGTTGGCTAGTTGGCTATTGTGACCTTCGAGCTCACTCTTGGGACCGACATTTCAGCTATTTGAGGATTCACACGAGTTTCATTTTCCTGCTGTTTGAGGAAAATTTGTGATTTGATTTGAACATATTTTATTATGCAAAATAATATTTACATAATAGGATTGGGCAGCAGGCAAGCCTATTTAAGCCTTCTCCACTAGGTACAAGGTAGTCATATGTATAAAATACAAGAATTGTGGAGTTAAATGATACAATTAAGAATACATGATTTTTTTGTGTAGCAAAGTGAACAAAAGAAAAAAAAGAGGGAAAAAAAAGATAAAATTGACAAAACCGGTTATAACAAATGTAGAACAGAATTATCAAGTTTTGTCAATAAGGTTACAGCATATATATATAAATATAGGTATATGCATAATTTTGTTTACATTTTCAGTATATGTGTTAATTACATTATTTTCTTTACACAAATCTTCTGGATTTTTTAATGTATTCATGTACAAGCTTGAACAATTTAACATTTTCATCATATGAAACATCATTATCTCCATACAGTAATAGATCTAAGGTAATTGGTTTTTGAAGATTTAACATAGATATTTGATGAAAGAGACAATTTCTTTCATCATTATATTTTGGGCACTCAAAGAAAAAATGATTTGCATTTTCAGTATGAAAACCACAATAATCACAAACAGAATTTTCTCGAATAAAATCACAAAATAAGTCAGCATTTAAACTGCTAGCATTATTTCTTAGTTGACAATGTATAATGTTTTCCCTCCGATTCCCTAAATTAAAAAGTTTTGTTGGAGTCTTAAAAAAATGTTTCTTAATAGCATTTGAAAAGCAAGCCAACTTTGGAAGACTTCTAATAGCTAGTGGAAGATCATTCATAAGCTTAACTGTAGATGGTATGAAACTTTTTAAATAAGATGTTGTTCTGGCTTGAGGGATAGTGTAAGTAGATTCATCATGATTTCTTAAAGGATATGGGGTTATAGGTGGAATACATGGTTCTAAAAGATTTTCAAGGTAAGTAGGTACCATATGGTTTACCATCTTATAAAACAAAATTTGTAAAAGAGATATTAGTTTTCTTGTAAAATTGATATCTACCCCTACTTGAACGCTTTATCACCAGAACAAATTTATTTCCTTTAACCATAAATAATCTGTGCTGAGTCTGTTGGTTTTTTTCAATTTGTTCTTTTCATAAAATGAAATAAAGTTAAGAATGTGTACAGGCAAACAGACAGGGACCGATGGATTCCGATCAAAATGTGATCAAAACCTATTAAACATATGTACACATATGTATTACAGGTTTTTTTTATTTATTTACTCCAATGCCCAGTTTCATTTGTTCTTTTCACGAGATAAGACATTTTATGTAATTCTTACTTGTATTTCCATATGAAGCTGTGCTCATCAACATGGAATCTAAAACAAAACAAAGTTTTGTTCTAAATAAATATTAAAAGAAATACTAGTAGTCTATAAAATATAAAAGATCCGATATTCCTTTCGTTGTGATAATGTGAATAAATAGGTTTTTTATTATGTTATTTATTTATTTTTATTTGTTTTTGCTTTTCCCAAAATTTGAGAACTTCTTAAACCTGTATAAAATTGAGCGAGGCGTCGAGTAAAATAAATTTGACAATTATGAAACTCACAGCATTGTACTCCTGCATCTTCACTGTGACCACAATTGTGTATTCCCCATCCACCTGATGCACACTGCGATATGTCACTTTCATAACCTTGGCAAGCCAGATCATCCAACCATATTGTCCAGTTACCAGGACCAAAATGAGCATTGGTGTAAAATGAACTGAAAAATGCTTATTTAAAATAATAGCCTGCTTGACAACTTAATTTTGCTCCAAAATTGTTTTAATTTTTTTTAAGACATATTATAACTCATGATTGGTTTCTCTTTTGTTCGACCTTCATTATACAACAATGCACTCCTACATATACTCGCACAGTACATGTGCCAATGGCGTAAGTCACGGTTTAAGAATATTTTTTTTTGAAGTCTTTTTTAAAACTTTTTTTTTCAAACTGTTTAACTTATTTAATAAAAGTGTCATCATATTATAATCTACAGCGGGGCTTCTATTCATTACATAGTTTAATCTTTTATATGTTTATGCATATTTAGTCTTACTGATTCTTTGTGTTTTTATAATTGCAACTATTAATAATGATATTGATTTTTTATATTTTGAAAAAAAAATCATGAAATAGTAATTTTGAATATTGAACTTTATTGAAGTTACATTATCGATTGAGCAGGTCACAATGGTTTATTCTACATCCATCAAGAATACATATTTTTATAAAAAAATTATATATTAAAGACAATATCATAAATAATTTATAACCGATCGTTCATTTCACCAATGAAAGGCTTTATTCTGGGTGGTGCATTATATATATACTTTTTTCTTACATAATATTTGGTTCATAATGTAAAAAAAAATAAAAAAAACATTTGCCCCTGATTAAAACCATTTTCTTTTTTCAGATATGAATAACGTCTTTATTATCCCACACCAACTTTCAATACATCGTTAAAACGAACGAGCTCAATTTCAAATCTTTTTACATCGATATTTTAACATGCCAAAACGGTTGACTTATTTTTATTTTGCTTCTAACCTTCTTATCGAATACCGTAACAATTAATACTTTTTAATAAACCTTTTTTTTTGGACAAAATAATATAAAAGCTTGTGAAAATTACTCAGTACTTTTAAACCTACAATGAAACATCGGATGTTTTTTATCGTTCTATCTATCTTTAAATGTTTCAGTTTAAAAATGTTAAAATGTTATAAATAACTTTATATGTAAAACACCACCAATTAACACTTTTGTTAAAAAAAAAGAAGGGGGGTGGGGTCCTCGAGCTGTGTCAGCATTAAAAAAAACTGTTTTTTAGCATTTAACTCGACACATGCCATTAATTTTTGGCATTCAAGATGGTATGGAACACTTCCATATTGTGTTGCATTTTTTTATCGAAATAAAAAAAATACAAAAGTATATTGTTAAAGACATTTTCTTACCAAACATTGTCACCTTACAGCCTAGCGCAATGGGTTAGAGCGTTTTCTACAAACCAGTGGGTGACAAGTTCGAATCCCGCCGGGGGATTTAAATTTTTTACCTTTCCAAAAAATTTTAAAACTTATTTTTTTTTTTTGGGGGGGGGGGGGGATATTGTAAAATATTAAAATTCTAAACCGGTAAAAGTATTTTGATTATAATGTTCTTTTTTCTACAATAATATCGACAGAACACCTTAAAGAGCCAAAAAAATACAAGGGGGAAATATCAAATATATGTTATTTCTTTTGGATGTTTATTATAAATCAAAATGGTCATCTTGAAACTTGAGTGCGTGTGTATACATCAGGTTCATGACTTAGTACATGAGGATCGCTGTAGAAATATTTCGCCTGAGGGTTATCTTTCTTGGAACATGAAATGGAAACGGCTACTTGTCTAATTTCAACCATAGCGAATTACACGCGCATTATAAGAGAATGTTCAATTATTAATGGTAAAATTCGTCAGGGATAAAAAAGAATTAAGACCAAAGTCAAGTATTTGAGTGGGCAGATGTTACAATTTATAAGGCGCATTTCTACCGGCCGTAAAGTCCCCCCCCATTATTCAATGACGTTTTGGTTCATCATGGCAACTATCTTTATCATTCGATCATCACATTTTCTTTGAAGAGGTCGAAGCGAGGGATGGGTTCAATTTTGATCGGCTCGCGTTCGATTCCTTTTCTTGGCAATAGACGGCATAAAACTACAGTGGTCAGAGCGGGTCTTTGATCTTCGCCGCGATGTTTTCTTGAATGAATCGAGATTGTGGAATTCGTGACCAGATATTTGACTCCCTCAACTATTACAACTGAACCAGCAGACTTTCCCCCAAAATACACAAAGGAGGTACTTATAGCCAGGAGAAAACAAACACGGGTCATTGAAATTTCATCGAAAAATCAATTTACACATCATGGCCATGACAGAACAAAATCGCTCCGCTCATAGTCTTTTGGCGCTATGTAGAGAATACATGTGTATAATTAAGGTCTAAAGCTTAACAGTTTTATTTTTTGAAATTTATGAAATTCTTTTTGAGCATATTGTTAGATGAAATTGCTTATCTTCTCTAAAAACAATGTAGGGTATTCCGTTTTTTATTTAAATCCTGCTTGAATGATTTATGAGTAGATATATGTGATATGGGTGCTTATCCATGTCGATAATGTATTTATTCAAAAGTGATTAAAAATAAACTTTTTCTGAGTTTTCGATCAGGTTTATTTAATAAAACCAAATTCAGTTATTTTCCAATAATCCAGGAGCAACTGGGTTTTTTTTTCAGGAACGTATATATATTTACGGGATAGCTAACTTCCATTTTACTTCCCAAACTATCAATCCCAATAAAATAAGTCGTATTTTATAGAATTACTTATATCCTCTTGTAAAAAGGGACAAATTTTTCACATATTTTTTAATCATAAATTGTAAATTAAATTCCATAATATCAACATCCATTTATTTTGTAAGCCGTACCCATCACATTTAAAAAATGATACATGTAGTGAATTTGAATGATTGAAAATTATTTGTAATTGTTTATAAAAAATCATTAAGGAATATTAATATATTTTGAACACTATCATTGACTGAAAGTAAATGTGTTTTATATATACTACACTTGCGAAAGACTATGCTATAGCATTAGATATATGAAATAACGAATTTTGAGTAGATTTTTTAAATTATCATAATTTACCTTGCCGAGTAATATCCCATCATCCTGCAAATAACGTCAGCGTCTACTTTATCAAAATTATCATCACATACTGTTCCCCATCGTCCATTATGTAATATTTCGATGGTGCCTCTATCGGGATATTCACTTCCGACAAGCCTTACTCCTAATCAATGAAACAAAACCTTTACATTTATCTAGGATATTTTTTCCGTTCAAAAAAATAGAAATACTTGATGAAAGTTAAAAAGGGGTTTAGCATATATCAATAGCTGTTTAACGTATGTTTTGGGGTATATATTTTTAATACAACAATATTAAACATTGAACTATCGTAAAAATGTTGGTTTTATTGATTTAATTCATGCATGTCACTATCACGAGTTAAATAACATTTGTGTGAGGAGATTGGATGATCTGAGAGGTCCACAGCTGTGTGGCTATCCTGAAACGTTTTTATAAAACAAAATTAAATTGAAATCAAATGACACTCTGTGATTTATTTATCATTTTTAGACTTGGCTGTTGTTAGTTAATCGTACGTTTACTTAGTCGTCTCAGGGAGCTCTAAAATGTTCAAAAATAATTTTTATAAATTAAACTTTTCTTTTATATCATATTATATTTGTTTTGGGTCCAAAATACCCTCATATCAAAGGGTTATGTTTTCTTACTTGAAGTATTATTTGGTGTGTTCATATAACTTGATGTTCCATCTATAAAAAATAAAGTTATGCTTATCAATCAGGACGAATAACTGAAAGAAACATCGCATGTATGAATATGCAGTTTTTCCTCTTTAAACTTTGTTGTCGAAAATCCAGCCATCAATCGTAATATTACTTTTTTCATTTGTTTTTTTTATTTACTTTGGTTCAAACAACTGGTCTTTGAAAATGGAAATTACATTATTATACTTAAAAGGGAATGGTCACAATTTCGGTAAAAATGTTTTTTTTTTCCTTTTGAATGTTTACAATGCTTCTGTAAAGCTTTTCTAAAAGTCAACCAAAATTTGAGTGTCAGTCGTCGAGTTATAAGGGAAGTACATAGCTGACAATTCTTTGTTATGTAAACAGAGCTCAGGTCATATTTTTTATATTTTCTACTCTAGGAATTGTTTGTTTATGTTGAAAACTTTAATCAGCAAATTGAAAAATCAGCTTGAAGAGAATTCTTTACTGTACATTGAATCAATGTCAATAAAAACATGACACGCGCCATGTTTACATAACAAAGAATTGCAAGCTCTGTATCTTTTATAACTTTACAACTGACACTTAAATTTAGGTTGATCATTAGAATTACCTTACTAAAGCATTGCAAACAACAATTTAGAAAAATCAATTTAACCAAAATCGTGACCATGTCTCTTTAAAACTGATTAATGATTAGAAGGAAACAATTGCGTTCCACTGTTATGGATTTCTGTAATTGTTTTTTTTTGGTAAATGACAAACCAGCGAACCGCCTAAACCCTAAAAAAACAAATGCATACTACATGTACATGTATATAATTATTTTGAAAAGTAGATAATTATTTTAATTTTATATATTAAATCATTGTGTATAATATTAAAAGATATAATGCTGCCTGATTTATTTACCATTTTTTAACTAAGAACGGATATATAAGTTTTAGTTTTTACCATAATGGGAGATCTTAGATAGAACTTTTCAGTCGATGTGTAAACAAGTCAACTCTGTATTTAAATGCATGCATACTTCTCCATGCTATACATAGGTATATCACTCTATTTATTATAAATGTAAATTTGCCATTACCTTGTCAATACTGATCATAGATGAAACAAGTAATCTTTTTCAAATGATGAAAGTATTTGGCAGCATTGCGATGTTTTTCTTTTTTTACGCCTTTTTGAAAGATCGGGGTCAAAGCAGATGTTCAATTTTTTTTATTACAATAGAGCTAATGTATATCCTTGTCATTTATATTTAAAGGAAATTTAGTTCAATACTTCATTACATCTAATCAAATGTTATTATCATCTTAGAGACCTTATGATCATAAAGCGGCATAAATGTATTGTACATATCCCTTCTTAAATAACTACTGAACTTACAAGCATCCGCCGTTGAAGCTGAAAAGAAAAATAAAACATTGTAACTAGAATGTCACGTGTTTGCAAAATAGTAACTTCATAAAAATTACAATACAGCATTACTTGATAACACGAATGATATGTATATATCTTACTTTGAGCCCACCACGGCAAGGCTGTAGATGATCCTGAAATATTTAAATATTAAGTTATGCCAGAAAGTTCATAAAAAAACTTTATAATATGTGTGCAATAAAACTCTATGTTACGAAAAAACACAAACGCTCCGCCATTTATGTGATTGCACAATTTCTTCATTAGTTCAAAAACTGATAGAACCAAAAAAATTAAACAAGAAATAAACAAATAAGACTGGAGTAAGAGTGTATAGGTAAATCAGATGATCTTAGTTCAAAAACTGATAGAACAAAAAAAATTAAACAAGAAATAAACAAAAAAAGACTGGAGTAAGGGTGTATAGATAAATCAGATGATCTATTTTTGGCAGAAGATTGTATATTCATTTGCATGAAATTGCTTTTATCGACAATTTTTCTCACAACCATTAACATCAATATCATTATATTAATTCACTAGTTGTCTGCCTAATTTCAGGATTCAAGTCCAATAATAATGTTTGTAAATTTGTTTACAACGTTTAAATACAAATGAAATGTTTATACATTGTAGTAGTAAAATTAGTTGTTTGAATGAATAAATTTATATAAATGTTATAATACATAATTATATATAGTATATGTAAAATATCTTATATTTTTTTACATTTCAAAAAAAGGGAAGAAAAATAAAACATAAACAAAGCAAACAAAAATCCGTTACTAAATTTTATCAGTTGTTATAGTTACATTTGGGACAACGTATATATTTAAGTGTTAATAAATGTGTTTTGTCACAATAAATCAAAATCAATGAAAATCGTTTCTGACGCAATAAATTGTTAAGGGTCCTCTACACTTGATGAAAACTTCTGCACATAACTCGGAATTCTACATAAATTACTTAAAGATATGAATTCATAGCATGGAATCAACTTCAAAATGACAGAAAAGAATTTTTAGTTTTCGTGGGAAAATCAACTTTCAAATTTTCACCCCTATTCATGAAATCAAATATCCCTGCAGTACCCGAACTCGGCCAATAGCTCGAGACTACATCCATTGCATTACAAAGATATACACTAAAATTTGACAATATAACCTGCTTTAAATGGGTTAAAATCGCCATGCTGTGAGGTACTAACTTTAAAAGTGAAGACATGGAATGTCTAAGATCCTTGACTATTCTACTTCATTAAAACAATTTCTTTATGGCGCATATACGACTTATAATCCTCTAAAATATTCTTAAATACGTTTGTCGTAAACATTTTGCTTGAACATTTTTAACGAATGTAAACACTTTTCTAGTGAGTTTTATATAGGGTAATAAATAAACAGGGACATTAACAATATTTATACATATTCTTAATACCACGTAAAATACTCGAGCGTATATGATGAAAAATCAAAACTTTCAAAGTGATATATCACGCACCCGCATATTTAATGCATATGCGTATTGGTGACTATAGAAAACGCGTAAAACGCATATAAAACACAAGTTACCACTTTAACATGTTAGTACTTCTTTAAAATTATAGGAGTTTCCTGTAATAAGAAACTAAAAAATAAATTGAACAAATTTAAGAATCTGTTGCACTATATTTCAAAATTATCTTTAAAGAAGTCTTAACTGGGCTTCTGCAGGTTTTGACTCACCTTTTACTGGATACAAACAAATTTCATTTTCATTTTTAAACATTCGGCCTGTAATATCATCTACTTATTTGAATGCAACATGTGAAATCCGTCATGTTACTTTAAATGATGATAAGATATATTAAATGCTTCTGTCTTCACTAGAGACTACCGTGCAAAGACTATAAATAAGTGCATAACATAAACTTAGGTCGCTTTATATTATTTTAATCTATTATGTTTATTTTTTTCATCAACGATTCAAATGCTTACATACACAATGACAATATTCCTACGTATAAAACAAGTGTTTTTGTTTTATGAAAGAAAATAATGATGTACCTACCCTGACAATAGATGTACACGGCGTCAGAACAGTAATATTGTGTCCGGATGTCACAACTATAAATATCGTATGAATAGCAATTGGTGTTCACTGTGGTGTAATGGTTCACTGGTGAATGACTGGAAATGAAATACATATTGCAGTACAATACATATCCATAAGACAATATTTGATTGGATTCAAATATCCAATGATTACATATAACATACGTTGAATATGAACTATATGACAATCCCCTTGATTGACATATTGCCACTCCGTCAGTACTAGAGAACCCATTTGAGCATACTTCGTAATTTTTGTAGCCATTTTGATAGTGTCTAATGTAAACACGCCCGTAAGTCCCGTACTCTATGGTTACATCAGAGTATCCTGTAAATAGATTTTTTATGCACAATGATATGGTACATGTACTTTATACAAAATCAAAGTGCTCAAGGAACAGATATTCGAGCTCATTATATGTATATCGAAAACGTTTTCATGACATGGCATTAAAACAGACTTTATCCTACAATAATTCCTAGCACTGACAAAATAAAGGTAAACCAAAGCTATATTTGGTCAATGCCGCACTATAGCCTCCTGCATTTGACTTGCAAATGCAGTGATACGTCACTTTTATTGCTTCATTTACGCCATGGCTTCATGGTTTCAACTGATGATAAGCAGCGAAATTTGTCGAATGAAACTGGTTCTAGGCGCAAAATACGATAGTATGATGCAGGATAAACAAAATATGTGAAAACTCTTTTGAAATATAAGCGATGTTTGGGTCGGGTCGATAACGTTTTCTTATCCTCGCTCAAATACACCTTATTTTTCCAAACAGTAACCATGTATTATATATATATATATATATATATATATATATATATATATATATATATATATATATATATATATATATATATATATATATACACATATACTTATTTAATCATATTAAAGAATTAACTACGTTTAAATGCACGTTTAAACTAACTAATATTGATATCGAGAATTTAATAAACACCTGAATTGCATGGTTACGCTTTTAAACCAAACACCGCAAAATTTGGTTTATGTACTTTAAGTTGAATGGCTGGATTATCTAAGCTATAAGTGTTAACAATATATTCCGCCGCTCAGCAACTATGCATCGCAAACTCGAAGTATTTAGGATATTACAGAAGGGGAAAAGTATCATGTGATGTTTAAATATTTCAGATCAAAATTGAAAATTACCAAATGGCATGTTATGCATTTTCTCGTTCTCTTTAAAGTTGAAACTACAATTTTGTGCGTAAAACGATTCTGACGGCTGTTCCGTCATCGTCAGCTCTCGTGCGCTGTAATTATTGGCTAGCCATTATGCAATAAGACTGGTTAAAAAGGAAAAAGGACACACGGTCATCAAAAATATGCAATGTACATTTTGTTTGAAATTATTATTTTGCTGAAATTACATGTACGTACTTTTATTCATTTTTTACAGACAAAAGAATGGTTTAAAAGGTTTATAGAAGATCATGAATGTGCAAACTGAAATTTTACATACATTGGAATCATTCGCACGGTTTTTTCCTATTTTTGCAAAATGGTCTTGAAAAGAGTTAAACTCGTTTTCTTTTAATTAAAATATTAATCTCCTATCAACAATGTGGCGCAACCGTACTCTTAGGCATCATGATATAGATGATTCGCACAATCTTAAATCTACATTTTCCTGAAAATAATTTCACACAAGTCCTTAGTCTTGCTAAATGGTCTAAAATACAATTGAATGATTTTCTGATACGATATTCATATTCAATGTGATATACTACTATGTTCATCAAACATCTTAAGTAAATTTATAAAACCCTATACCGCAATTTCTACCTTGATCCTCATATAAAACACTTTTATAATCTTGAAAACGTATGTATATAGAGCACAAAATCATATTTTTTTACCAAATTGTTTTAAGAAAAGAATTATGACGTATGTCATATTCTACGTTAAAGTAAACAATAATGAAATTTCAAAACGGCAATTTTTGTCATAGTTATTTAAACAAGAAATGTGTCTATACCTAGTTTGTCATAGTTATTTGAACAGGAAATTGTGTCTATACCTAGTTAGCTTACAAGTGATAATGACAAAAAATCTAAAAGAAAAAAATAATAAATAAATGTCTATAGTTTTGTAGACACAAACGCGCTAATGTAAAGATATAGCGACTAGAATAATGCCAGTACTCAACATTGGTGTCAAAAACTATGAATTTAAATTTACAATACATTTCCAGTTTACATGCCAAATCGGAACAAAAATATACACTTACCAACGGTGAACCGACTCTGAGTCGTCGATGTAGTTCTTGATGTAGTAGTTGTGTTCCAATCTATAAATTGAATTATATTTTATTAGCCTTATTATGTTAAAATGTCAAACAAATAAATTTCAGATAATTTGAAAATAATATACTATATTATTTGATACAACGGTATCTTTTTTCTGACAACCTTACAATTACATTGATTTCCCCTCCTAACCCCCAAAAAGCAATACAAGAAATGATATCTTAATCAATTAGCGCTCTTCAATATTTTGAAGTACGTAAAACGCACAGGATTGGATTAATTTCGCAATTCATAGAGCATTCATCATAATATATTTTTAATGTATCAAATGGTTAATAGTACATGTATGCAAACAAAATCATTCCCAATAGGTACTTGTTTATAAATGTTATACGCTAATGTGTTACTAAGCTCGTTTACACTGTCGTATTGTGATATCGTCACCTGATTTAAGCAAACACAAAATATTCCACCAAAAAAACGCAAATTTTGACATATTTTTCACAGCTTCTGAGTGTTCTAGCCAGATTGACCTTATAACTTTAACTCTGACAGATACAAAAAATAAATGCTCGTATATTTTAATCAAAGTAAATAGTGGTGTAGGTCTTCTATACGATTACATTATCAGGGGCGGCAAAGTAATAGTCATTTATGTTGAACTATTCAGAAAAAGAGACCAATGGCCATTAAGAAATGAAATATACGAGAGGTGTTCAATAAATAATGCCATTGTTGTTACAAAAAGAACACAATAAGATATTTTGTTACCTCTTATTGGTTACTTCAAAATAATTCCCTTTAATAGACACATCCGATTTATATGAGCTTTGATTGTATTCATATGTTTTTTTAGGAATGGAATTCATTTACTGATAAATGGCAGAACCCAAAGAATTTCTTGAAGCATATTTTCCAACTGACAAGTGGGTTTTTTTAATTTTGGATAAAAAAAGGACTCACAGGGAGACAAGTCGGATAAGAAGGGAGGATAGGGCCAAAATGAACCTTTTCTTTTTCAAAACTGATCTCACGATCTAAAATTTATCTGCTTGGGCGTTGTCATGAAGAAGTCGAATGTTGCAAATTCAAGATTTTGATCGCTTCCTTTCGTAATATTTCTTAACTTTCTTCCACACATAACTTTTATATACATGTCCGGTGATTGAGTGGCCTTTTGAAATGGCAACTTGAACTACATGACCTTAACTATTATTGAAAATTGCGCAAAATACTTTCTTTGTACTTTGGCATCGTTTTGCTATAACAGGGCGTTTTCTCTTTAAGTCAACCACATCTTTTTATCAATTTTCGTCTGTGGTTCAAAATAATAAATCCAGGTCTCATCACCTATAACAATTTCTCGCAATTGTTTTTGTTTTTCTCTTAATAAATGAGGTATACATCTTGCAGTAACCTCTTGAAGACCAAGGTTTTTCTTTGAAATTGTCAATATTGTCCCCGACGAAATGCCTACTAAATTTGCTATTTGTTTAATGGTTAATCTACCATCATAAGTAATCATACTAACACATTTCTTTGAAAATTTCTTTCGAGTCTTTACCTAGTATGAAACAGAGTTTCATGTATCGTCGAATTTCAGCCTTATTGGATGATAACTTACCAGGCATAATCTTATACGGTGTTTCGAGTAGGGGTTATATAGTAGCTTTTCAAAGGAATATTCGATGATAAAACGTGGTCAGATAAACGGCCATAAATACATAAATAGAATATGAACGAACCCACTCCAATGCACCTGATCCCACCTCCATTTTTTGGAGTTCCGAGTTGCTATGCTTTGAATTTGTATTTCGTTTTATGGATTTTTGAGATGATTGACGGTATGTTATTGTAATTTTTTCACGTGACAAGAAATTCAAAGATCAATTGATCCCTGCTTTTTATGAAATCTGATTAGTGGCATTATGTATTGAACGCGCTTCGTATGGAGTAATTTACAAAACAATTTGGACAATCTAGAATAATAGATCCTGTATCAACAGATGTTCAAGTCTTCTCCCAATATTCTTATGTGAAACATTGAGCCCCTTTTGTAACAAAATGGTTCCGTAGTCACGTCATGAATTTCAGTTCTTAAAAATATGGTTCACATATCAATAAACCAAGATCAAACTTTGATCACCTGGTGGGTCTCGAAAATTGCCCAGGGCTCAGAGGCTCAGCAATAGAGAATCAGCAAAATTTAAGGATATCAAATTTTGTTTCGTTGTCAAATTTTGACCTACCACCACCCCCCCCCACCCCCCGGTCAAAATCAGTGACATACACACACTCTTCTGGTACTAAAAAAATAAAGTTTTTGTTAAGTTACTTGGAACAAAAATAATGATTATGTGAAGAAAATACTTGATGCACTATTAATTTTAGCGCTAAGGAGCAGTTGCTAAAGGCACTTAAAACTTGTAGTGTGCCATATTTTCTTTTTTTAAAGTAAAAAATGTTGATTACTAACACGCTATTATAAGTGTTGAATATGAATGTATGCAATTTTTTATTCTTTAAATTTAAATTATTAAATTCGACATAAACATATTGCAATGCTATGCCCTTCAATCTTTAAAATGATTACGATTGCATATATCATATACATAAAAAATGTAGATAATAATTTATAATAATTAAATTAATATAGATATTTTTAGTACGAAACTGTTTTATTTTGTGTTCAGAAAAGCCTTAAAATAGGGGTGTGGCTTCAAAGAGACAGACAAACGGCAGACAGATGGGCGTGCTCAAAAAGGCTCTTTTGAGCTATTAACTTAGAAGAGCTAAAACTATTTAAGAAATTAACACTAACTGTTGCATGCAGCCAGAATTATCTTTGGACCTCTAAATAATGCCTCCAAAGAATTAGTTTACTTTACTATAAACGATAAGTGATCGAATCTATAGATTCAGACGATGAACTGCTAAACTAAAAAAAAGGAGAGAGAGAAAACCCAATCACAATGAATAACAATATAATAATCAACACAGAAACAATGTCATTGACTTTCAAAACTTTGTCTTGGACAAATCGAAGACGTGTTTTAAAATCATTAATTCAAGCTGAAGATTTTTGAATGCATGGAATGTTTATTTTATCTAAGTTCTACCTTATTTCTTGCATATGATATATGAGTATTATAAGTATAAAGTATAAATAACCCACTTAAGAACGTTGTTTACTCAGGGTTTGAGTTCTCAAATCCGGATTTTTAAAAAGTGCGATTTCATGAGTAAAATTTGTTTTAAATACAAAAAAGTATTTATGAAATGAATTATTATTGGAATAACAATCAATATTTTTACTAAATTATAGAATTAGGTTATGCCAAAGTTTGACTTTTAGCGAAACAGAGGAAATTCGGACTAAACTTTTCAGATTTTGTTTTCCACTGAAATATTTTTGGTAGTACTATGATATATTAAGTTAAGGTTTTATTTGTTAGTCAACATAATTTTGCATATTTTCTGTTCGTTTTATATCATTGACCTCATATAAATTTTATGCCACCAAAGAAAAGTCAATATACTTAGTTTAATACTATAAATGTTTTAGCATTATCATTTTGATTTTTTTGTCATATTGAATCAGAAATAGGTAGTTATTTGAAAACTGATAGAGGAAATTAGGACTAGAAATATCTATAAAAACTGTGAATGAAAACTTCATGTTTTTTTATCTATTTAATGTCACTACCACTCATAAACTGTATTTCATTTGTTAAAGAGTTAAGCAATTTGTATCATTTTCACAATAAAGAAAACCTCAATCATAGTGTAAAATTGTTGTGAATTTTCTTAAATTTTCAAAATATATTCAATGGCCATTAACTCAAAAAGTAGGTCATTGACCTACTTTTTTGAAAGTGAAGAATAACATTACCACGTAATGTCTATTACACACACTAGTTGGTCTTTCATTATCATCAGAGAAATTTCTTTTCATTCTGAGTAAACGTCATCCTTAAGAGTAATGGTATTTTATATTAACATATAAAGAAATATTATTAAAGATTAAAATGACTTTAATACAGTATTAAAGTTAGATATGTACCTCCCATGTTCTAAAATTCTGCTTTCATGACAACTGTCTCTAATTCATATTTAGACAAGAACCAACTTAATACAAAGCTTTCATAAACACTTCTTAATTGATGTCGAATATGTCGTTAAACCTAAAACATTGTAAAAGCAATTATTGTAGACAATGCAGAATAACTAGTTTTTGTTCCTTTTTTCTATTGAGGTAAGAAATCTAACACGGTTCATTTCTTTGTAGGACCTCGAACCTGTTGGTTTTCCGCATGATTTTGAAACATTAATTATATATATATATATATATATATATATATATATATATATATATATATATATATATATATATATATATATATATTATCCTTAAGAACTCTCAATACCTTTCGAAATACGAAAGATCAACAATTTTAACTGAACTCTTAAAACACCCTCTGGCTTTTCTAACGTAATATAATACTACCCATCTATCATCAATAGCTAAGTACCTCTTGTTTTTATCTTGCTATCAAACAAAGTCTTCTTAATTTTTGATATATTCTTGTCTAAGAAAAATTGAAAATCTTAATCGTTTTTGAGGTATCAGAAAAAGTTTAGAAATCCATATTTTAACCATTTATTGGATCCCTTTAATATTAAATCTTAAGGTTGAGGACATTATTCCTGTGATATCTACATAATTAAGTTCTGGCAATTTGATCTCTTTAAACCGTAAATATAACGTTACATCCTATGTTTTACAATGTATATTATTACATTCTGTTTTAAGTATTATAAATCTTTTATTTTTAAAACCTACATCATAAATATAATGAATTTCATGCCCATCAATTATTCTAACTATGACATTTACATTATACAATATTCCTGAGTATGAAACGGTGTTTTTGTTTTCAGAAAAAGAGCTGTTGTACAAACCAGAACAATGGAGGTAAACTGCCCGGGAACAGTAGCTTTCTATCCGGATGTTACAGTTGTCAATGTTGATATAATAGCAATAAGTGGCCACTGTGTGGTAATGGTTTCTTGGAGAGGTACTGGAATTAGGATTGAAAAAAAATGAACAATACCTAGCCATTTCATAACACAAACTTCATTTGAGACAAACAGTAAATGATATTTAATAACATACGTTGAAAAATAACTATAGGAATATCCCTTTGATCGACATAACGCCTCTCCATCAGTTAAAGAAAAAGCATCTGAACATACTTCGTAATTATTGTAGCCATTTTGATAATCCCGAATGTAAACACGCCCGTATGTCCCGTACTCTATGGTAACATCAGAGTATCCTGCAAATGGATTTTTTTATGCGCAGTAACATACATGTAATTATATATTACAAAGAAGGGACATGCGAACATGAATAAAATACCTTTTATTATTTCATCGCAATTGTTTCTCTTTGCTGCAATTACATGGTTTAACACAAATGGTTTATTTAAAGTAAATCCACCCTCCTGTGACGTCATACATTTTACATAAACCATAAATTCATTAAAATTCTTGCAAGTAGATTTGTAATTTCTATGTTATGATAGGTGCACACCAAAAACTCAAATCATTGTTTACTTGGAGATATTTAATAAGCGTTTTTCATCCTTATATTCGACATAATTCAATAATGACAAAGGGAAATAACTCTTTTCTACTTTTCTCTAAGTGATATATCTAAATGCATTAATTTTTCTAATGTAAACAATTTTTTTCTTTTTTTTAATTAATTTTAGTTTTCTGGCAAAGTAAGCAATAAAATTTAGATAGACAAACAAGTATCCATCCACTTACATTTAGTTTTTAAACAAAAGAAAGTGTGATTTTCAGATGATAATTTCAGCCTTTGGTTTTTATTACCTTACATCTTAAATTGTATGGATACATTTATAGTTTATTTATTTTTTTATGAAATTCAAGTCCAATAAGTTAAAAAAAAAGTTAAGTTTTTAACTTTGAACCCATGATTTTATCGGTACGGAGTTACCTTAAGGAAGTTTTATTTCCAAAATGTGCAATAATCTGCAAAGGTTGTTATTGCAAGTGTTACACATACAAGTCTGTTGGTCTGTGTACATATCCTCTTTTGCTAAGTTTGAATTTATAGGCTTATAATTTATTAAAAATAAAAGATGCATAGATAAAAGGGCCAGATCAAGAATTTCCAGAGAAAGTTGGGTTTAGCAGACATCTTTGTCTCCGTTTTCCTTATTTGCCTGTGGCACTCTGTGTTCGCTCAAAAAATTTGAATGATCTTTTCTTAAATAGAATACACGTACTTAAGATTGAAATTATGGACAAATAATCCTGAAACTTAAAACGCAAACTTCAGACAATTCAAATGAGGGGAAGACATAAATACATGCTTTTTTGATTATATAAGGAATGACTAAAAATGGCCTTCCTTTTACTTACATTGTATAAGCATTCATCATTAAAGTTCACGCTTTAAATTTTTAGATTGATAATACATATACCCTCTGGAAAAATATTTTAACTTACCAAAAGTGAACTGTTGATAAGTTGAAGCTACTTTTTCTGTAGTTTCTGTAGTTTCAGTGGTTTCTGTGGTTTCTGTTGTTCCTGTAAGAAGTAATTTTCATAAATGATATTTTGCAGTCTCCATTCCGTACGCGGTAATTAACCTTTACCCACAAAATTAAATTCTTTTGATTTTCGATCGATTTTAGTACTGTTTACAAGTTGGAAAGTTCATGTGATTTGAAATATATTTGTTTCAGAACATCATATGTGTCATTGTATTATGATGCTTGGTATAATACAATTTAAGCAGAAAAACCATACATGAAATTTTTTTTGGCAATACATCTTCAATATAATGCTATTGCTTGTTCAGGTATCAATGGACGCTGTACATACTTAATAATGTACATATCTCACCTTCAGAACTCTCAATACCTTTCGGAATACAAAAGATCAACAATTTTAACTGATCTCTTAAAACACCTTATTGCTTTTTTAACGTAATATAACACTACCCATTGATCATTAATAGCTAAGTACCTCTTATCTTTATCTTGCTATCAAACAAAGTCTCCTTAATTTTTAATATATTTTTGTCAAAAAAATTGAAAAT
This sequence comes from Magallana gigas, assembly GCF_963853765.1. NCBI lineage: Eukaryota > Metazoa > Mollusca > Bivalvia > Ostreida > Ostreidae > Magallana > Magallana gigas. The sequence continues at coordinate 41,566,523 of NC_088860.1, forward strand.
CTTAATCGTTTTTGGGGTATCAGAAGAAGTTTAGAAATCCATATTTTAACCACTTATTAGACCCGTTAAAATAAAATTTTAAGTTTGAGGACATTATTCCTGTGATATCTACATAATTACATTCTATTGAAATAAACTTTTTTCAGCAATGTTCAACACAATATTCAGCACGAAAACGCTAATTAAATGCATAATATGAAAATATGCAATTTTACGTATGATAAATCTATTATAATGAATTTCATGTCTATAAAGTATGCTTATTATGGCGTATACATTAGATAATATTCTAAATATGAAACGGTGTTTTGTTTTCTGAAAAAAGAGCTGTTGTACCAACCAGAGCAGTAGAGGTAAACTGCCTGTGAACAGTAGCTTTGTGTCCTGATGTTACAGTTGTAAATGTTGTATGAATAGCAATTAGTGGCCACGCTTTGGTAATGGGTCATTGCAGAAGTTCTACAAAAAGGAATGAAAAATGATGAACAATACATAGCATTACCTGATTTGATACGAAATGTATATGATGTTTGATAACATACGTTGAAAAATAATTATAGGAATATCCCTTTGATCGACATAGCGCCTCTCCATCAGTACTTGAGAAACCATCTGAACATACTGTGTATCTATTGTAGCCATACTGATAATGTCGAATGTATACACGCCCGTAAGTTCCGTGCTCAAAAGTCACATCAGAGTATCCTGCCAATAGAAATCTTCTTATATGTACAAGGACATAATTATATAATATATATTAAATTATATAATTATATAAACCGGACACGCAAACCCTTATAAAATACTTTGTATATTTTCATGCGCTATTGCTTCTCTTTGCTGTAATTACAAGCTAAACGCGTATCGTTCATTTATAGTGGATTTATTTTCAAAATATGCAAAAATCTGCAAACATTGCTACAGTATATAATACAAGTCTGCTTGACTATGTACCTATCCTCATTTGCTAAGTTTTAAACTATTACCAAATAAATTATTAAAATACAAGAGGGCAACAGGCCTTCACAGTCACCTGAGTAACATAGCCCATACACAAACTTGTCGAGGAGTCTCATTTAAGCATTCAATTAAGTTTCATTCTGGAGTAGAAAAATTATAATATTATAGTGACGACCCCGTCTCTGTCTGAAATCTTTCAAAAGTTTTTATGAAGACTATAACTTTATCGAAAACTTAAAGATAATAATGAACTGCATGCCCCAATATTGAAAAAGTGGAAGACTCTGAGAGAAAATAATCGTCCCATATTTGTTAACGTTCAAGATATGTTTTATGTGTATATGTTTTCACAGACAAACTAAAACAAGGTGGCTACTGTACATGTTTTATTTAGCAAAACCTCCCATCCCCCGTTTCAAGGGGCAGACAGAAACTCTCCCAGTTCAAGCTTTTCAATAACAACTTTCACTGACATTTAATCATTATCTAGCATTATACCAAAATCATTTTACATGTACCTCATATCAGTGATTTTGGTTACCAATTATTACTTTTCTTTTAACAAGTATATTTGTTTATATAGAAAGTTCAATACTGATTTTGATTCAAATAAAAAAAAATACTTGCATATCTCTTTTGATCATAAAACATCTTAATTACATTAATTACATTATAGTCAATTGATAATTACTAAATATGAACAAGCAAAGGATGATAACTCCATTTTGAACAAGCAAGGGAAGATAACTCTACTTCATTATCAGTTAACCCCCCCCCCCCCCCAAAAAAAACTCTTTCCAAATGCTTTCACAATATCTTAACTTTGATTGACAGCTCATTTCTTTCCCTTTTCTAAATATCAGAATAAAATAATAAACTAATATATACTACCCCCAAGCAATAACCCTTGCCTTACATGTAGGTGACATGAAATATTATTAAAGATGACATAAAGATATTTTTTTTTCTAAATATGCTCTCTAAGTTTTGTATTGGTTAAGTATGTGTTTTTTAAACATTAGAGAGGTTTAGCAAACCAACGTGTACTCGTACGTGTACGTGTAGAACGGAAAATATGTGCATTACGTCATCAGTTTGTGAAATGACGAATTTCTACACTATGTACCCGAATGAACATACGTGTAAATTGCAAAGTACCCGTAAGGTCGAACTTGTAGCCTCTGTTTCCCTGTTGTCTATTAATTTAAAAAAATATGTTAACTTTTCTTAAGCCTGAATATTCAATGCGAATACTGATATCTACCAACATAAACTTCCATTAGCGTTTAATATGTTATTGGAGTTATACTTCACGCAACTCTTCATCCAAAACATGCAATTGCTCCGTTATCTTATTAATTTGCGATAAATAAAAATGTGCATATATAATAAATGATGTTTAATAAAATTAACACATGCAGAATTCCTACTTTTCGTTTATAACCAACATTCTCAGCTTAGTAGGAGAGGATATCCATAATAACATTAAAACATTTAAACGTACAAGTACACGTAACAACTGCTAAACAAGAAAAGTAATTGAGCTGGTACGGATAGTTCTAACTTGTAACCTACACGTACAAGTACACGTACACGTTGGTCTGCTAAACCTCTCTATTGAATAAAATAATACATAATGACCATTTTGGAGCATATAAACTACTTATATTGTTTAAGCATTAATTTTATATATAATGCTTGTTTTGTATTAACATTAAAGCTCACACTAATAATATTTTGATTTGTGATACCTGCAACCTCTTAAAAAAACATGACTTACCAACAGTGAACTGCTGTTGAGTTGCCGTTTCCGTGGTCTCTGTAAGTAGTAGTTTTGATATAAAACTAGTTTTATCATAAATAAAAACATTTCTGGCAACAAATGTTGTAATAATATACATGTATTTGTATATGTTTATTATCATCTCTTTGTAAGTTAAGAGAGCATTTATTATACTTGGGGTATATATAGGTATTTATGAAATGAATTTATATCGACATAACATTCGATATTGTAACTGAATTATGGAGTTTGGCTAAAAAAAGTTTAACTTTTAGGAAAACAGAAGGAATTCGGACTAAATGTTTCAGATTTTGTTTTCCATCTAAAAATATTGATCATTGACATAATACACATTTTCTGCCAACAGAGAAAGGTCAATATACTAAGTTTAATACTATAAACGTTTTAGCATTATCATCATTCAGTTATTTATTTGTTATATCGAATAGAAAATGGTTAGGAATTTGAAAACTGGTAGAGGAAATTCGGACTTGAATATCTATAAACATTGTGAATGAAAACTCAATGCTTTGTATCTATTAAATGAAACTGCCATTCAGAAACTGTAATTTTTATCATTTTCATTTTAATTAGAAAATCTCAAAAATATTGTAAAATTTTAAGGAATTTTTCTTTCAAAATGTTCAAAAATATTCAATGGCCATAAACTCAAAAAGAGGCCATCGACCTACCTTTTTGAAAGAATAACAATACCATTAGAGGTCTATAACACACAATGGTTGGTTTTTGATTATCATCATTGGAATTCTTTTGTTCATTCTAAGTAAACTTTATCCTTAATTGATTTCATTTGAAACGATACACATTTGGTTTATGAAAAATTGATCTTTCACGGTATTATTTGTTCTACTTCACTGCATATGAACTTATTTACGAGGATTGTTCGACAATAATTGAGACATTTACTTTTACTCCCTGTTGGAAATAGATGAGTCAATGAAATTTCACCAGAAAGTAAACCAGAATACCTTTTATAAACGTGAGCATTTTAAAGTTTATGACATCATACATTCATTTCTGGTAAGCTTCCAAACTTGCCTATATCCTCTGACCTTGAGCAACCACAAACTCACCGCAACGTCTTTTTAACGTTTCTCCTTGTTTCTAATTTTTAAAGTACATTACATACAAACGCAAAACAAATTTTGTTATGATATACTTGTATCAAGATTCAATAAACCGTCATAGTCAAATTTCTATTGCTCGGTACATATTTTTGAACCATCTCCGTATTTTATATCGAATACTAGAGAAAATTGAAAAATGGTTAGTCACAATATATAGCAAAAATAACATAAGAATTTTAATTTCTTTTATCGTGAATTATAGGCCTATCAACACTTAATGCAATGTGAGCTGTATTTTTTAGAATTTTATTTTGCTGCAAAAACCTGCTTGTATGAAAATTCTGCATGTAACCTAAACCTTTATGGTAAACTAGACTTTGACCCGTGCGTGCACGGGTTGACATTGTACATGTATATGATATCGGACATTTACCATTGTTTACGAAATAGATACATCGACACATTGTATTGTTGCCATTTACATAATCAAGCTTTAAGCCTACAATAATGCTATTAATTTCTCTACACTCTGCTTCGTTATAATAATCTGTGTCTCGGGAGAGGCATATACCACACTTAAAATGTCTCCTAAAATGAGGCTGTAAAAACCTTTCATCGAAAATTTAATTCATATTAATGAAGAATTCAACACTTTCTCCAGCAACGTTCTTCACTCGCTTCGAGTTGACATTCTAAACTATTGAAATTGCACTGAGTTAAAGTTATCTCCCGTATTTCGTTTATTGAACAGAATATTATAAATGACAAATTTTCATTGAAATTTTACACGTATTTGTAATATTGTTTCTAAGTTTATCCATGCAAATGTGATATTTTGGAAACAAAAACTAAAGAGCATCCCGTGATTTAGCGTGAATAAAATGCGCATGCGCAAGATTGTAAAATCTGAAAAATCCATATGATTGCCGGTTTTTTAAAAGGAATTTTCGTTGAATATTAATAAGCGAATGTTGATTTAAAAAAAATATAAACAAATGTGAAATCTTCAAGTGCCAATAATGTTTAAAATATATAAAACAAATGACAGTACTAGTACTTTTTTTCGATTTCTCGGTATTAAAGACCAAAAATATGAGTCTATTATTTTAATTTAGTAGTATAGATAAGATTTGAAAAAATATTAATATTTGTCAAAGGAATTATCTCTCTTCTCAGGAATATATAGCAAATCAATTTTTGTAGAGGACGACAATAATTCTTTGCTCCAAAAAAGGCTTCCTAACGGCCTATTCCACAAAAATATGACAAACAGAAATTTAAAAACCATGATATTTTGTCATTTTAGTAGAAAAGAACATTTAAGTAAAAAAAAATCAACATGAAAAATGCAGCTCATATTGCTTTGAAATGTAGATGTTCAATTTTTTTATAAACTCCAAGTTTGGGCCCTCGCCGGGTTCCCGGACCACCGACTTGTCAGTGTAACATCGTAAACAAATTATTCATTGATTTGTAATATTTATTTTCTCAATGATTTTTTTTCAGATTTCTTCAATGTTTATGCTACTTATATTCGTCACTAATAAAGGGAAATACTTGTGTTTTCTCAATGATTTTCGAACAACCTTCGTCATCTATATGGGGAAAAACTGGTCGACAAAAATGATGTTTCACAGTCTCCATTTCGTAACCGGTATTAGGTTACCACCACGCATATAAACAAATTATGTTGTATTTATTCATGTATTTAAGGTAAAGAAAGATAGGATAACATCTGCTATCTGTTTTCCTAATACCGATAATTGTTTTGGCAGATCAAGGCTTAAATTGAATTCTAAAGTAAGCAATGGCGGTGATATTTCAGATACACATTTTGAATTCGTTACATTGCAGGTGCCTTATACCTGAAAGCTGTCGTTTCAAGAACCTAAAAATATCAATGACGTAAACAAAACTAATATAAAAAATACAAAAGAAAGAGGGGTCAATGTTCATCTCTCTGAGTTATGGTACATTTCATTCAAAGCGGTTTGCACCTGAAATGTAATTTAGTCGTTTTACATTTGCTGCAAGTATTTTTTCCGTAGGAAGTGATAAAATTGAAAAAAAAATAAGGTTGTATTTTTTCAAATATTTAGAAATAATCAGATTAATAAGAAAAATTTAGAAAAAAAGGAAATAAACCTGCATACTTTTTACGCAATCTTTTTGCACTTAAAGTTGGCATTTCTTTAAATATTAGTTACACTTTGATTTAAATGAATCATCATAACTTCTTGAATCGCAGGATTGTTTAAAATCATTGCTACGTGTCTAAATTTTTCTACAGTATTATATTGATGAAACATGGATGTCATTTATGTCAATATTTTAGGTGTAGGAATTTAAATACGTTTTAACGATGTTTTGCATATTTGCATTATCTAATTCTGAATTTAATAACTAGATCTAATTGCCACATATGATTTGCTTAAAATTGGGGATAAAAAAGAATTAAATTAAGCACAAGTATAATAAAAATTTTACACAAATTGCTTGACTCTAATTACTCCATTTAAAAAATTTACAATGAAAAAAAGATTTATCCCCAAATTACCTATTTGTTGATTTTGATTGATTTTAATAATGTTTACAAATTGGAAACTCCATGCGAAATGAAATATATTGTATTAAATATATCATATGCGTTATTGTAATTTAATGGATGGTATAATAAAACCGAAGAAAAAAATACTACTACTGGTATTTGTCGCTTTTTAAATCCTAATATCTACTTTTAAATGAAATATTATATATATTGACCAAATATCAATGGAAGCCGCAAATATTTAAATACGTGTGCATGTATGTACATTTCTTACCTCGTGTCCACCATCCGTACGGCAGGGTAGATGACTCTGAAATATTTAAACAACCGTTTAATTAGACAATGATATTTTAGTAAAAACACAAGTAATATCCTTGGCAATACATTGATATCAATCTAATCATTAACAATCACAAAAAAATATCGATAGGGATTACTTTCAAGTATTATTCGATATGACGTACAAAAATGCATTCCCTTTGTTAATTAATTTCAAAGTTTTATGAACTGATTACTATGATTAATTAAATATTCCAAAATATATTTCTCATTTTTAACTTGTTATAATATGATATATTCTTTATAATTCATTGATACCAGGTATACTGGTATACATGTCATTGCATTGAGTAATTTGATATATCCTTAATTTAGAACTGTATCATCAATTTATATTTCGATAGAACAATCAATCCGCAAACAAATAAATAAATACACCATTTTATCTTTGAGGTCCTTTGAGTTTCACACGAAATGACATCAATACCAACCGAGCTATTAGCATAGCGAACTTTTTCATTTATATTTTTTAATCAAAATAATTAAAAAAATCCTTTAACATGACGCCAATTTTTTAAATGGTTTATCACTCTCTTTTAATACCACTTTCATTCATGCATTCAAAATTCAAGAGTAAATGGACCTGAGGTTATTTGATAAAATGGATAGAAATGAACATTAAAAAATATGCAATAATAATATTGAAAGCAGATTATAACAGTGAAGTTTTTAAGATTAATTTTTTTTTCTAAAGAAATCTAAAACAATTACCATAGCATTGTATGTAAACAACTTGTGAACAGTAGCCAAGTTTTCGAATGTCACAATAAGATGAGCCGTATCTGTATGAACTACAATCTGTGCTCACTGTGTAGTAGCTGTTTCTTGGAGATACGCTGTATTAAAAAAGAGGATAAAAAAGAATCACGATTTAAAGCATTATTATATAGGTTGGTTTGAAAAGTATGATTTTGATAAATGACATACGCTGTATATGTATTATACGAATATCCATGTGCTTGACAGAGCGCCTCTCCCTCGTATCGGTTGAATCCAGAGGTACATACTTCTGATTTAGAGTAGCCATGTTCATAATGGGTCACGTACAAACGACCATAATACCCGTTTTCTATGCTGACATCTGAATATCCTGTCAGTGCAATATAATTTTCATAATGATTATAAAGCAAAAAATCAACAACAAAAAATCACGTGACTACATGTAAAAGCATGCAGAACGAAAGAATAATTAAATGTTCATATTAATTTCTGTATCTGCTCGACACACCTACACCAGCCAGAGGATATAAGGCGTATACAGAGTCTTGCATGGTTATAATATGATTATCATATATCTATATCTTGCTTGCAATGTAATAACATTGATTACACCAATTTGAAAAACAACTACCACTACCTTTGTTTTTGAAAAAAAATATTCTTTAAAAGCAAAAGGGATTCAGCTAATAAACAATAGCTAAAATAGTATGATCGAAGGATTTAAACAATGCATAACATATGTCATTTAGAATAATATGTCATGTAAAGGTAGTCACAATTTGTCGTCGTATTATTCTGCAAGTTTCTAGTCCCAGATTTTCTAGCTATCGTGTTTCACTCTCATCAATAAGAACGATGGATGATACATATTTTCAAGATTTGTTAAAACATAAAGTTCTTCAAGTACTGAAATTATATATCTATTTTCTTTTTTTTTCTCAGTGTGATGATTAAGTAACCCGAGAAAAACAATATTTACTCTTTTGGTGCTCGATGAATATTCAAATAATGTGAATATTTTCATTTTTTTTCGTTGTGGTTTAAATTTGCTAACTTGATAAGACTATGAAGATGTTCAGTTTATATGATTTAAGGTTTTTGTTCTCTTTGTTTTTTTTATTTAGCGAAATCAGCCATTAGTCATCTATTTGTCCCCTTTTGTAATCCGTTTTAGACCTATTGCCTGCAATTATATCCTAAACCATACAAAAGACACATTTTTTAAAGAACAGACATTGCATTCTTCTTATATCTTCAAGATGGTTTTCTGTTGAAACAAAATTGACTTTAAAAGTTATATTTTTGAAAAGATAGTATACTCAAAGAAAAAAAAATATGGTACATTTTTTTTAGAATTTGACTACGCCAGTAAATAACTATTGTTTAAAATGTACAAACCTACAGAGTACTGTCTAGAGTAATCCTCCGTGGTATAATATGCTGTAGTCCGTGTACCTAAGCCTGTAATATAGAATTTCATCAAAGCCATCATGACCGCTGGGTAGCGAACTCTAATGATACCGTACATCAACTAATCATAAGAATCCTGACGAATAATGATACATTTGTTTTGGTAAAGGGGAAGGAAACTAAAAATATGTTATACAATGAATAAAATAATTATCATCTACTATAATTATTAATTGTATTCTTTTTTCATTAAACCCCCCGGAACAATGAATAAATCAAGAAATATCGATAGCTTATATTAACTTCCCCGCCTCTATAAGAGCTGCTGTTGAATTTTAATCTATGACGTCACACCATCCATTCCGGATTGTTTTATCAACACATGATCAGTATTAATTAGCAATTCATGATATTTGCTCTTTATAATAAACTCTGAAAAAATTCGAAACATAATCGATTTTGATTTTTCACTAAATTACAAACCAATGTCAGCATGTTCGTTGAAATCTTAAAGTGGAGGTTAGCGTCAGAGAAATGTCCGCCTAGTTGTTGAAATTGTCAACAGATTGCAAGTATCGTAGAAAGATTTTAACACGGTAATTCTAATCCACGAGAATGTATTTTAAACATTGCGATAACAATGATAACATACTCTTTCAGATAGCGAAGAACTTGACTTCAAATAAAATTTATTTGGGGTTATTTTCAACATTGAATGAAAGCAGATTTACAGCTGTCATTTATCTTATAAAAATGCATGTATTTACGCATACATGCGTTTAATCTTTAGATTGACATGTGAACCTACATAATTTTTGTTCAATTGATTACTTGAGTAACAGAAAATGCATAAATTAGCGTTTATTCAGAGCACCGTATACATTATATTTACATCTATCAAGTATGATTCTCTCTACTTCCTACGGAAACTTATAGTCAATTCATAGCTCTATAGAAACAGCCATACTGAAATCTATACGTGCCGTTTATCAACTGGTCGAAACTTACAGCGACCTAAGAAAATCACGAACTGCACGAAATAATCATGATGGAGTCAGACTCAAAGTCTCACAGCAGACGATGTGGCTGTTTCTTTTAGCTAACGTACTTTAGTTCATACACAGTAATTTAGTGAATTTTACTTACTTTTTAAAACCAATTTATTAATAAGGTAAAAGAAAAATGTAAACATTAACAATAAAATGCTTTTTTTATGATTCATGCGGGGTATGAAGGTAGCGATCATAGCAGAAAAAATCATATTATGTATACCATAATATTAATAATCATATTATAACATATATGTTATGTATTTTTTCTGCAATGTCCCTACCTTCATATCCCGAATAAATCAGCCAAAAAAGCTTAAATAAGCAGTTTATTTTTATGACAACTTGACAACATGTGATAATCTAAATCATTTTATCAATGTAAATAAAATTATGTTCTTGACTGTCCTTGCCTTTAATGACCTACATGTATTAAGCATTTTATTAATGATACAATTTATTGAACTATATCATTACGCATTAAAATTGACATCCACTGTCTTAAGAAAATGGTTTTATTATTGCTAAAAAAAAAGCATCATTGATGATTTATGATATAAAGTATATTGCATTTATATTGGATGAATTCTAACCACCATTGATAAAATTAAGATCGTTCTAAGATTTTTAAAGTGGGCAAGATCATTTAACTTTTTAAAAATAATCTGCTCATTTTGTCGCATTTGCTTTCATTTGAAATAGACCTTTGATATCATTTACCATTAATGGCATATTTTTACCTTTAACGTAATACTTTTTAACCGTCCATGAATAATGCAATTTCATCACTTTTGGTCAATATTCACATCAACAAATGATGACAATTATTCGACAAAATGTTCCCCATGCATTTTATGCCCCTTGATTTTTTATTGTTTAATATTAAAACTTAATACAAAAGAATTTATAGAGTATGTGTCATTTTGATGATTTTTTTTAAATTATTAATTACATTTACAGCCCGCATACAATACAAAATCAAAAGTGATATTGTTCATACATGTATATATGATATTCATGTATTACATTCGTTAAAGTATATAAGGAGTATAATTCCTATAATTGTCGGTATTCTCAATTCTTATTGAATGTAATATGAATTGCATTGATAATGCGGTCCATTTTAATGTTTGTTACTTTATCATACCTATCACAACTGCTACCAAAAGGACCTGAAAAATTAAAACATAATTAACTGATTCGTCTAGCAATCCAAATATCAAATGATATAAGGATATACTATAAAATTAACGGATATCATTGTTCAAACATAAAATGATATCGGATTGAACTGAATTTACTTTGTGATTTTCAAGTCTGTTTATGTAAAAACAATACCAATTACAAAAAGACAAAAAAAAAAACCAAGCTAATCAATAAAACTGATGATTTGACGTTTTGCCTCAAAACATCATAAATTAATTACAAACTCACCGCTGACATGGAAAACCGCCGCCCCATGTTTATCTTACCGATATGATGGGTCTGAATGATATACAGAGTGTTCAAATTACAGACGTTTTATCTCAAATGCATTGATAACTGTGTAAATATGTTTACATAAACAAGGTCAAACTAAAATCATGTTATGTTTCTATTTCTGTCCAATCTTCAAGATAAGTGCATGCCGATCCTAGCTTTTTTATCCTTATACAATGATAACTGTGATACATAGGTTGAAATTCCCGAAGATGCTTTGTCTCTGCGATTTGAAACAAGCTGAAACAAATATCAAACTTCCATTGGTCTTACCGACACGTTATCTAGACTTTAGAATTTGCTTTACAGTTAAACTTCCTGATCGTTATCTTTGCAGTCTTGTTCTTTGATACTGGTAGTATGAATATCATTTTTTGTATTATATTGAAATTTTTTTTTTTTTAAATAGAAATAGCATTGATTAATGTTCTTTATGTGTAAAATGTTTGAGTTCCTGGTGTTATCAAGAACGTTTTTAACCGCATTTTGTCAAAGGATCTGCAACTTAATGAACATGCTTGTTTTAATATCACTGTGAAATTTGAATAGGAAGAAACGTTTAATAAAATCAATGATATAACTTCTCACACAGGAAAATACATTGTATTACGTTACATTCAAACAACCAAATACTGGGAAGGAGTGTGAAATACTTTTGGAACATTGTGTCAATCAGTGGGTATAAATTTAATCAATGTTTATCTTTGGAAAAGAATGAATTACTCAATTCTAGCACATACATGTATATTGAATTTATTAAAACAATGTTGGGGTGCGCCTAATAGTATCTATTTGCAAGCAACTCTTGAACCTACAATACTTCCTTTACACAATTGCTATGAAATTTGGGCTTTTATTTTCAGTAGAACTACATGAAAGCAATATTCTACTATATCTACTAAAATTATTTGTTGAGGATATTTTGGTTTTTTTATTACAAATACCAATTTATGAAAACTTAACGGTAAGACTTATATTAGTAAATAAATACAAGTTGCAGTAAAACAAGATTCACAATGAGTGGTATTAATTTTCTTGTGCGGATCTTCCTTGGGATACTTTTACTTCCTTACTATCGTCTATCTCAACTAATAAGCATTGTAAAGATTTTTTAATTAAGGCACACCCATTTAAAAAGCGCACGCCAATTTTTTTTCGACACGTCATAATATGTAGGGATTAACAATTTTTTTTAATAATCTAGAATTAAATTTTCTTTGATTACTAATTGCTGTGAAACTTTATAATATAACTCGTAATATGGTAGGCTTTTTAAAAATTTTATCGTTGCTCAGTAAGTTGCGTTACAGTCTATCAAAAAAAAAGAAACATAACTGCATTTTCCATGAAATGAGGCATTAATGCTCAAGTTGTTTAGTAGACTTAATTTAATTTTTTACAGATAAACTCTTCATTTCATGATATGCAAAAGCATCCTTATTATTTCCAGATAAATGTACATAGTTATAGTTCCTTTAATATGGTTGATATTTTTTCACAACTTTAACAGCCACTTTTACGTTTAAATCCCCGTAAATAAATCATCTCTTAGTTAATGTCATATCTAGAACATTTGTAAATACCCTTATAATACGCAAAGAATTGTCTTCCGTGTTGATTAGGAGAATTTTGATTTTAAATTTTGTTATTGCTAGTAATTTTACTGACCAATACAAACTGTATGTAGTGCGACATGAAATAATGGTTAATGTCTGTGCTCGCAATTTAAAAAAAAACCAGTGGAATCGCTGAAAAAACTACACGTGTAAAATAAAGAATCGACATTTATTAACACTCTCGGTGTATTTAATCATGTTCAAAATTCACAATTCACAATAACGCTTAAACGATTTTTCAGAGTCTCTGTCTAAATTGAGCATTCGATTCACTCGTTTGTTAACCTTGGGCTACACAAAAATGACATGATTTTAATATATATATATATATATATATATATATATATATATATATATATATATATATATATATATATATATATATATATATACAAACGAATAAGTCCTTGGTATAGGTAACGATATAGAAAAAGGTTTTCAGTAGACGATAACACAATAATCCATTTCTCTAAAATTTAATCCAGAGCGCTTTCGCCTGATCGGCTCTTCAGTGGATTTCAAATTGTAACAGAAATAACAAACGTTGACGTCGTTATTATGACGTCATAAAGTAGACAACGTCACGAACAGTGTAAACAATATTTAGAGATGGCGGCAAATATTTTTTACTTACACATGTCAACGTAATAAAATATGTACAGATGATATTGTTTTAAAATAAGAGGTTATTAAAATGAAAGCTGAATAAAGTCAATGCAGAATAAATAATGCAATCATCTATTAAGTTTAGGCTTAAATTTATTTATGAAATATTGCTCTTTTGCAAGTCGCAGCTGATCACTTTCCTCGCGTACTTTGTAAAATGGAAAAATTTCAAACCGGCCTCTCCCGCACACATCAAAAGTTCACTACACGGAGTGTTACGAACAGAAGGATCCCTTATCTGCTGCTTATGTACCCTCACACGGTCGGCTAAATTGGTCCCTTTTTGGCCAATGTAATTTTCTCCGCATCCATCGCAGGTCATGCAATAAATGATCTTTATGGATTTGCAGTTCATATTGGAGTTGACTTTGAAAATTGTACCGTTTTTGAATGAAATTGATAAAAAGGATGTAAATGCATTTTCAAATAAACAATATTCCTGCAACGGGCATAAAAACGATACAATAACACCTTTTGAATATAATGTGTCGGAAGGTGGTGGGAGGATAAATATGAAGCCAAAAGGCAGTTGGGCATTATTTTTTACAACTAATTGGGCACCATGCAATACTCATGTTAAGTGCATGCATTGGCTAAGTTTACTTCGTCTTAAGCAATACAGCTAGATATACAGTGACACTTATCTATTGTGAATGCAGTCAAAACGTAATGAGACATGTATTTTTGTTATTGAATGATAATAATTGGCACCATGCAATATTCATGTTCAATGTATTATATTGGCTAAGTGTACTTTATGCATATTTTGTCTTTAGCCTTGCAATTCGATATACAATGAAAACTACCTATTGTTAATGCAATCAAAACGTTAGTGAGACATATTTTTTTTTCCAAATGGTTCGGCACCATGCAATATTCATGCCAATTACAGGTATTGGATAAGACTTCTTAATCTGCAGCTAGGCCATTCGAAAATCAATGAAACCTACCTGTTAATGTGCTTGTAAATAGTAATGAAGTTGATGATTCTACTTAAAATTAAATAAAACTAGAGACGTTAATGAAGAAAACCAGTTACAGGAAACTTAAATATTTTAAACCAATTCATTTGGCGCAAGGATGATGCCTTACTGACAAATTAGCCTAACAAACATGTTTAAACCCTATCTTAACTCAAGAAAGAAACTAGAAACATAATGAAGACAAGTCAGAAATTCACATAATACTTTTTATAATTGACAGAGCATAACTGTTAACAAGAGGTCAATTGGCCTTAACGGTCACCTGAGTAGCATAAAAACCATACACAATCTTGTCAAGGAGTCTCATATATGCACTTAATTAATTAGGTTTCATTCTTGAGTAGAAAAAATACAAATTTGTAATGACGACCACCTCCCTGCCTGAAATATTTCAAAAAGAACTGTGAAACCTATAAATTTGGCAAAAAACCTAAGAGATCTGGTCTACAAAATCAAGAATTCAGTTTTCCTTTTAGGTGTGTGGGAGTAAAGAAGATAATTTTTTAATATTTAATGCATTAACACCTATACATCCATTTTGGCCCTAGAGTCAAACCCATACTCCAGGGGACATGAAAATTAAAATTTCAGTGGAGAACTTCCTGGTAAACATAATTACATGTATACGTTAGTTTTTTATAGATGTGTGAGAATACAGAAGAAAATGTTTAAACATTATATGCATTAACACTATATTGCCATATTGCAACCCCCCTTCTCATGTCCTGATCCCCTGACCCAGGGGCCATGAATTTCACAATTTAGGTAGAGGAGTTAGTGGACATCATAACCATGTATTCAGTTTTTTGCCCACATGTGTGGGAGTAGAGAAGAAGATTTTTTAAGATTTTAAACATTTTTACTATATGGCCATATTGGCCCCACCCTAGAGCCGGAACCCCTAAAAAAGGGGGTCATGAATTTCATAATTTTGGTAGAGGGCTTCATGGACATTATAACCAGGCATTTAGTTTTTATCAAATATATATGGGAGTACAGAAGAAGATTTTCTAAGATTTAATACATTTTTACTATGTGGCAATATTTGCCCCACCTTAGAGCCTGAACCCCTGACCCAAGGGTCATGAATTTCACAATTTTGGTAGAGGGCCTAATGGACATCATAATCATCCATTTAGTTTTTAACAAAAATATATGGGAGAGGAACATTTTTTAAGATTTAATACTTTTTAACTATATGGCCATATTGGCCCCACCCTAGAGCCTGAACCCCTGACCCAGGGGCCATGAATTTCACAATCTAGGTAGAGGGTTTCATGGACATCATAATCATGCATTTAGTTTTTAACAAATATATATAGTAATAGAGAAAAAGATTTTCTCAGATTTAATACATTTTTACTATATGGCCATATTGGCCCGTACCTAGAGCCAGAACCCCTGACCCAGGGGCCATGAATTTCACAATTTTGGTGGAGGGCCTCATGGACATCATTACTATGCAACCAGTTTTTTCCTCACATGTGTGGGAGTAGAGAAGAAGATTTTTGAAAATTTTTTGAAAATTTGGCTTTTTTTTTTGCTTATTTGGCCCAACATGTTGCGCCCCGGGGGTGATAGAGCCATGAAATTCACAATTTTAATTTCTCTTTCCATAGAGATGCCTCACATCAAAAATGGTAACAATCAGCCTTGTAGTTTTTAAGAAGAAGTTAAAAATGTAAAATTGTTAACGCACGACCACGACGTCGGACAAAAACGGATAGCAATAGGTCACCTGAGTTTACTCAGGTGACCTAATAAAACAAGAAAGAGGAAAAGGAAAAAAATATTAAAATTACTGTATGTATGTACATTCATGTAACACTTTTCAAATATATGCAACATTCCTGGAATGGAATCGTGTTTTGTGATACTGTATCGGGAAACATTGCGAGGAAAATATGAACAAATAATCTTATTATAGGATTGAAAGTTATTGATGAAGATAGAGATTGCATGCCTTTGATAATAAGCTATTATTTAAAACCTTTGAGTGCCACTTGATAAAGAGATTGACGTCAGAATTTTTTAGACACTAGAAATACCATTTTTAAAAAACTCATGCTTTGCAACATGTGATTTTACGTTTACTTAGCATAACTAAACAAAATACAAGCATTCACAGACGAGTTAAAACTCTTTCAAATACATGCACCCATGCATCAGATAATGTGCAGAATTTAGAAATATGTTCATTTTCACTTAAAATGTCATGCTAACTTCATGAGTTTTAACTTGCTACTTGATGTAGCGGAAATTTCAAATGAGGTCGATGTTTCAACTTCAGTTAATAACAAACAAATAAAAGCCCTTTTAAAACAAAATATATGAAAGAAACCTTTGTAGAGAATTTTATTATGAATTTCATTCAAATTGGTGTTTATTACAGAAAGTATAGCAAAAATACCTAAATCGATTCAAAATCATGAAAAACTTATTGTGATTCCAGAAACAAAGCTAGATGATGTCGTGTAACGGAATTTCAAAAGCTATTAGAACTTATCCTGTGACAAGCTACTTTTAGAAGGAACAGTAACTAATGATGTCGATTTAACTTTTAACAAAAGAAAAATATCAGCTCTAACAAATCATGCAAGCTATGTTCATCTTGCCCGTTGAAATATTTGCGTAATATTCTTTAAGGATGACGTTTACTCAGAATGAAAAAAAATTCCACTGATGATAATAAAAAACAAACTATAGTGTGTTATAGACCTTACATGGTAGTGTTATTCTTCACTTTCAAAAAAGTAGGTAAATGACCTACTTTTTGAGTTAATGGCCATTGAATATTATTTAAAAATTTGAGAAAAATCCATAAAAATTTTAGACTATGATTGAAATTTTCTTAATTGTTAAAATAATACAAATTGCCTAACTCTTTGACAAATGAAATACAGTTTATGAATGGTAGTGACATTAAATTGATACAAAGCATTTAGTTTTCATTCACAATTTTTATAGATATTCCAGTCCGAATTTCCTCTATCAGTTTTCAAATTACTACCCATTTTTGAATCAATATTACAAAAAACTGAATGATGATAATGCTAAAACATTAATAGTATTAAACTAAGTATATTGACTTTTCTCTGCTGGCATAAAATTTATATGAGGTCAATGATCAAAATTTAGAGATATGGTGTCTTTTATCATTTTTAAGCATTTTTCAATATTTTTGTAGTGTGTGCCATGCGATTATCTAAACGAAAAAGTAAGATAAAACCAACAGAAAATATGCAAAAATTTGTTGACTAACAAATAAAATCTTAACTTTAAATATCATAGTACTACCAAAAATATTTCAGTGAAAACAAAATCTGAAAAATTTAGTCC
This sequence comes from Magallana gigas, assembly GCF_963853765.1. Classification (NCBI taxonomy): domain Eukaryota; kingdom Metazoa; phylum Mollusca; class Bivalvia; order Ostreida; family Ostreidae; genus Magallana; species Magallana gigas. Next base: position 41,584,503 of record NC_088860.1, read on the forward strand.
GAAGTTCCTCTGTTTCGCTCAAAGTCAAACTTTGTCAGAGCCTAATTCCATAATTAGTAAAAAATATCGATTGTTATCTCAATAATAATTCATTTTATAAATACTTTTTGTATTTAAAACAAATTTTACTCATGAAATAAAACTTTTTAACAATCCGGATTTGAGAACTCAAACCCTGAGTAAACAACGTCCTTAATAAGTATCATTATGAAATCCAACGACCTAAAAACCGAGTAAGTTACATTTAGACCAAAGAACAAAAGAAAACACTTTGGTACACCAAAAACATTATATCATGGTTGATCATAAATAACTGCACCAGCCGATAGAAGACGGACAGTTATTTAATATGAAAGTAAGTAGCTTTGCGTTTCTGCCGAGCTATTATAAATGCTTGGTTCAACCTGACGTTTTTTTAGCGCAACGCAACATTGCTCAGACAGATTGTGTTGTAAAACAAGGCAAATCATAAAAGATTGATAAATGTATTTTTTTTTTAAATATTTATACGATGACACAATGTTTAAAAATGTTTATGCAAATAATATTCATGAAAGTAAAGGCAGTTGCTTTTTCGCATTTGTAGTTAATATATCTATGCACTCCATGCATTGTAAGAAGTATACAAAATTGAACTCACCACTTGACAAACTACTCACAAATGTGAATATAGAGTTTTTTGTCGATTCTTCAAATTAAATTTAATTAATACTGATTATTATATCAACCAATCAAAATCACTGTTTATCCGCTCAATTCATATTTGAGCTTTTATTCGAGAATAACTTTTGCATAGAATATCAATAACCAGACGAATTAAATCGGAAGATTCTAAACCATTGATTATTATAACAACATGGTGTTTGACAATCATTATAACAGCATATTTTCTGAGCATAATTTATAACTGACGTTTTATTGCACTTTGCAAATGTCATTTAACTTTTAGCATTACAATTCAATTGGGATATCTATGTAATGTATTGAAATGAACGACAATATATTGTTAAAAAAATCAAATGGGAACATCATTTATATTTCTCATAGGAAGAGATCAAAATTATCTAGATATTTTCATGAGATAAAAATTGTTAGTGACTCTTTAAATCTTGATTGTTATTCGATTTTATCGAAGTGTTGTTACTTAAGCATGGGAGTCTTGTTCTTGGATGTAATTAGTCTAATAGCACACCAGCTCGTTCAGACAAAATGAATAATGCACTTATGCATGATGACGTTTATACGTGTGCTCGTGCACCGTTACAAGGTTGAGTGTGTTTAAGGAAATTGAACGTCGCATATTTGTTATACAAACATAAGAGGAAATATTCACTAAATGTAGGTATTTATGGATATTGATTCTGTCCTTATCATATGTGCACTTACTTTCAGGGTAAATGTTGGCTAAATATCCTACTTTCGGGCTGAAACCGTCACTATAAAACAAAATGGTCAATGAGGATCCGGTTGATGTAATTATGCCAGGAATAGTGGTTCCACACACCTGCTGTATTCGCGTTGAGCTAGTTGTATCTCCTAACAAACAAAAAAAACGGTCAAATGAAGAAATAGAGATTCATTGATGGAAAAGTAGGCTTATTTAAGCTGAGCAATTGAATTTTTATGTATATAAAAAGTCGTTTTATACCCTACCGTCATATATATTAATATAATCATAACAATCGCTGGGGCCGTTTGTTTCGACGTCTAAAAATAGGAACTCCATCTTAACTATTCCATTGGGATTTGGATTTGTATAAGTGTAAGAACACACGTAATTTCTATGAAAAAGAGAACAAAAAATTAAAATATGTAATGGATATCTAAATTCAATTAACTCTTTTAAAACAACCGAGATTTATATTTTTTATCAAATATGTCACAAGGACATTAATATACAATAAACATAAAAGGCTAGGGATTTGAGTTTGAGAAATAGTTAGATTCCCATTCAATAGTATCTAACAAAAATTACGTTTTAGATAAATAAAACTGTTCATGCTATTCACATTATTTGAAACTGCCTTTAACGTTTTAAAACAATATCTAAAAATACATGAAATAAGGTTCGGAGACAAAAGAAATACTTGTAAAGTGAATTTTCTTTGCTGGAATCTCAATACGAATTCTTTTAAAGTTAACATCACATCAAATATTAACAATTAAAAAGAACTCTTGCATAGCATATTCAGTAAAAAAAAAAAAAAATGTGGAGGTCTTACATTGGGTACGTAGCAGGAAACAGCGGCGAAGAGAGAGTCACAGAACCTGATAGATCAACATTATTTGATGTTCCATTGGAAGAACAGTTTGCTAAAAGAAGCAACGTTAAGATTAATCATCAACGGTACATGAACAACAGTAATATATACTGTCAAGAGATAACACATGAACATGTAATAATCATCCAATCTCTACCCCTAACGAATTAATAGTATAAAGATTATCTTCTATTTTTATTCTGTATAATAATTGGTATTATATTTAATGGTATTATAATAACATATTATTTTTATAACAAAATACAGGTTTTGGCATGATCGCTATGTGACATCACGATAGCGAATTAAACGCCTATTATTTATGACCACATATTAATTTTTATCGTTATAGTTGAAAAGTATTATTATAAACTAAAGTTTATTAGTTTTATATATATATATATATATATATATATATATATATATATATATATATATATATATATATATATATATATATATATATATATATTTAAATAAATAAAACAGAATGCGACAGTCCAAATTAAATAAATTGTTTACTGTTAACAGTAAACAATTTATTTAATTTGGACTGTTGCATTCTGTTTTATTTATTTAAGTATTTTTTGCTGTACCAAGGCTTTATTTATCTATATATATATATATATATATATATATATATATATATATATATATATATATATAGATAGATATATATATAGATAGATATATATATATATATATATATATATATAGATATATATATATATATATATATATATATATATATATATATATATATATATATATATATATATTCTCTATCCTTTTGATATCAATTGCGACAGGTTTTTATAGACCAGACGATACTGAAATATCAACCTCGGAATTTGTCCTCAGTCGATTAACTCTTATCAACTAAATAAAATAATAATATAAGACAAAAACTTCCTTACATTCATCCTTTTCATAAACAATTGATACTTTGAGGACTATATGACAAAATGTGACTGAATCAATAGCTTATAATTGTATAATGTAAAACACACTAAAAGAAGATTATAATATGAAACCCAAACTTGAATAAACTTCCTTACATTCATCCTTTCCATAAACAATGGATACTTTGAAGCCAATTTCCTTTCCCGTATTATTAGTGCTGTCAGTGTTTAACTTTGCATATATTTTATTTCCGGTTGATGTTCTCGCAGGCAGTGTTGTCCCACAAGTAGAACAACAGATAGAGGTAGCAATAGTCGGGGCGCTGTCTGAATCACCTGCAATATAATTACATAAAATTCGTTAATTTATTACGCAATACATGACTTGTGCCAGATGAACAAGTGAAAACTTAAACTAGTATTGTCCTCCTTTTTTGATATATTGTTCTTAAAAATATAAACACTGAATCAGTTTATTTCGTCCATTTACAAAAACAAATTCTTAAAAAGACCCAACAAATTTTATTGACGATTTCAACAATGCATGTAGCACCAACCTTACCTCTTTACATTTAATGGTGAGATAAATTGTGTTAGGTACAGAATGTCATAACACTTGACAGCTTTTGTAAAAATTATTTCGCTAAGCTAAAGAAAGGGGTCTTTGTTCCAAATACACAAGCTTTTGAACTTTATCATTTACAAGTGTATGCAAGCTTTAAGTTTCTTTTATTTTTATCTTTTCTTCGAGGAGGTCCTATTGGCATATCTATCAACATTCGCACTATCAACTATCAACATTTACTTGTTTGACATAGTTTTACACAAATATAAGTGTGCTGAAAATAATTTTGCAATTCATTTTCAAAATAATACATACTGAAGGATGAACAACGCCTAATTTATTAGAACTTGATTGACAGTATCAAAATATCACTTAACAACAGGTTTTTAGATGCCTTTAATATAAAAACAGCACCAATGCAGTCTTATTTCAGTGTTTCCTAACCATTTCCCTTTAAATTGAGCTAAGACGTTTACTTGAAGGCGGAATCATTGGTTTTCAGACATAATAATTTATATATTAAGCTACTGTGGAATTATCATTGTTAGTGGAGGACCAATGTTTTTGGCTTTCGTTGGTAACCCTTGCCCACGAATTTACATCCCCACGAACCTATATACAAGGAGTTGTTTAATTTTCAATAAAATTACGCCCCAACGAAACAGGAAAATTTTTGCTACATGTACCCACGAACATTGACACTCTTGAATAAAAATTATTCCATAATGCCCCTATTTACTTTATGATAAATTATGACTAAAATTGTTGAAAATTACTGTTCTCACCGTCATAGAAATTGAAAACATCTCCACAGTCGACGTATATATCAGACACAACGAAGGAAAATTTTGAACTTGAATCTGGTGATTGAAACAGCCATTCGCAGGTTGTTAGTCTTAAAAAGAGCATCATTACTCTGCTTATTATGTCACTAGACAATAATTAAAGACACATACAGAAAGGTGGACATATATAACAAATTTTTTCTCTCGCTTCCAGTAAAAAAATACGAAATTTTTAAAATAAAATGGTAATTTGAATAGTACAAGTAAGTCAAATAAACAAGAGGCCCATGGGCCACATCGCTCACCTGAACAGCAGTTCCTTGTAACATTACATTTCGTAGCATATGCTTTTTCTATTTTAAACATTGAACCCCTTTCTGGGGACCCAGTTATGGTCCGAGGTTTATGGTTGGCTTGAACAACATAAATAGTAACATAGGAATGAAAATGTGAAGCACTGCGGTGGGACCGCACGTACACAACCTGAAAAACTGAACATAGCAGAGTTCCACTTCAAGAGGAATAACTCTCAGACTGTACAGAACACAAGAAAGATAACTCTTGGTTCCACTACATTAGAGTTTACACAATTTGAGGATCCTTGCATAGTAATCTCACAAACTGTAGCATTATAGTTCTCGAGAAAAACTTTTTAAAAACATTTTCAATATATCTTTCTATGTTAAACTTTGAACCCCTCTTGGGGCCACAGTATTAGTCCAGTGCTAAAGTTTTAATTATTTGGAATCTACATTATTTAAGGATGCTTGCCTAGTTATCTCACAAGCTGAAGCATTATAGTTCCCTAGAAAAAGATTTTTCAACATTTTCCCTCTATATTTCTATGCTAAACTTTGAACACCTCTTGGGGCCCCAGTATTAGATTGAGATCACGGCTTTTATAATTTCGAATCTACACTATTTGAGGGTGCTGACGTAGTTATCTGACAAATTGATGCATTGTAGTTCTCGAAAAGAAGATTTTTAAACATTTTCCATATATACCGGTACTTCTACATTTAACTTTAAACCCATCTTGGGTCTCTAGTATTAGTCCAGGGGTCACTATTTTAAAACTGTCGAACCTTCATTATCCAAGGTTGTATGCATGATAGTAATCTCACAAACTGAAGCATTGTAGTTCTCGAGAAGAAGATTTTTAACATGTTACCTTTATATTTCTTTAATAAATTTTGACCCCATCTTGGGGCCCCAGTATTGGTCCGGGGGTCACGATTTTACCAATTAGGAATCTACATAAGCGAAGGATGCATGCATAGAATTTCCACAAACTAAAACATTGTAGTTCTTGAGAAGAAAATTTTTAAACTTTTCCTTTATGTTTTTTAAAATGTTTAAATTTTGAACCCCTCTTGGTGCCCATCAATTGTCCGGGAGTTACAATTTTTTGAATCTACATTATTTAAGGATATACATGTATGCATAGTAATATCCCAAACAGTTGCACTATAGTTCTTGAGAAGAAGATTTTAAAACATTTTCCTACATATGTTAAAATCTAAACCCCTACTGGGGCCCCACTTTTTGTTCAGGGGTCACGATTTTTACAATCTTCACTATGTATACAACCTTTTGTGTATGTATTGGCATTTCTGGTGCAGTGGTTATTGAGAAGAAGATTTTTTAAACATTTTCCTAAGGTATTTCTATGTTAAACTTTGAACCCCGCCTGGGGCCCCAGTTTTGGTCCGAGGGTCACGATTTTTACAATTTAGAATCTTCACTATATATACAAGCTTTTGTGTAAATATTAGCATTTCTGGTGCAGTGGTTCTTGAGAAGAAGATTTTTAAACATTTTCCTATGTATTTCTATGTTAAACTTTGAACCCCGCCTGGGGCCCCAGTTTTGGTCCGAGGGTCACGATTTTTACAATTTAGAATCTTCACTATGTATACAAGCTTTTGTGTAAATATTGGCATTTCTGGTGCAGTGGTTCTTGAGAAGAAGATTTTAAAAAAAAATTCCTATGTATTTCTATGTTAAACTTTGAACCCCGCCTGGGGCCCCAGTTTTGGTCCGATGGTCACGATTTTTACAATTTAGAATCTTCACTATATATACAAGTTTTTGTGTAAATATTGGCATTTCTGGTGCCGTGGTTCTTGAGAAGAAGATTTTTTAAACATTTTCCTAAGGTATTTCTATGTTAAACTTTGAACCCCGCCTGGGGCCCCAGTCTTGGTCCCAGGGGCACGATTTTTACAATTTAAAATCTTCACTATATATACAAGCTTTTGTGTAAATATTGGCATTTCTGGTGCAGTGGTTCTTGAGAAGAAGATTTTTAAACATTTTCCTATGTATTTCTATGTTAAACTTTGAACCCCGCCTGGGGCCCCAGTTTTGGTCCGAGGGTCACGATTTTTACAATTTAGAATCTTCACTATGTATACAAGCTTTTGTGTAAATTTTGGCATTTCTGGTGCAGTGGTTCTTGAGAAGAAGATTTTTAAAAAAATTTCCTATGTATTTCTATGTTAAACTTTGAACCCCGCCTGGGGCCCCAGTTTTGGTCCGATGGTCACGATTTTTACAATTTAGAATCTTCACTATATATACAAGTTTTTGTGTAAATATTGGCATTTCTGGTGCCGTGGTTCTTGAGAAGAACATTTTTTAAACATTTTCCATATGTATTACTATGTTAAACTTTGAACCCCGCCTGGGGCCCCAGTTTTGGTCCGAGGGTCACGATTTTTACAATTTAGAATCTTCACTATATATACAAGCTTTTGTGTAAATATTGGCATTTCTGGTGCCGTGGTTCTTGAGAAGAAGATTTTTAAAGACATGCACCCTAAACTTACTGTTTCGCAATTATCTCCCTTTTGAAAAGGGCTGTGCCCTTTATTCTAACAATTTATAACCCCCTTTCCATAAGGATGCTTTGTACCAAATTTGGTTAAATTTGGCCCAGTGGTTTTTGAGAAGAAGTTGAAAATGTGAAAAGTTTACAGACGGACGGACAGACAGACGGACGGACGGACGGACGGACGGACGGACGGACGGACGGACGACGGACAACGGGTGATCAGAAAAGCTCACTTGAACCTTCGGTTCAGGTGAGCTAAAAACTAAAGGTTCATTCAACTTATTATAAAGAGAACATTATTATATGTTCATTGATATTCATCAATATATTTTTGTTTGAGAATATATCGTAGATCAATGCCAATTTTATCCTATTTTAATTGAAAAAAAAAATTCTTATCTATTGAACACAACAAAGACACAAACTGTGGATGAAAAGTAGTTGAGGCTTTTTTTTCAAAAGAAATGTTTCAAGAAATAGATTTTCGATGCAGGAACGATCAGCCATACATGAAATAAAACCAACGAGCACTCAAGACAACTACTGGTACGTGAACATCTGCAGATCAATAAACTGAAGATTAACTGAAAGATCTGGAAAGGTGACTAAATGTCAGTCTGATTAAATCAGATTCTAGGTCCGCTCTTTCTTTTTTATTGTTGTTACACGAGGCTCGTTTAGCGACAGTAGAAAAAACAAGGAGCGAATCAAGAATCTGATTTTAATCATATTGACTAAAATGTCAGAGAAAAGCCATTAAGTCATCTTTAGTTATTTTTCAGTCACATTTCAGTTTACCTAATGGCAAAGGGAGTCATATCCTTTGTAAACGATTTCTGTTTCAGAGACTCTTATATTTTCATTTTGCAGTATATATATTTGTCTGTGATAACACATCGATTTTGTAATGTATAGTCTAATAAGTTTCATCCATGAATATTTCAATATCTAAAATTGTTAAAAATTCTATACATACATAAGTAATAAGGAATCATTTTTTTTATTATTATGAGGTGACCAAATACAGTTGGGCGTGATCAAATATATCAAAAAATCTGTCATGCTTTTATTAGATTTGCTAACCTCCGACTGTAATTAATCACCCTGATGAGTCCTAATTCCTTTTAATAATTAAGTTGTTACCAACGAACAGGCTTCTATACTCACGTTGGATATGATCCGGATGCAGGATACCTGTAGCTTTCATACGCACTGTTTAGTGTAATTGTAGAGGGGGATCCGCAACTTAGGTCTACAACTGAAACACGACCAATATCAATGTAATTTTAAAAAAAATGAAGAATTACCGTACTGAGTAATGCAATTAAATAAAGTCTGTCAGTACAGGCATGTAGCATCATTTTTGAAAGTGGGGGATAGGGGCCAAAAAATCTTGACAAGAAAAAAAAGTAACTTTTCATGAAAATCCTAATCGCTTGGGGCTGGGGAAGGGGGGGGGGTGTTGAGGGGCAGAGCATTTCTTACCTATTACTTCATATAACATCAAAATTAATTTGACTGTTAATTTCCCCCTTTCATCTTTATTTTAACATGCCCTTAAAAAAGTGTAAGAAAGGGGGCTGCTCTTCCCTCCCAGATGCTACGTGCCTGCAGTATGACTCGAACAGCATAAAAGATAAACAGTTGAAATTTCAATGGATATATTCATATCATTGTCTGTAAGGCAAGGGTAAAGAATCTTAAAGAAATCAGAAATTTAAAAAATCAAAATTCTTACCACATTCTGCTGGACAAAGGAAGACCAAGAGAATCACCACTACTGAAATGACAGTCCCATACCAAGTTGCCATGTGTTTCATGTATCCATTGAAATCACAAGATAGGACTATGCGTTTCTTGTTTATATCAATCTGTGAAGAAAATACAATAGTTCGTTATTCACAGTAGTTATTCTTTCTCCGATACGGAATGTTCATACAATTTCATTTAAATAAGGTCAGTTTGTTAGTTTTTTACACTCATCTATGATAAAGTGCATTCTACTGTTTGCTTAGTGTAAGTTTTTTTCCTTGTAGGGGCGCTTAGAATGATTTCATTTTCATTTATGAAAGTTTAAATGAAGTTTCTTTTAAAACACGGAACAACTGCTGGCCATTTGCGTTTAATTTGACCTTTCTACCTTTCAATTTGGCTGCATAATGTCTCTTGTTGTAAATCCTTCGAGAACTGAGAAATCATCAGACGATTTTACCAGGAGTTCGTACTATAGTCGACAAAATTGCATTTCGAAATAAAAGACAAACCTGATTAAAATCTGATTCCTTCTGATGCATGTCGACACTACATAAAAATTGGATCATCAAAATATTTCTAATGATCAATGTTTCTTCAGTCGAACTGGTGGGAGTGACAACATGCATGTTGTTTAAATAAAGAAACTCAATTGTTATCTCTATCCACTGTGCACAACGTGTAAGCATGCTCCAGAAAAAATAAACACCTTTATCTACCCTCGATGTTATCTATGATGACGTGTTTTTATAATTTTCCAACGACGGTTTCTTGGAATTTGTATCTTTGCAATGTCTCCTTATAGTTTGGTATTTTTAGAATGAAATTCTAAGCATATATGTTGCTAGCATTTACAATAGGTATAAAATGTGTCACTGTTATCTCTTTCATATTGTTATAAACAACTAAACATTTAGATCTCTAGAACTTTTTTCACACTGTTAAGATTATTGCTTAGTTTTAGGACAAAGATTATTCTATTTATAATGAGAAATTCTTAAATTGGGGCTATGTGTTTTAAAAATGATACTTGGTAAAACAAGAAGTGTTTGCAAATTATCTTTAGACCAATGAAAATTCGAATCCTATCAATCCTACGGCGACATTGATTGTCAAGGTTTGCAACTAAAAAAAATAATCGCACTCTGGCATTAAATTGCGTTGTTTTCATGTGTGTAAAACTCACATTATTTAGTATATTGTGCGGAAAATTATTAGATATTCACACATAACACTAGAATATTCATTGATATCAAGATTAGACTTTTCAGGCTTAGTAAAATATTACTAAAACTGATTTGGTTGGACTTTTCCGATCGCGTCGCGGTCAACTCTATCAGCTACGTCATACACACCTTAACCACAATGTTCTTATTGGTGGATTCAGTTTACGCTTATTGACTGCTGGTTAACTAAGACTAAATAATGCACGGACAGAACAACAACATATCAGAGATTAAAAAATTCACATGGGTACTCGTGACTGTCGAAATTGGGCTATCTTTCGAAAGTGCACACTTGTGATAAAACAAACATAGGGTAAATAACATATATAGCTGTAGCTCTATGTAGAAAGTTTGGGTTAGTAAATATAAAGCCTCAGTGCATACAATACTTACATAATTGATATTATGACTGTTTTAATACCTTCCCTTATTGCCTAATTGTTCTTATTAGCAAAAATAAATGGCAGTATATTCACACAACCATGGTTTATGTTTTTCTATCAATCCTAGCCAGATCAACAATATTACATATACATAATTATAAGAAACCACTTGCCTTGCAAGATAACATTATCGTTGATTCTAAAATGAATAATAATCGATAAAATCAACTCCCGTCAGTACTTCAGTACTTTGATTTTTTTTGTTACTTTTAATTGTTTTTTATCCATTTTTTTCTTTATTTAACTCCTATTAGTTTTTACACTCTTATGTATATTTATGTGGTCATTTACAGAGCCTGTCTTCCCTACAAACCATCATTACAAATTATCTTACTAGTACAACTTAATTAACAGCAACCCCCAATTAGTAAATTAAATCGTTCGCGTTATCTTTCACTTCTACACAGACCGTCCGCTGCGTCGGACAGGATTTTTCTTTCTCGGGCTTGAAATCTTTAGTTTAATACAGAGTTACCACGTTCCGATCTGGAGTTTTATATATTATTTAGTTTTTATATATCATTTTATTTCTAGTTTAGTGCTAGTTTTGTAGATGTTTTTTTTTCTTTCATATGTGGTTTTTATTTTTGTTGTCCTGAAGAAGGGACGGGTTGTCCCAACAATTTGACAATATTTTACTTTATTGTTCGTGTCGTTGGTTATTTTTATTGCTTTTTTATATCTCATCTTATAACCGTGTATCTTTTGATCCGACACTATAGATAACGAGTGTGGTTGGTTTGTTAGTGCTTATACATATGTAATATATATATATAAACTTACCGGTGACAATAAAGACCGCCACCCCATGTTTGTTTTGTCCATATGATGGGTTTGAACGATATATCAAGTGTTCATAATGATTACGTTTTATCTTATATATAATGATAACTATTTAAATGTACATAAATAAGGCCAAACTAAATTGATTTAATTTATGTTTCTGCTTCCGTCCAATCCTAAATTTATTTGCATGCCGATCCCATCTTTTTGATTCGTATATATTGATAACTGTGACAAATAAATTCCAAGTCTAACTGAATGATTCGTTTTTGCATACTGAGACAACTTGAAACAAACATCAATCTTTCTTTGGCCTCACCAACACATAATCTAGACTTTATAGGATTTGCCTTTCAATTTAACTTCCTGGTTCATATACCATCGTAGTCTTGCTCAGTTATAATTTGTTTACTTTAAAATTGGTCAATTGAATTTCCGTTTTCGTATTATGACTTACTAGTATTATGCAAATAAACAGCATTGTTTGGTGCTCTTTATGTTATAAATGTTTATTAATAAGTTCCTACTGTTATGATAAAGAGTTTTTTAATTGCATGTCGCCGATGGAATAGCAACCAAATGGGCATCCTTGTTTTAAGTATTGCTGTGAAATATAAATGGGAATAAATACATACCTTATGGATAGTCTTGTGTTGTAGAAATGATAATTTTCATACCAAAATCAATTAAAATGCGAATCTGAAAAGTGGACAGATAACTAATAAGTTCATTACCTGCCAAAGGTTAATAAAAATAGTAAATGGTTACATGTATATTATTATTTTATGTTTTATTTTTGTATCTCGAAAAACAGCTTAAAACAAGAGGCCCATGGGCCACATCGTTCACCTGAGGAACAATAGGTATGATAAAATCAGCTTAATGGAGTCATAATACAACTATCTGGACAATGTACAATAATACATGTAGATCCTGTATAAATAAAATTCATTTTTCCCCTGGATATTCTTATGTTTATAATCATTAGTCCCTTTTCTAACAGGATGATTTTATAGTCATATCATATTTTGAGTATTGCAGTTCTCAAAAAGATTCTTAACAGTAGTTTATATATGGGATATAAACCTACATCAAACTCTAAACCTTCTTGTGAAGCAGAGGAATTGTCCTGGAGCCAAAGTCTTAACAATTATAAAGAATCACCTGGCTGATTACTTTCTGAGGAAAAGATTTTTAAAGATTTACTCTATATATTCCTTTGTTAAACTTTGACCCCCCATTGTGGCCCCACCCCACCCCTGGGGATCATGATTTTCAAAACTTTGAATCTACACTACCTGAGGATGCTTCCACACAAGTGTCAGCTTTCCTGGCTGATAAGTTATGATTTTCACAACATTGAATCTACACTACCTGAGGATGCTTTCACACAAGTTTCAGCTTTCCTGGTCTTATGGTTCATGAGAAAAAGATTTTTAAAGATTTACTCTGTATATTCCTATGTAAAATTTCGACCCCCAATTGTGGCCCCACCCTACCCCTGGGGTCATGATTTTCACAACTGTTAATCTACACTACCTGAGGATGCTTTCCCACAAGTTTCAGCTTTCCTGGCTGATTAGTTTCTGAGAAGAAGATTTTTAAAGATTTACTCTATATATTCATATGTTAAACTTCGACCCCCCCCCCCCTCATTGTGGCCCCATCCTACCCCTGGGGGTCATGATTTTCACAACTTTGAATATACACTACCTGAGAATGCTTTCACACAAGTTTTAGAGTTCCTGGTTTTATGGTTAATGAGAAGAAGATTTTTGAAAATTTCTCGAAAATTTTCATAAATTCCTAATTATCTCCCTTTGCAAAAGGGCGTGGTCCTTAATTTTTACAACTTTAAATTCCTTTAGTCTCAGGATGCTTTGTGTCAAGTTTTGTTGAAATTGGCCCAGTGGTTCTTCAGAAGATGTTGAAAATGTGAAAAGTTTACAGACAGACGGATGGAGGACGGACGGACGGACGGACGGACGGACAGACAGACGGACAGACGGACAACATGTGATCAGAATAGCTCACTTGGGCTTTCAGTTTGGTGAGCTAAAAATTAAGATGTTCTCTCGAAACATAAAATGAAAAATGGTTCTCTAAAGAGGGGTTTTATCAATATCATTTTTACCAACATTTCCGATGGAATCGCTTCTGAGTCAATTTACAAATTCCTGTAACGTTTTCCTCTAACAATAATAAATATAAGGGTTCTTTTTAAGGAATATATAATTTTCCTAAGACACTGTCTGAGTACTTTGATTGACCTGATTATAAAAAGATTTTCCTCTACACTTGCTGAGTTTTAATAATTACCTTCTATTAAAATTATTTTACCAAAGTCTTTACCGGCTATATTATAGACTGGGCAAACTGTCACCGCAGACCACCCAATAATGAGTTCCTATTAATCTTGGGAACAAGGTGCCTCAATCGTATGCAGATCTACTACGTCCTGACTCCTAACTTAATTCCAAAGATACCAATACTGCTGGGGAAACTATACCTTATTCCTACCCTAGCCTTTCCTGACATTTACCCTCTTAATACTTTTCTTCTTCTGCTCAAGCTTCTCCAACGTGTCGCCTTTCAGCTTCTTAGCCAGACTGCCTCAGCTGCTGGCTGCACTGACTTGTATACCCCTGGGGCATTTCACTCTAAGGGGTATCATGTTATTCAATTTTCATGGATTCGTTCAATTTGTTTCACTCAAATAAACCCCAAAAGTATTTCCATCGTGCTTGAAATTACCAACTCTTAAACAGTTGTCATAAAGTATTCTTCCAAGGAAAATAATATCTTTGAATATCTAAACCGGTGTCGTGTCATACTTCCATACATGTGTGTACGTAATTATGGGCACTTCTGTCAAGTGTCTTGTTACAACCTGTTAAAGAATTCTGCCGACAAATCTACATACTTTTTTTTAACGAAAATTTGTTTTTGGTTTATAAATGGAATAAAACATTCATGAAGATATTTATAACTCGGCAAAGTTTATAAATACTTAATTAGAAGGCATACATCATTTATTTACAGAATGTTTAAAGAAATCTTTGAATTATCTTTGAAGTGTTATCATACAAACTTGATTTTTTCAGGATCCACAGGTCAATGTGCATTTATTATCCGTGCATTACCTGCAACATCTTTGGCACGTAAATGATTCATGAATTCAGATTGTAAAATCGCATCTTGTTTTACACAACAGTGATAATTTAGTAAAATATATAAGATCAGGTATTTGTTGGCAAGTGTAAACTAAAACTGTTTATTGTGATCGGCTTCTATTGATCAAAGTTGTGTGCATGTGAGACATCCGACAAATTTTACTATTTGCGCACACATTGCACTTTGCACTACTTAATTTACTATGCAATAACAACTTCGTGTAAATCTAGATCTTTAATTACATGTAAATTTCTAAAAACCTTATTATAATGTCTGCCTTGTGACTTTTTTTTTTACGTAATCGTAATTTTTTAATCGGAAGTGCAATTTGCCTACTAAACGTAAAGCTAATTAATGCTGTTCTTTACAAAAATTTAGATTATTGATAATCAAAATTTCTACATGACAAGTGTTATCATGTACCAATTTTGATTATTAATAATCTAAATTTTTGTAAAGGACAATGCCTTGCTATTTCGCAAATCAGCAAACAATGGATTGCAAATGGTACGATATATGTTTTATATTGTGTTAATTGTATGCACTGTTATCCTTTCGCATTACATTAACAGAGCTGACCAATGATATTGCATGCCGATTTCCTTTTAAAGGAATTCTTGTTTTAGTTCCCATTGCATTAAAATGCCTGTTGTTACTATTGGGTTGTCTCTCTTTGACCTTACCTACTAGGTGATGTAGACAGGGTTTTAAAAATTCTTACGTTTGGGTTTGTATTCTTTAACGAACACAATCAGACGACGATTGTAGATTAATATCGAGGACATTGGCTAAAATCGCGGAATCTTAATTATTAGTATACATGTACATGAATATATACCCCCTTTCTTTTGTATGATTTCATTATTTTTAAGAAGTCATTTGTTAAAAAAAATTATTGTACCAATAAAGTTTACGTATTTGAAAATAAACGAATATAACCTTGTATTTAAAACCAACTCCATGTGTGTAAATACAAAAACTTCAACAAACAGATAATGTTCACATTGGTTTTGATGTTTACAATAGCTGTAGATTTTTCAAAATTAAGAAGACAATCTAATATTAGTATGATTAGAAAAAATAAAAATGATAATGATTTGATGAATTTGCTTTGTTTCTATCTATCTATCTATCTATCTATCTATCTATCTATCTATCTATCTATCCGCCTATCTATCTATCCGCCTATCTTTCGTTTTGGTTATTTTAAAAATGGAAATATTTTAAGTTTATCCGGATGCCATAATTCGGTTTAATATAAACTTCTTAACCCCAAAACTTCTTAACTACTTGTACCAATATACATTTACGCCAGCTTTTTTCCGGATCAATCCGGTTTGCATTGAATGTACCAGTACTAGTTTATACACCCGTGACCTCAATTAAGGACATATTCGTTATTTTTTTTAATTAATTAACTAGTTGCAAGTCCGGATGACATATTCTGAGAAAAATAGACGATAACGCATAGCAAATCATAACCCCCATTCAGTAGTATAAATGTAAGTGTTGTATCAATATACACTGTATTGTCTTCCTACAATTGTTTATTTGCTGTTATGTATCCTTACAATTCACTCTGATGAATGAAGGAAAAAACTCTAAATATATACCAAATTTCAATATTTTTCCAGAATTGAAATTAAAACTCTCTCTCTCTCTCTCTCTCTCTCTCTCTCTCTCTCTCTCTCTCTCATTTATCACCTTGATGTAGTATAAAACATGTTCAATGTAGGGATTGATCACAACCTCTGACACGCGAGTTGAATTTTAAAGGCTCGAGCGTCCAACTCTGTTAGCTGGTCTTTATCCTATATGCAAACGTAATTATACTTTTGATACGTACCTGTATGTTCTAATTTCTATTTTAAATATTTTAATTTGATTCTTTTTTTAAATGTCCGAGTGCAACTTTTTGTTGGTTTGTACATAACAAAAGACTCCATTTTTACATGTGATGTTTCACTTGGTTTTTGTTTTGTTTATTTTTTGTTTTTCTCTGATATATAAAATTCATTTAAACGTACGCGCATAGAAAAACGTATCAGAACTGGGGATAAAAATCAGACTGATCTTTCTATCTATGTACGGGTCAGGAAATTTTTCTACATTGAGGAAGTTAAAGTTGCTCATCAATAAACTTTTATACAGAATAACATTATGTTACTTTAAACTAAAAAATTGATATTGAGGTTAACATGTCGAATTAAAGTGAACAATCATTAAATGTTTATGTCCTTTATAAAGCAGCAACTTTTTATTCATTAGCTGATTCAATAATCATATATCATATAATAAGACTAATAATAGTGCAAAATTTGAATTAACTTGTAGATCAATTTTTTTTTTTCAAAAATCAATTTAAAGATAGCTTTTTAAAATGGATGCTTCTATATTTTCACTGAACAAAAAGAGGTTCTTAAAAAGAAAAACATGTCAAGTTATCAAAATAAAAAAAAAATTTGGCAAATATCCGAGTCCAAAGAAAATGACAAAAGTCAATATTTTTAGTTTATTCATTCCGAAGACAAGTTCATCGAGACATTTAGGGCAATGAGGGTTTTAATGAACTTAGGAAGGAAGTTAATGTCCAAAGAAAACAACATTTATGACTGGAATTATGGAATAAAATGGTCTTTTAAAAAGTATCTCCTTATAATTTTTCAAGACAGGAGATAATAGGGAGTGTTGGATAGGACAAAATGGTGACTATTTTTTAAGATATGGTTCCGTAAATTAAAATTAAATAAATTAACATCTTTACGCCATTGAAATTTATTGAGTTTTTCTTTAAAATTTAATAATAATCGTGACGTAGGATGCATAATGATAATAATTTTTATTAATACTATTGATATTATTAATTGAAATCGAGCAGATCATTTTATCTTCTAATAATTTTTATCTACCTCACTTTAACTACATTTTATTGATTCTATATGAATTCAAAACATCAAAATCAACAATAATTTTTTTTGGTAAGCATTTATTTGTTTTTTAATATCAGGGTCTGCAAGCTGTTGTGACCTGTTTGTGTGTTGCCTTCTCCATTGAGACAATTTCATCGCAACAGTTCAACAACCACAGAGGGCGTGAGTACAATAAATTAACCTATCCTTTTACAGAGGGCATGTCATTGAGTACAATAAATTAACCTACACTTTTACAGAGGGCGTGAGTACAATAAATTAACCTTTACTTTTACAAAGGACGTGAGTACAATAAATTAACATACACTTTTACGAAGGGCGTGAGTACAATAGATTAACTTGCACTTTTACAAAGGGCATGAGTAAAATACATTAACTTACACTTTTACAAAGGGCGTGAGTAAAATACATTAACTTACACTTTTACAAAGGGCGTGAGTATAATAAATTAACCTATACTTTAACAGAGGGCGAAAGTATAATAGATTAACATACACTTTTACAAAGGGTGTGAGTACAATAGATTAACTTACACTTTTATAGAGGGCGTGAGTACAATAGATTAACTTACACTTTTACAGAGGGCGTGAGTACAATAGATTAACTTACACTTTTACAGAGGGCGAACGTATAATAGATTGACTTACACTTTTACAAAGGGCGTGAGTAAAATACATTAACTTACACTTTTACAAAGGGCGTGAGTACAATAAACTAACTTAGAATTTTACAGAGGTCGTGAGTACAATAGATTAATTTAGACTTTTACAGCGGGCGTGAGTACAATAAATTAACTTACACTTTACATGTATAAACTGGAGAGAAAAAAATGAATATCGCATTATGCAGAATGCATAGGCTCCTGAACCATTACTTTTTCCCCTCGTGAATATTTCATTTTCCATGTCTGGGTCTGACATAAAAAGTGAAAAAAAGTTCTACAGAATCAAAAATATCAAAGAAAAGAACTACTATATTTATACATGTACATCTATACACTGTATATCATATAAATCATAATTAACAATCACTACGAAAATGTTTAAAAACAGATTATGTTCGTGATAAAGCTAAATAAACCGTTGCTTAAATTGTCAGCCCTTCTTTTAATGAAAACCTCTTCCTCATCTGTTTGATTTCTAGCGTGGACCGTGGTGTTTAAGATCCCCCGAGGCGTCCGTCCCCCCGGCTTTAGCAGCGTGAACGCCTTCTGGACGGCCAGCGGACACTACAACGGCGAGGATGTGACGGCCATGAGAGACTTTACGGCCAGCAGCAAGCTGTACAAGTCTAAATGGCTGGATGACTGGAACAAGAGGAGCTTCTCCGCTGTATGTATTTGTAAAACAATTTACGATTACTTACATGTATTACATGTACGTATCACGTTTACGTATAGCATGTACGTATTTCGGTTTACATGTTAACTACTACGTTTACGTAATAAGGATCACCTATTCCGGCTCACGTATTACGGTTTACGTATCACGGTTCACGTAATCAGACTCGCGTATTATAAATGCACGTTATAACATGTACGTATTTCGGTTTAATTGTTAAGTACTACGTTTACGTATTAAGGATCACGTATTCCGGCTCACGTATTACGGTCCACGTATCACGGTTAACGTAATCAGACTCGCGTATCATAAATGCACGTTCTAACATGTTCGTATTTCGGTTTAATTGTTAAGTACTACGTTTACGTATTAAGGATCACGTATTCCGGCTCACGTATTACGGTCCACGTATCACGGTTCACGTAATCAGACTCGCGTATTATAAATGCACGTTATAACGGTATACTCATTACTTAATATTACGTTTACGTTTTACGTTTATGTTCAACTTTCACCTATTACGTATCACGTTTAGTATTATTTCTTTTTTAAACAATTGAAAATTAAATTGCGCTTAACAATTTTAATCTATGACCATCAAATTGAAATTTCTGGGCGACAATTACCTTTCTTTGCTTAAACACGGTTACCTCCCTGTTTTAAGGTCCGTCTGTCGGCCTACAAGGATAACAAGGAGGTGGCATACGTGGTGTTTGACAGCATGGGTAAAAGTAGGAACGACTGGCTGGACTGTGGGCGGATCATAGAGTCCAGTTATACCGACATCACCACCGCCACCAAAAACTACTGCGAGATGAAGTAAGTCCATTCAAACAACCTTCACATTTCTAAATGGCAGTGTAACGTTGCATACTTATAATGTAAATAATGTAATAGTACCTTGGTTGTGTCTGCCCAATAATAAGTAAAATGTGCCCTTCATAAACGAGTTAGAATATAGTGAATAGATATGTATCTCAAGTACATGGATCAAATTCAAATTGGACAATGGAAAATTTGTTTTATGATATTTAAGACAACGAGGGGTGGTATTATTTATGACAACTAGAGGACAAGGGATGGGGTGGTTTGATAATATCGATCATTATAATTTCATATAATAATATAATAAAAATAGTGATGTACTAATATATAATTATTAAAAAGGGGAGATAAGTCACAATTAACGAACCACCTGAGAGACCTTATGCATTGGATAGAATTATGTCTTTACAGCCCAAACACAGGACGTCGAACGTTCTTCATCAACCATCAGTACGGTGGATGTACAGTAGACGCTGGCTGGTTCATGTTGAAAGATTATGACGCAACCGGCGAATGCCAAGAATGGGACGTCATGTCGGGGACCCCCTACTTCTACTATTCGGCATCGACCACTCTAGTTAACTGGAGCTCAGGTAAATCACTAACTATATCATAACTTATCTGTCACGTATTTCAACGGCCTGAAAGGAAGTTATTTTCATAGGTTATGTTTCTCTTCAGGAAACAGAGGAACTGCTGACGTCATGGTGGTTTCCGTCATGGGTAAGTTCATTAAATATTTTATGCTACATGTATAATTTTCGCGCGATAACTTATAGATATCAACTTTAAATCAAAAGTATTGTCGAGGATCTTATTTTCATTACAATTGAAGAAATAGTGATTTAGCGCGCAAACTTTTTAACTTTAACTTTTAAGATATTTCAATATTGTGTTTTGTTAAGGATCTTTAATTCTTTGTGAAAATCTTGGATAGTTTGCAATGCAAATATCTGAACTTTACCTTTTCTGGGTGTTTCAACTGTATTGGTGAAGGTATTGTATTTTAGCGCTCGAACTTTGGAACTTTCACTGTGAATTTAATGGAATTTTAAGTCTTTGATTGTAAAACACCTGGTTTTTCTTATGATAGCCTGGGATATGGTGTTTAAGGCGGTGGAGGGCGTGGTCCCTCCCCAGGGAGGGCTCCGTCAGCTGTGGTACTCCTCTGACACCCTCAACAGCGACAATCCCGCCGCCCAGACCCTGACCAAGGACCCATACCTCGTCTACAAATCTAAAAACGTTGAGACTTGGAGAAGTATCCCCGGATTTTTCATTGAAAGTGTAAGTGTAATTCTTGGAAATATTTTATTGGATCAGTTCTAAAAGTATGCATTCGTTAGGTGGACTACCAACGCGCTAATTTAGAAATGTACAAATATTAAAAGTGTGTGCTAGATTAAAAGTGATATAGGTACATGTGTACAGAACCTCAATATCTGATTTGAAAAAAAAAATCAGAATGACAAAATATTTGAAAAGTTAAAGGTCTGGATAATTTGTACCAACAAATCCAGAAATCGCCCCTAAAAGATTAATGTGACAATTATTTTATTTCTTTGACTTTGAAAGTTATGGGTGGAGCTGAAATGAAGCAAGAAATTAATCGTTTTACAATTGAACTGTTTGATCCATGGACAGTATACAAGTTTGACATTTTTCCACCTTTCTCAGGTAAAGTATGCTTACTTCACCAATGGCGTCGAGGTAGCTTTTGTAATTTTTGACGGAAGGGACGCAGACAAAAACGGATGGTTCAACGACGACCGAATCCTGTACTCTTACTGGACAGATATAATCGGTTACACCAAGGTCGGCTCAAGTATTGACGGGTAAGACAAAATCGTTTACCTAACTGGACACCTGTAATTGGTTTTACCAAAGTCAGCTTCATTATCCAATGGTAAGAGAGCATCCTGTATTCTTACTGGACAGATATGATTGGTAACTAGTATACCAAGGTCGGTTCCAGTATTGTTGGGTAAGAAAATATCGTGTACTCTTACTGGACACATGTTATCGGTTTTACCAGTCAGTTTTAGTATTTAGCCTGCAGCTTTCCTTCGCGTTTGATATATTTTTCCAAAATTTGCGCATATATTTGACCATTAAACAGTCATTTACTGTTTCATGCATGTTAAAATAATCTATACCGTAAAATGTTGATTTACTGAACACTTCTAGGGACTTTACTTCTGTCATGTTGATTTTGATTTTAATTTAAAGTGACACTACTCGGCGATTTTGTGTGCACAAAGAACACGGAGGATGTCCAAATGACAAGGCTTGGATGAACATTCTGGACTCTTCGGATTCCAGCCAGCCCTGCTCATGGGATAAGAATGTCAGACCAAGACCATACTTTTTGTACAGTAGCAAAAAGACTTGGGCCCTTTGTGAAGCTAGTGAGTCTGTCTGTCTGTCTGTCTGTCTGTGTGTGTCTCTCTCTCTCTCTCTCTCTCTCTCTCTCTCTCTCTCTCTCTTTCTCTCTCTCTCTCTCTCTCTCTCTCTTATTGTAATTGCCACCTTTTTATCAAGGGATGTCTACTGCAAACTATTTTATTGAAAAAACCCAACTATATCTATATTCACAAAGCCATAAGAATTTTGAAAATGAGAGAATCTTCTTACAGACGGTGCTTGGAATCAGGCAGAATTTCCCGCGGCAGAAACCATGGCTATCTTTGTCAAAGGTAAAATTATTGTAGATATGTGTTTTTATTTACTTATACAGTTCTACACATTGAAAAAATTAACAAGGCATGAAATAAATATAAGATATTAGGTTTCTCATCCTTTGGAAATAATCGTAAGAATTTTTAATGAAAAGAACTTTGGAGTATTATTATTTTTCTTATAAAGAACATTAATCTTTAGTTAATATTGTTTGTGTGAAAAGTACTAATGATTGATATATCAAATAGTAAATCATGAATCCTGTAAACATAAATCCATTAGTTTGAATGGTTAAATTACCCCGGTAGGTTGGCGTATGGTTATGAAGGTAGCGCATACCATGTCCATCTCCCCCGCATCCTCCGTCTATGACCTTTGGACTGGAACCTACACTCTAAACGAGTTTGACACGGACGCCCTCACCATAGCAACGGGGACCAAAACTTACAAGTCCAGCGTGGTGGATAATTGGAGCAGCTACCAAATCTCAGCGGTCAGCCATAGCTTTATTAACGCCATAACAGTCCTTTTATACTGTGGTTTCATTATTTTCAAGCGCATTAATTTTCCTGGTTTTAGCGTTATTCTTCTTTACCATGTACATTTCCAAAGTTATCATTTCTCTTACGAATTCATGGACCGACTATCAAAAACGAAATCTACGAACATTTATGTTCAACTAATATTTAAAAAACACAGTACATGTATATGATTTTTTACATACGTATAATTTAGTATTTTAAAAATTGCAAATTTAAGTTCTCTTAGTTAAAACTAATCATCTACAAGTAATAAACAAATTATACACAATACCTATATCTGTTACAAGATTTTTTTTTCTGTCTGTATATTCAGATCAGGGTGAGTTTTTACTCCAAAGGGAAGGAGACAGCGTACGCGGTGTTTGACGCCCACGGTGTTACTGACAAGAACAGTTGGTTTGACTGTAGCCGGCTGCTGTACACGGCCTATGACGATCTGAACCGCCTCAAAGCAGTCTCCTACTGCGGCATCCCGGGGTACCTACTCTATATGTGTCTTTATTTCATACATATTTTACTGGAATTCTATATAGTACTTGATCCATTCCCTGCATGTTTTTATTTTTTTTATTATCAGAAATGTTTGCATTTTTAGTCTATTATGTCCAATGTCTAAGTGGGACTTAATATCTTCAAATTAAGACGTTTTATGTGAAAGTATATTTCATATTGAGAGTAATTAGTAAGGATAAAAAAATTCAGAATTACCGTATTTATAATTAATTTTTCTATTTTCATCAGTGACGGAAATTTGGAGAGGCGTTTCTTCGTCCAGAATAATTACGGCGGCTGCAGTAATGACGCCGGGTGGTTCCTCGTGGTGGAGAAAGACACCTGCGCGTGGGAGCAGAGGACCACCCGTCCCTACTTCCTGTACAGTGGCCTGACGGGAAGGGACCTCCAAGACAGTGAGATATCATTTACTCCTGTTGACATCTTAGAATCAAATATGCGCGATATTCAATTTTTAACGAATTAAATACAGACTTTCCGGGTAAAAGATATTATATTAATTGATATTATCATATTCATATCTCTAATCAGTATTTTGC
The DNA here is from genome assembly GCF_963853765.1 of Magallana gigas. Taxonomy (NCBI): domain Eukaryota; kingdom Metazoa; phylum Mollusca; class Bivalvia; order Ostreida; family Ostreidae; genus Magallana; species Magallana gigas. The sequence continues at coordinate 41,608,598 of NC_088860.1, forward strand.
TTTTCTAATTTTTCCCTGTTAGATAATTTCTATTTAAAGAAGAATTTAAGGCTGTTGATATAGTCTATTATGATTTTGATTTCAGACATGGTAATTGCTGACTTATTCTTGATTTCTGTCGGTAAGCATATTGATATACTAGTTACAACGTACGGTATACTCAATAATTAATTTTATATAGCAATGTTTTCTAATTTTTTTATTTTTCTCTTTTGATTTATCTATTTCTATTCTTATAATAATACAAACAGTGATGGACAACTGCTTCCCTAATCCTTGCCAGAACAGCGGCACGTGCTATGACGAGGGAATGGACTACACGTGCACATGCACGGGAGACTGGTTAGGACAAAGATGTACCGACAGTAAGTGTTGTCAGTCGCGTTATCATATTCTCAAGTGGTAGTACCAACTTTGATACTTATCATATACGTGTGTGGCTATTTACAACAACAGAAAAAATAACGGAACTAACGAAAACATTAAAATCATACATTTAAAATAACTGTGGAGTACTGAATATGTGTAGGATGTGATTGGGGACATTTGATTATCAAAGCAATTTGAAAACAATTCTGAAAAAAAAAACATTTTACAGAAAATGGTGCATGGGGGTCGTGGGGATCTTATGGCACATGCTCAAAAACTTGCGGAACCGGAACTAAAACAAGAACAAGGACTTGTGACAACCCTGCTCCTATTGGTAATGGCGCCGCATGTCCAGGATCCTCAAGTGATGACGCAGATTGTAACACTCAACCCTGTCCAAGTAATGAATACGATATATTCTTTAAGCTTTTGATTTTTTTTTTGGTTTATTTCTAACAGGTTATCAAAAATATAATGTGGCTTTTTTATTTCTGAAATATCAATAATTCATTATGTAGACACAATTTACTGGACTAGAAAAAATAAAGCTGCTACTATGCAGATGTGTAGCGCTTGCATTAATCATCTTTTTTTATATAATCAATGCAGATTCATTTGTTAATTGTAATGGTGGGGTTTTTTACTTACTCAAAAGTTTTTTAGTTTTCAAAATCACTTTTTTCAGTTGATGGAATGTGGGCAGACTGGGGGTCTTGGGGAACCTGCTCCACTACATGCGGGGGAGGTAATCAGAACCGCACCAGGAACTGCACCAATCCGGAACCACAGTACGGGGGCGCTGATTGTGTCGGGAACGCCCAGGACTCGCCCCAGACCTGTAACACCAACCCCTGTCCCAGTGAGTCTCAGTAATAATGATGGTTACGTCGAATACTGTACGTCATCAAACTGCAAAATAATGGGACTTTTCATAAAGTTAGATAGGCATTACTAAATCCGCATCTTTTACCATGAACACAATCTGATAGTATTTATTTCAGAAAGTTATGAGGTTACATGTAAATGAATACCAATCATATTCCTATTTTATATTATTCTTAAGATTGACATTAATTAAATGTTGGTTTCCTCAAGAAATCTATTTTTTTATACTTCTATATCCTACCTGCAAAATTGTCATGAATGAAATGTTGATTGACATAAACTTTAAAGGCATAATTGATATATGTAGTTGACGGCGAGTGGGCGACCTGGGGATCCTGGGGGGACTGCTCCGTCACGTGCGGTGGAGGGTCCCAGTGGCGGAACAGGACCTGCACCAATCCCGCCCCTCAATATGGCGGCAGCGACTGTGTGGGCAATAGCACAGACTCCCCGCAAGACTGCAACACCCAGGTCTGCATAAGTAAGTCTGAATCCTTGTTTGTTTCAGCTGTTTAATAAAGCTAATAAGTTTCAAAAAAATTGATTTTTCTTCATCGTTTTATTATTTCTTTTTAGCTGAATGAAATTGATTTTTAAATGTATGTTTGACAGTTTTGATATCATATCTTTGTGTGACAGTTGATGGATCGTGGGGTAATTGGGGTCAGTGGGGCACGTGCACTGTGACTTGCGGGGGAGGAAGATGGTCCAGATCTCGCACCTGTGACAACCCCGCCCCCGCTAATGGAGGACTGGATTGTCCGGGTGATATGTCGGACTTCAGCGATTGTAACATTGACGCCTGTCCTACGGTGGCCGCAGGACAGTACCAACAGGTGTGTAGCATTGGGGATGATGTGTCCTCGCGGGGGGGGGGGGGGGGGGGGGCATATTTTATTGATTACCCTCCTGGCCGTCCTTTCCATCTCCCCAATCCCTATTTAAAAATATATTGTGCTTGGCTTCTCCAAAAATGTAGCTCTATGGTCTGTCGATTCCAGAAAAAGTCCGTTTAGCTACAGTAGAAAATCCACGGCAATACCGTGCCCAAATAACGACATATATGTTAATCATTTATTTGTTCTGATCAAGACGTTTGAAAACATACACAATCCCCGAACGTTCTATTTGAAATACTTTTTGAGACATTCATTTGTACACAGAATTATTAAGTTGATATCAATTTGAATTTCCATTTTAAAAAAATGACTCAATCACCTCTACATTTTATTCGTTATAACAGTATTTTGATATTCATCGAGTTTGTTCCGAGCACTCGTCTGTTTATGGATTATTCAAAATAATTGAGAACTCAACAAAACATTAGGAATTTTAAGCGGGAAAAACAGTTCGTTAATCGTGCATATTATGTGACAGGTCACATAATATATTTTTTTCATTTTTGAATATTTGCCGCATTCTCATTCCTAAACGTTTTCTAAACATTTTCTTTAATTTCAGAACTGTCCTTCTACTTACTTCACCTGTATGAACGGGACAATTTCCTGTATCCAGGAACAATACAAATGCGACTGTTCCAGCGACTGTGAAGACGGAAGTGACGAACAGGAAGTGTATGCCGGATGTTCCTCCTCACATATTGTGAACTGTATGGCACAAGCGTCGGGTAAGAACTTACAATGGATTAAGAGAGAGAGAGAGAGAGAGAGAGAGAGAGAGAGAGAGAGAGAGAGAGAGAGAGGGGTGGTAAATGCTTTTTTTGTAATTATTGAAATAGATACACAAAGTTTAAGAAAAAATGTAAAACGGTTTGAACTGGTCAATGCTATTCAACTTTTCACTCGAATCAAAATGATTATTTACAGGTACACAAGTCTTGGCTTCCCTGTTTTTGATGGTAGTCAGTGCCATCATCGCTTCTCTGCTCTGAGGAAAGTTTCAGCTCTTTTACACATTTGTTAATTTCCTTCTACTCTGTATTCCACGAATCTGGCAACCTGGTCAAATTATATGATTGTATATCTGAGTTTTTGTTTACATTGTACATGTAATATTGCTCTATAATTATATATGTGTTTACCGGTTTTTAATGTGAACACAGGCCGGTAGAATAATCTGTTCTTCATAAATGTGATTTTTTGACTGAAATAAAAAATAATAGAATTTGTTTTGACAGAATGAAAGTGTATGTTGTTTTATTCTTTCATGAATAAAAACTTTCTTTGACTTGTTTGTTACATCTACCTGTAGAAACCTTAGATCGTATGTATTGGATGTTTTAACTTCATTGTAACTGGATAGATTGGCCTCTCTGTCTTTCGGCTCATATATAGCTGTATCATGGGGTTTTTTTTATCAATCTCAATGAAATATTACATCTAGCATGTCTGCAAACCCTTTAGTATTTATATATGTTTAAGTATTGAATTATAGCAAGTGAACTATAGATAGATAAACAAACTATCCATCAGATTTACCCTTAAATCTTATACATGATATTTGTACCAAATAAATATTTATGATTTTAAGTAGAGAAGAAATCCAAATATGTTAACTTAAGAGTTTGAATATTGTCTTATATCTTGAAGAACTCTCCCTTTAAAGGAGATCATTAAATTATAAAAAAAAAATTGCCACGACTAATCAGCGCGCTGAATGTTCACTCAAATTGTCTCCGAGTTCTTCTGTGTGTCGGTGAACCATTACCGATACTGTAAAAGTAGAAATATTCGTTGAGAATTGAAATTCATTATTTTTCGTTGGCAGTATAAATCAAAGAAATTAAATCCATGACGATTTTTTAACCAAAGTACTGTATTACTGAATATGAATACAGAGTTAATAGGTGATACATTTTAGAGATTAATATGAGACGACATTAAATACTAACGGAATGTTGTTTTGTTAAAAAAAACAAAGAAATTTTGACCCGACGAAAAAAATTGCTTCTACAGTACTGTATTTGTTTCAATACATGGAAAACGAATAAAAACCCTGTGGTATACTGACATATTCGACAAATGTAAGTGTTCCGACCTCGCACTTGTAAAATATAACTTATGCTGTTTTACTGAACAAACGTCCTTAACCATTTTAAATCTCCACGTGTTAAGTCCATTTGTCCTCTCGTAATGGAGTCGAGCTTTTTGTTAATAGAGTCTAATCCCTCTAAATCCAAATGACCCAATTTATACAGCCGTAACGGTAGTACATTGGTCAATACGCTTTAATAAACATATCAAGTGTTTATCAACTTACAGGCTTCTCAGGTCAATGGACCGAGACCTTTTGAAATTTACTTAAATATGGATTGACATAAATCCACTTTAAAGACAATCAAAATTCTTTGGATAGATTTAACTCTGAATGTATTTAATTTGATAGAATGTTGGAAAGGCGTTAATCCATTTTATAAATAATACGTACTTCAAAGACAAAGTTGTGTACTTTTGTTTAAATTTAAATAATACACATTTAAAATTCTCATAAACTTTTGAAATCAAAACTGTTATCGATGTTTTAATGTATCCTGTTAATTTATTATAGTATGCAAACCTAACTGAGTTTGATCCACACTAATGACGACATCTGCATTCATTTACACAATAAAATGCTTTCTTTGGTGATTCATTCGGGATATGAGGGTAGCGACATTGCAGAAAAAAAACATAACCCGCGTTAGCCGGATTAAAGTGAGTTCGATCTCATTTTAGTCGAACTACGTGATCGAACTCGCTCGTAAGCTTTTCCGCCGACAGATGTTTTGAAAATCGTCATTCTTGTCTATATGTTTAAAGAAAATGATATTTTATTGCTATGAGAATTATCTTTCTTTTTAAAGCTTTCATTGTACCCTAATACATCAATGAATAAGCAGTTAGGGAATGTTCAAATTGATATTTATGGTGTGATCATGACAGTCGGACACGTGATCAAATCCAAATTAAAACCCAAAAGGCTCATATTACGACTGATTTGATCACGTACCGACTGTGATAAAAGTCCAAAAATGATTCATTTCTGATATTTTCAGATTGAACTTACAATTAAAATCAACGTCTTTTTCCATTATTTTAATCATAAAAATCCCGTCTGTGCCTGAACTGCGTACGTCATTTGACATTCTGTAAGTGTAAAAATGCAGACTGTAATTATCACCAGGCGGCGCAGAACCAACCGCGTGATGCTGTTAATCACGCCCATTTAAGGCAATGCACTTCCGATGAAAATTAACATTAAAATATTGATCTTGATAATGATTTATTTAAACATAATAATAAATAGGGTAGATATTGAGTTCATTCCTTATAATTAAATTTTCTGTTATTTACCGTACAAATTGAGTGCGTTTTACTTTTAAAAATGCTATTTATCTGTTCAAAATTCAAAAGTAACGTCAGGCGGATTAGTACGTTTTTGACGTTAGTACATTGTGACGTGAAAACCAGGTTATAAAAATTCAACTAAATTTTTCTATCCAATCAGATGCCGCGTTACAACCAGAATTAAATTATTTTCTTATATCTTTATGGAGAGCTCTCCCTTTAAGGGAGATCATTAAAATGTAAAAAATAAATGGCCACGACTAATCAGCGCGCTCAATGTCCACTCAAATTCTCCCCGAGTCCTTCTCTGTGTCGATGAACCATTACAGATACTGTAAAAGCAGAACTATTCGTTGAGGATTGAAAATCGGGGGGTTTTTTTGTTGGCAGTATAAATCAACGAAATTAAATCCATGACGATATTTTATCCAAAGTACTGTATTACTGAATACAGAGTTAATAGGTGAATGATACATTTTAATATATTTATATTAATCTAGATTTATATGTGACGACATTAAATACCATCGAAATGTTGTTTCGTTAAAACACAAAGAAATTTTGACCCGACGAAATAACGTGTTTCTACAGTATTTGTTTCAATACATGGAAAACGAATAAAAGCCTGTGATATACTGACATATTCAACAACTGTAACTGTTCTGACCTCGCATTTGTAAAATGCTCTTTTACTGGACAAACGTCCTTAACCATTTTAAATCTCCACGTGTTAAGTCCATTTGTCCTCTCGTAATGGAGTCGAGCTTTTTGTTAATAGAGTCTAACCCCTCTGAATCCGAATGACCCAATTTATACAGCCGTAACGGTAGTACATTGGTCAAAAAGCTTTTATAAATATATTAAGTATTTATCAACTTACAGACTTATCAGGTCAATGGACCGAGGCCTTTTGTAATTTACTTAAATATGGATTGACATAAATCCACTTTAAGGACAATCAAAATTCTTTGGATAGGTTTTACTCTGAATGTATTGATAGAATGTTGGAAAAACGTTAATCCATTTTATAAATAATACGTACTTCAAAGACGAAGTTGTTTGTTTTTGTTTAGATTTAAATGATGCACACTTTAAATTATCATGTCATGGATAGTGGTGATAAACTTTTGAAATCAAAACTGTAATCGATGTTTTAATGTATCCTGTTAATAAAGTATGCATACCTATCTGAGCTTCATCCATACTAACGCCGACATTTGCATTCATCAGGACATGCATGCAACAGTTGGTTCTATTTCCAATAAATTAGATGGGGTTTTTTTTTCATTGAAACATGAAATGCTTTCTTTGATGATTCATGCAGGATATGAAGGTGGCGATATTGCAGAAAAAATACTTAACCCGCGTAAGCGGGTTACATGTAATATGTAAAAAAAATTCTGCAATGATCGCTACCTTCATAAAACGCATAAATTATCAAAAAAAGTATTTTATTGTTTATATTTCCATCCTTCTTTTAAGAAATTAATAATTTATTGTAAAAAGTAAGTAAAATTCACTAAATGTAAATAAATGTTCATGCGCGGATCCAGAACATTTTTCCGGGGGGGGGGGATCCTACCGTTATTTGAGTTTGCCAGGAAGGGTCCGAGCTAAAAGAAACAGCTCCTAGGCAAATTAGAGTCTGACATCATCATGATTTCTTCGTGTAGTCCTTAATTGGGAGTTGATTTTAATCAACTCTCCTATGCATTTACTCTGGCAAACCGAAAGTGAAACAGTGTTTGGACCTAAGCACAAATCATCACCGCTGCCAAGACTAAGTTCTTGAAAATAATAGAAAAAAATTCGATGTAATGTATGCTGAAGCATTATTTTTCAAGGAAACTTATCTACAAACATTTTGAAAATAGTCAAATTTTTTATACTACGAACAATTTAGATATTTTTGTAGTCTCATGTATTCCTACGCCAGGGTTAATATAGTCTCGTTCAACCAGACGCTTGGCTGTCTCCGTAAATCTCCGACAAGCAGAGACGGGCTCTCTTGCTTGTCAGATATTAACGGAGACAGCCGAGCGTCTAGTAAAACGAGACTAGAGTTCAATATCAATAGTGCTTGGATCCATACAATTTTTAGAATTCTTTCGATAACTAATACGTACTAGTAGTTGAAATATATCTTTAAATATTTCACAACATGATTCATATGGGGTTTCTCGAAATTCTTGTCGGAAAAGTCTAAAAATTCATATTATAAAAAAGTGCGTAATTCAAATACAATCTAGAAACTAATTGCCATGCAAGAAAAATTGATTTTAAAATAAATGATAATCGATAAAATCAACTCCCGTCAGTACTTCAGTACCTTGATTTTTCTTAAGTCGCTGTAGGTTTCGATCAATCGATAAACGGGGCGTGTAAATTTCAGTCTGGCTGTTTCGATAGAGCTATGAATTACAATGCAACTATAAGTTTCCGAACGAAATAGAGGGAATCATACTTGTTAGATGTAAATATATCACTGTGAAGTGTTATTTATGGTTTGATAGACTTAGTAAAATATGCAAAATTATATAGAACATTACGTCAATACATATTAATAGCACAATGTCGGCTCCTGCCGCCGTGTACACTTTTAAAAAAGATATTCATGGCCGTAGCCATTTTAAAACATAATCTTTCAGATGAAGAACTTTGCTTTTTTAAATATGCAATCAAAATTTGAGTATCATCCGTTGAGTTATAAGCGAGTTACAGTGCTTACAATTCTTTGCTATGTAAACAAAGCCTTTGTTTACATTTTAAATGTTGAGGTGAAAATTCCAGTTTTAGACCTAAAATGAATGTGTTAAATATTAGGGATTGTTTATCTATTCTTAAAATGAATAAAAAATTAGACAAATCATCTTGAAAAAGATTTTTTATTGGTATATTGAAATAACGTAAACAAAAACAGGACACGAGCCTTGTTTACATGACAAAGAATTGTGAGCATTGTATCTTGCTCATAACTTTACGCCTGACTCTCAAATTTCAAATGATCATTAGAAATACATTCCTAAAGCATTGTAAATAATAAAAACAGTAAAATTGAATTTGACCAAAATCGTGACCATGCCCCTTTAAAGCTTAATATTTATTTTTTTATTTGTTGAATAATTTGATAGATGGCTAAAGAAATAATTTCTAAAATGTTAAAGGTATAGACATGATGAGATGAGTAATTTATAGACAATCTTGTCTTCTTTGAAAAACAGTTTTGCGGTGAATAAACTTAAGATTAATGGTCATCGGTTGTGATTATACGGAATCTAGATCGACCCTTTGAAGTCGGCAATTTCAGTTCATGAAAAAGTGCACGTCTAATGTATCAACCTTAACATGCAAAACACGAAAATAAGGGACTTTTTTTTGCTTTCACATAATTGTACTCTGTATTAGAAATAAATACAAAAACGATTACGTAGGCTTTCAGCCGACAGATGTTTTGAAAATCGTAATTCCTGTCTATATCTTTGAAGAAAATGATATTTTATTGCTATGAGAATTATCTTTCTTTTTAAAGCGTCCATTGTACCCCAATACATCAATGAATAAGCAATTAGGGATTGCTTGATATTCATTGGGTGACCATAACAGTCGGACACGTGATCAAATCCAATCTAAAACGCAAAGGGCTCATATAACGATTGGTTTGATCACGTACCGACTGTAATAAAAGTCCAAAAATGATTCATTTCTTATATTTACAAATTGAACTTGCAATTAAAATCAACGCCTTTTTCAATTAAGTTAAGCATAAAAATCACGTCAGTGTCTGAACTGCCTGCGTCATGTGACATTTTGTATGTAATTATCACCAGGCGGCGCAGAACCAAGCGTGTGATGCTGTTAACCACGCCCATTTCCGATGAAAATTAACATTCAGATTTATTTAAACATACATGCATAATATGACAAAATGTTTTTGTTCATTATCATTATGTAATTGTTTCAAAACTGGTTTTTTTAAGGGGGCGTATTTTCCCATTAAGTTAATTGGTCGTCTCAGCTTGTCTATGCAAACTATTCAGGTCTGGAGGGGTTTTTTGGGGAGGGGCCGGGGGTGGCGGATGAGGGGGGTTGTTTGTTTGATTTTTGGAGGGTTTTTTTCAGGTTTTTTTTTTCTTTTGAAGGGAGGGGTTGGTAATTAAAATATAGGAGAAAATGCACAGTATATTTTAATTACTAAGCAAACCATATGCAATTCGAAAAGGACAGTTTTAGTTAAATTGACCCAATGCAAATTTTATATGGTATTACTGAGTATTTGTTAATTCGGATCGGATTAAATTTTTCGCTTTCTATGTATAAAACGTATAATCAAATATAGAACTATACTTCATTTATTTTAGTTTTACTTGCACTTTAAAATGTTAGGGTTAAACTGTGTTGTTATTAGTATTATTTAATCAGATTTCTCTAATAAATCTTCGTTGACTACCAAATGGTTATGCAACGATATTTGCTGTTAATGCCAAGTCACAGAGATTATTGCGTATTAATAAGAAAAATGGGTCAAATGAAATTGGAAAAAATCAAAGTCATTAACACAAGCCGGTAGCCTGCGAGACACAGGTTTCCCTATCAATATGGTAAAAAATAATACTTTTCTATTTTAATTTTCATATTTTATTAATATATATCTCTCTTTATTCGTAAACCTTTTCTGGAATTTAGAATTCATTATGAATTGAATTTGAACTTTTTATTTTACTAAATAATTAATGTTTTCAATTTATACTTTATTTGATTAACTTACAATTAACATTTATGAAAAATAAAACAACCGTACATTTTTGGGAGTGTTCAAACAACTTGTTCACCCCTACTTCGCTCTTTGTGATTATCTTATGACTTTTAATGTAAATATATATTAATTTTTGTTTTACATTTCATATTGACGGCTTATAAGCTTGTAAGCTGCATGAAAAATTAAATTTCAATTTTAAAAGTTTGCTTTCATATATACATGTACATGTGCAGTATCAATTGTGTCAGATCACATATATTATATTGTTCAAAAATATGCCGAACATCTAAAACATCTAAGATTGAAATATCTTTTAAGAATTCAGTATAATTAATAAAATCTTTAATCTTTTCCGAAACCCATAGCACCTTTATTATTGTTCTCTTCACAGATTGGGCAAAAGCTGTCTTCGAGAAGCTGCTTCGTCGCTTGTTTAATTCTCGTGTTGACAGGTTTGTTTATTTTCTTCAAATTCGAGGAAACTGCAAAACTGTTGAACAAAGCTTAACTTTTATCTTCATGTCTTTTTTAGAAGTATAATTTTTACGTTTATTATATTTTTTATCAATATTTTACATGTGATAACCTTTTCCGATGTCAAAGTTTTTGTACATTGAATTAATATTGTTGTATTTATATTTTAAATATCAAGATCATATTCTTTTGATAAATGTTTATTCTGTTTAATACTAGTATTTGATGGAAATCATGAACTTTTAATTCATAATCTTCGTCTAAAAACTAAAGAACGTCTTTTTCTCAGGATATTCCTACGCGGCCTGTCCGAGCGGGTGGTCGGGGTACGGCAGTAACTGCTACAAATTGTTCACCAGCTCCAAGGAGTGGTCCCTGGCCGCCAGGGACTGTCAGAGGTACGGCGCCAACCTGGTCAGCATCGACTCCTCGGGGGAACAGTACTTCATTGAGAGTACGTGGTACATTTATATAAGTTTCTTGTATCGGAAAAGTACTTAATTGAGAGTATGTGGTACATTTATATAGCACTTACTTCTATAGGAAACAGTACTTCATTGAGAGTACGTGGTACATTTATATAAATTACTTGTATAGGAAACAGTACTTCATTGAGAGAACTTAGTACATTTATATAGCAGTTACTTTTATAGGAAACAGTACTTCATTGAGAGTATGTGGTACATTTACCGTATATATAGCACTTACTTTTATAGGAAACAGTACTTCATGGAGAGTACGTGGTACATTTATATAGCACTTACTTTTATAGGAAACAGTACTTCATTGAGAGTATGTGGTACATTTATATAACAGTTACATGTACTTGTATAAGAAACAGTACTTCACTGAGAGTATGTGGTACATGTATCACAAGAGACTAGGGCTGCCTTTTACAAAAGAATTTACGAACAGATTAATGAATGTTTATTAATCACAAACTAATCAATGTTTTATTGTAATACAATGTATTTGTAAAATAGAATTATGGAAATCAAAGTAGTTGTAAATAAATGGTTTGATATAAATTTTGTTCATTAAAGACCGTTCCATGGATGAGACTGAAATATTTTACTTAAGACTTTGTCGTAAGTTCTTTTGTAAAACGCAGTCCTGTATTTTATGGATATATTGTGGGGTCTTGATCCTGATTTAATTAGTTCTGATTCTATTTGAACATGTCTCTTTAATGACATGTTATTATAGTAATGCCATATTACAGAGAGGCCAGGGGTAACATTCTGATATTTCTTTATAATTTCATACGATAAAATTAATAAATTTCTGTATCATTAATTAAATTTTTGTATGTGTCTCAGTTTATTAGTGTTTTTAACGCCATGTCTGAAATCGTCTTGAGTAAATAGCATTAATAAACACCCAACGATTTTCTGCGATTTTATTTTGAATTAATTAAGCATCTCTTAGATCTTGACCTCGGGTGTCAACATATGTGTTTTGTTACGTTAGATCTGATTGGTGGAAACACGGCTTGGACCAGTGGATCGGACCGGAACTACGAAGGAGCATGGGCGTGGTACAGTGGTTTCTCGAAGTGGTCCTACACCAAGTGGTACAGAGGTTCGAATCTTATTTTTCAAATATTTTTCCCATACCATTTATTAAGATGGACTCGACAAACATAGAAAGAAGGTATTGTGTATTGACAGGGTCAACTGCAAAAGATCAACCGACATTTTATACCACTTCCAAACATTACGCCGGCGTTGTGGTAGCTACAACGTTCTGTTACAAACTGCTTTATAACAAAGTTGGTTTATTACATGTAGTATGACGGTAACGTTGTGTGGAGTAATTATTGCGAGAAGGTAAGTATAGTGCAGCAGCTTGTTATGAATATTAAAGAATCGAAGCGTGAGAACGCTTTTTGTGACGGCGCGATGACGCTGTCTATAAAACTTTCAATATTTTTGCAACTTTTAATTGCTTAAAGTTAAAAAAGAAGAAAAGAAAAATTTAATTTTGTATATTTCTAAAACAAAAGACACATAGGCCGTGACGGTCACCTGAGTACTATGGCCCTTAGAAGGACATGTCAGGGAGTCTTAAGTTTGTTTTACTGCTAGGCTTCATTTTGGGATGTCTATAATTTTATTACCGGTATTAGACTCCTCTGACTGTTACCCCTGGTTTCGTTTTTTTTATGTTTGCAAATATCAATTTATTGAAAGGAGGACCCAAACCCTTGACCCAGAGGCCACGAATTTCACAATTTTGGTAGAGGTCTTCATGGACATAATATATTTAGTATTTTCTCCATATTTGTGTGGTAGAGAAGAGGATTTCAGAAAATTTGGCCTTTTTTTGCTATGAGACTCCGGAGATGGTCGGGTCATAAATTTTACAATTTAGATTCATTTTACCCTAAGGATGCCTCAATTGAAAGCAACAATGGTAACAACTGGTCTTGTAGTTTTAAAAAGAAATGTAAAATTGTTAACGGACGAAGAACGAAGACGTCGCACTACGATGTACGAAAACTGATAACTGTACAGTATCAATATCGACATTTACCATTCAACTAAAATTATATATCATTAGCAGTGTATAGTTACAAGTTATTAAGTTTCATAAATACATTTAACTATAGTTAGACAATTGGATGAAACTAATGTAATGATCAACTTTTCTTCAGGCGAGCCCAATAATTCGGGGGGCGAACACTGTCTGCACGTCTACACCAGCCGGAAGGGATGGAATGACCTCCCCTGTAACAGGGGTATAGCCTATGTCTGCGAGATCCACCGTAAGTCATCAAACTAACTACATGGTTCTGGGTGATTTTTTAATCGCAACTTCTTGGGCCTTTCCGGCAGACCTCGGAAAATTGCCAGCTTTGTCGAAAAGCCCCGAGAAGTTGTAGATTTTTTTAGCGCCATCGTAACTTCTCGGGCCTTTTCAGCACACCTCGGAAAATTCCGAGCTGTGTCGGAAAGGCCCGAGAAGTTGCAATTGAGTAATTCTTAAAGCGCTAAAATAAAAATTGAAACTCATGAAAAAAACAATGCAATTTAATATGAAATGCTGGAACATGGCCTTTTTATTTATATTATCCAATCAATTGTCGGTAAATGCTATTATCAAGTATAAAAGTGCTGCTCTTATTCGTAGTGAATTGAAGTTAGCTGACATCAATTTTCAATTGTCGGTAGCGCTTATTTAAATCTAAAGAACAAGTAGCAATTATTGAATCTGACTTTGGAGATTTTGACCTGAATTTAATTTTTATAAATATATGCTACATGCTTTCAATTTTCTCGTGCACTTTTTGTACGTGGAATTCATGTGCTGACATTTCTTGAAAAGGTCATATGAAGTGGAATGTTTTAAAATTCTCATGAATGCCCATTAAACGCAAAATCAATCTGAATCCTAAAAATTGATCCCTATTAGTAATGATATGAGTTAATATGCTCCTTTAATTTTTTCACTTTTGTCCCATATACTTCTGGTTGAATATACTTGTAGGCGGAACCAGCAGCTGCGATAGTGGGTGGAGTCAGAGGAGTGGTAAATGTTACCGGATGTTTGGAAAGACCAACTGGATATCAGCCCTCAGGACTTGTCAGAGTTATGGCGCCAACCTGGTCAGTATCGAGGACAGCTCCGAGCAGTACTACGTCGAAGGTCAGTTGAAGGTCAAAAGGCAATGTCATATTCTAAAGACCTAATTTTCTCTGCAGCTAAAAAAATAGGATTACATAGAATACTTCATGGTAGTCAATTGAGCGATGCTAATACAAGAAGCCTGCCCTTCATAAAATCTAGAAAATTTAATAAAGCGATACTGAAATTTTTTTACCTAGAAATTTGTACGAAACATAATTATACTTAAAGAAAAAAAAGTAATACACCTCAGTATATGCATAAAAAGAAACAAGATTTAATAAGGAATAGCATACATAGAATATAACATTATAATCTTGTGTAAAAACCAAATAGAATAGTTTTATTTCATTTAATCGATTACATATAAGTTGTGTAAAATGTAATCAATAATGTTATACGTAATGTAACGACAGGTCTTATCGGCGGTAACTCCGTGTGGACCAGTGGAATTGACGGGAACAAGGAAGGATACTGGTTCTTCTCCAGTGGTACCCGCTCATGGTCCTACACCAAATGGAACCGCGGTATGTTAAAGAAGTAAAACGAATCATTGTTTTTATTTTTAAGAAATATTCTTCACGAAGTTTTTCTCACTCACTTTCTTACCTTGATCTTAATTTGTCATTTGAGCAGCCTCTTGTTGGGAGTCATAAAAAAGTTTTTGTTTACTTCTCTGCCACATTCCAATGATAATTATTATAAACGTAGGTATTATGATACACGAAAACGACAATGGTTGCGCTGATGATGATGATGATGATGATGATGATGATGTTTATAGTGACGGTTTTATTAAATTTTCTATACTCAAGTTAGGTTGTGATATTTGCACCTTTTCAATGTAAAAAAAACCCAGGTGAGCCGAATAACTCTGGGGGCGAACACTGTATACACATCCTGACCAGTAGAAATGGATGGAACGATCTTCCATGTACTCACACCAGCATTTATACCATGTGTGAAAAACCAGGTAATGTTTCGTAAACTATTTTTCTGGTGATTCGGGCAATACAAAAACTAAAAAGTCTTTTGTTCTGTGATATTTTGTGAATCCAAAAAGGTGCTTAAATATTAAATTTGTTCGTTTCTTGTAAAGTAAATGCTTTTGAATACCTTTGTGCATAATGTGCAAAATACTGTAAGTGTTAAAACAGTTGTAAAATAATGAAGTACGATTCTCCCCAACAGCAAAACATCGATCGTATAGATGGTTATTCAGTTGTAATTATCTAAAGCACATAGCATCGGATTTATTACATGTTTCCTTGATCATATTTTCAGCACCCATGGTTAACGGTAACTGGGGGTCCTGGGGGTCGTTTGGGTCCTGCACGAAATCCTGTGGGTCAGGAACCTACACTCGCTACAGAAAGTGTAACAACCCGGCTCCAGCCAATGGCGGCTCGTCTTGCTCCGGGTCCTCGTCAAACACCCAAAGCTGCAACACACACAGATGTCCAAGTAGGTTTCTAGTTAGTGACTGGGATTGAACTTTAAAAGTAATTACTTAGAATCTAATTAAACATAATGTATGGTATTCTTAATTTTCAGTCCATGGAAACTGGGGTTCGTGGGGAAGTTATGGTTCTTGCTCTAAGACTTGTGCCAGTGGAAGCAAGGTCAGACGACGTAGCTGTAACAACCCCGCCCCTGCCTATGGAGGAAACGCCTGTGCTGGATCGTCCTCTAGTTCAACATCCTGTAACACACACAACTGTCCAAGTATGTGCAATTTGATAAAATTGGATCTTTATGCCAATATCACGGAGAATATTTCAATTGATTTATGTCAATCAGAATACTTTGAACTTCTTTGTTCGGAGTCCGTAATGTCCTTAAACGTTTTAAACAAAATGTATGTTTCAATCTATAGTCCATGGAAACTGGGGAGCCTGGGGCAGCTATGGTTCTTGTTCCAAAACATGCGCGAGTGGAACCAAGGTCAGACGACGTAGCTGTAACAGCCCCGCCCCTGCGTATGGAGGAAACGCCTGTGCTGGGTCTTCGTCTAGTTCTACCTCTTGTAACACACACAACTGTCCAAGTACGTACAAATAAATCAGCAACACTGACCAATTGAATGTGAGATTTGTTTGTCACGTGATCAAATCATTAAACTCATTTGAACACAAAATTTTACTTCTCAAACGGTTTGATCCCAAACTGACACCTGAACTTTGTGTAAAAGGTTCACACCGAAATGTTTTTTACTTTTTACTAAGTTCATAAGAACTCAAAATATCAAAGACTTTCAAGTTGAACGAGGTGGTCATGATTTTATGAAATAAACTGATATTATATTCACAGTACACGGAAACTGGGGAGCTTGGGGCAGCTATGGTTCTTGTTCCAAAACATGCGCTAGTGGAACCAAGGTCAGACGACGTAGCTGTAACAGCCCCGCCCCAGCGTATGGTGGAAACGCATGCGCTGGATCGTCCTCTAGTTCAACATCCTGTAACACACACAACTGTCCAAGTATGTGCAATTTGATAAAATTGGATCTTAATGCCAATTTCACGGAGAATATTTTAATTGATTTATGTCAATCAGAATACTTTGAACTTCTTTGTTCGGGGTCCATAAAGTTATTTTAAGAGACAGTACGGCGCATCTTATCAAAAACCGACTGGAAAAAATTTTCCGATCGGGTTCGGTATTTTTGTACTACTCATGAATGTATAAACTTTCAGAAAATTACAAAGTTCTCCATGAAAAAAGTCTAATTATTTCATTAAAATTAATAATTACGTATAACCTATCACATATTTACATCGCAACGTATTACGGGGTTCAGCCTTCTATACTATTACGCATGCGTATTTACTGTAAACAAAACACATGCAGGGCTCGCGAAGATTCTCCTGGACATGTTTGTTGATAAAAATATGTCTTTTCTACTTCTCCCAGGTAATAATTGTTCAAAGTTTTTAAAATAACCACAATTATTATTTTGTAAGCATGTATTTTGCGTGTTTATCTTGGAGTTGCTACAACCTACATTTATTTTTGTAAATGAAGCCTCTTGCGGGGTTATTTGACATATTTATGTCTGTTCATTTTAAAATAAACCAAAATTGGTAAACCATTAATATATTATCGAGAAAGTGACGATGTGTTCCGATTAGAGAGTCCCTGTAACCTCGTTTATCATGATGACCGTAGTCGGATGAAGATCTTGTAGTTTTCAGCACGTGTCAATTACTCTCAATCAAAGTACACGTGGTACAAATAAACGATATAAGGTTATTCCGGTTTGTACGACCCTTGAATTTCCGGAAGCTCATAATTACGTTAATTTGGTATCTGAAAGGGATTTTTATGTATTTCAACTATTACATCCAACGTTATTTCTTATTCCCTAACGATACAATAGGTAAATCTAAAGTTATTCACACATGTGTTTTCAGCTGTACTGTCTCTTTAACGTTTTAAACAAAATGTATGTTTCAATCTATAGTCCATGGAAACTGGGGAGCCTGGGGCAGCTATGGTTCTTGTTCCAAAACATGCGCTAGTGGAACCAAGGTCAGACGACGTAGCTGTAACAACCCCGCCCCCGCCTATGGAGGAAACGCCTGTGCTGGGTCTTCCTCTAGTTCTACGTCTTGTAACACACACAACTGTCCAAGTACGTAAAAATTAATCAGCAACAATGACCACTTGAATGTGAGATTTGTTGGCTGCGTGATCAAATCATTAAACTCATTTGAACACAAAATTTTGCTTCTCAAACTGTTTGATCCCAAACTGACACCTTAACTTTTGGTGAAAGGTTCACACCGAAATGTTTGTTTTTACTTTTTACTAAGTTCATAAGAACGCCAAATATCAAAGACTTTCAAGTTGAACGAGGTGGTCATGAATTTATGAAATAAACTGATATTATATTCACAGTACACGGAAACTGGGGAGCTTGGGGCAGCTATGGTTCTTGTTCCAAAACATGCGCGAGTGGAACCAAGGTCAGAGGCCGTAGCTGTAACAACCCCGCCCCAGCGTATGGTGGAAACGCATGCGCTGGATCGTCCTCTAGTTCAACCTCCTGTAACACGCACAACTGTCCAAGTACGTAATTCAATAATCACCCAGTACTTAGCTTTGCATAAGTTCCAGACTTAACTATTTGAAATAAAATTTTTGAATGGAGATTCTCTATTAATACCAGTATACAAAATTACTACAGTCCAATATAAAATACTTCTTGATTAAAAATTAATTTTTCTCTTAAACAATAAAAGATAATAAAACCAATGACTTTTGGTTCTTGTAAAACAAACTTGTAAAACTACCAGTTTTTGTTTACCAACGAGACAAACCTATCTTTTTTCTAACTTATCAGTTAACCTTGTTTGGTTTTTTTATTCACCATCAGTTCACGGTAACTGGGCATCTTGGGCCAGCTGGGGTTCATGCACCGTGACCTGTGGAGGCGGCACCAAGGACAGGTCCAGGACGTGCACTAACCCCGCCCCTCAGTACCTGGGTAACGACTGTGTCGGTTCAGGAGCCGACAGGACTGATTGCAACACCCATCACTGTCCAAGTAAGCTCACCGCGGTCTTTGGAGAAATTTCACCGCGGCGTTTTAAGCAAACTCACCGTGGCATATCAAGGAGGTGAACGCGGCGTTTGAGTTATTTTCGAAAACGAAAATTAAATGAAAATAGGAATTTTTAGTTTTAATTAATTTTTATATCGATTTTATTGAGAATGATTTTCTCTTTTCAACATACAATACAGAGAAAAGAACCTTTTTCCTGCTAAAGTATCTACAACAACAAAAATAGAAATATGAAGACTATAAAAAAAATCAAAAAAAAAAAGGAATTACACTATTCAGTTGGTCTCATACTTTTTTCTCTCTTCAAAGTTGACGGCAATTGGGCAGCGTGGACCACGTGGACATCATGCACGGTGACGTGCGGGGGAGGGACCAAGGACAGGGAGAGGACCTGTACTAACCCCGCCCCTCAGTACCTAGGGAAAGCGTGCGTGGGCGTGCCCGATGACAGAACCACGTGTAACACCCACCACTGTCCAAGTGAGACCATAAACCGACATTATAAGAAGATATATTGAGAAAAAAAGTTAATCAAAAATGAAAGTTGAAAAGTCAATAAACAGTATCCCTTACTAAGATTTTTGTCTGAACGAATTGGCGCAATCTGAGCGTTTTATGTAACTTTGACGTGGGAGAGGGTATTATCGTTAATAATGAATTCAACGAAAAGTAATAGTTACTGTTTAAAATCATTCTGTTGACTTTTTTACGCAATGTTCAAGTTCAACTAAATGTGCATTTCAGTTGATGGCTCATGGGCGACCTGGGGTAACTGGGGCACGTGCACAGTAACATGTGGAGGTGGTATACAATCACGAAGCCGCACGTGCACCAACCCTGCACCACAATATGGCGGCGCCAACTGTCCCAGCTTCTCGTCATCAACACAGGCGTGTAACACACACAACTGTCCGAGTGAGTAATTACTTTGTTACACCTGAATGAAACAAAGAGGGTGTAGACATTTGCATCTAATTAATTGTGTGTGGTCTTATAATTATACATGTGTAGCCATTACATTTCTGGCAGATTTTTGGTATTGACAGCTCTGATGTAAACACAATGG
The DNA here is from genome assembly GCF_963853765.1 of Magallana gigas. NCBI lineage: Eukaryota > Metazoa > Mollusca > Bivalvia > Ostreida > Ostreidae > Magallana > Magallana gigas. The sequence continues at coordinate 41,628,628 of NC_088860.1, forward strand.
CTTAGGATTAATAAAAAAAATCGGACGTAGACGAAATATAAATGTTGAGTTTTAATTTTGTAAAATTAAATCAGGTCTTCATTACTCGTATGTTTAAAGTTGGATGATGAGTTATTCACTTTTTCGACGTCAAAAATCTCTAGTTGATGGAGCGTGGACAAATTGGGGTAACTGGGACACGTGCACGGTCACGTGCGGCGGCGGAACACAAGGACGAACGCGATCCTGCACCAACCCCGCCCCTCAATATGGCGGCGCCAGCTGTTCCGGAAGTACAGACTCTTCTCAAGCTTGCAACTCTAACCCTTGCCCAAGTAAGACTTAGTAGGAAACATATGAACACTATTTTAAGCCCAATAAATGTATATGGATGGTGTTTACTAACTTTTACTAGACCACCCCTGCGAATGTGTTCGGAATGTTTTAGTTATCGTTGCCAAGTATGTAATAAATCCAGAGGTGCTCGAATGAAAGTTCACGAGACTTTACCGAGATTTGTTCAGTTCCTGTGAAATTTCTTAAAATTCTTAAAATACGTAAGTACTGGTCGTTTTTCATATCATATCCTACTTTGATTTATGTTAAAACGTGAAAATCTTTTTAGATGTATGTCTTGTCTCACCATCTAGCGGTTATTTATATCAAACAATAATATTCAGAACAGAGTTATCGTTCGTGTTCAACCACGTGTAGATTGGTTCAAAAATATAAACATTGGGTGACTTAACAAAATCATAGCCATGTTTGATACTTGTGGTGTGCAATATTAGTTTTGAAAAAAAAAATAATGGATGTCTGTTTTGCATAATAACTTAGTATATCGAGCCATTTTCATGGAACAATCTGCATAAAATAGTATAGTCTGTTTCACTATTGATGATATTATTAGGTCAACCGCGGCTTGAAAACTAATCCTCATGGGGATCTCTACAAAGCATGTTAATTGTTGCAACAGCAGACAAAAACTATTTTTAGTATTGTCACATTTATTTCTAGAACACATTTTATCCATCAATTAATGAAGATAAAGTTTAAAATCAATAAATCTCGAGATTTTATTTTTGACTACAAGTACTTAGATTCTATGAAATAGACTATAAACACGAGGCACGATTTTTATTGCAAAACTGAAAGGGTCAAATAAAACCACGTGGTCTAAAATTTAAATGACAATAACATTCGCAGGGGTGAGACATGTGCATATTAACTATAAATTCACTATTTCCTCTGTTCATTACCTACATATACATGTATCATGTATGCTTTCCTTAGTTGATGGTTTATGGGCGACCTGGGGTTCTTGGAAAACGTGTTCCGTGACGTGTGGCGGAGGAATACAACATCGTGACAGGACCTGTACTAATCCCGCCCCTGCCCACGGCGGGGCAGCGTGTGTGGGTAGCAGTAACAGCTCTCAGGACTGTAACACCCAAGTCTGCATCAGTATGTATCACAGAAAGGTTATGAAAGTATTGATGTCTTATAGAGCGTCAGCTACATAGATTTTAGTTAATTGTCTTTTCTAAGCACTCTTATATGTACGTTAATATCGTTTCAAGCATACATTTAGACTTATCTAAGTATACACCTCAAGACTTTTTATATCTAGAGCCCAATCAAACCTATCTTTCTCCACCTGTTAACAATACATGTAATATATAATTGGAATTACAACATACGTTGACAGTTGACGGCGCCTGGACTGATTGGTCACAGTGGGGAAGCTGTTCTAAGACTTGCGGCGGTGGTCGACGGTCCCGATCACGGACATGCGACAATCCAAAACCGGCCAATGGCGGAAAGGAATGCGTTGGAGATTCGGGCGACTTCGGGGACTGTAACATTGATGACTGCCCCACAGTACCGGCGGGAACCTATCAACAGGTAGCGATATACATTGTAGCAAAACATAAATCTAAAAACTGGATTAAGCTTCATAAACAATGATACACAAACATCAATTTTTAAAATGTTTTGTTGTGTTTAAATGTAAATCATCATTTCGTGTCCACTGGTACACACATTACTCAGATAATGAGAATTGGAATGCAGCAGCCATTGCTTTTGAAATTTCGATTTGCTATGAACTGAGTAAATAGAAATTTCAAAAGGAATATTTCTGTTTTAAAAAGATTTTGAAATAATGTCGTCCGAATATGGTTCGCGTTGCAAGTATCACAAGACGTGCAGTAACTACTGATAATATTCATGAAAAAATAATTTACTTTCAGATTCTTTTTAATCATTGCCACTGGTACTTTTTGGGAGTTGATTTTATTCAACTCTCCTATGCAGTTACTCAGACAAACCGAAAGTGAAACAGTGTTTGAACCTCAGCACAAATCATTGCTGCTGACAAGACTTAGTTCTAGAAAATACTTGATGAATTCAATGTAATTTATGTTAAAGCATTGTTTTTCAAGGAAACTTATTTATAAATACCTTGAAAATAGTCAGATTTTAATTGGTACGAACAATTTAGATATTTTTTGTAGTCTTATGTATTCCTACGCCAGAGTTCAATAAAGTCTCGTTCAACTCGACGCTCGGCTGTCTCCGTAAATCCTTGTAGTAGATTTACGGTGTCAGCCGAGCGTTTGGTTGAACGAGACTAGAGTTCAATATTGCTTGGATCCATACAATTTTCGAGAAATATTTCTATTACTGATACATAGTTTGATTGAATTAATTTTATCTTTTAATATTATTTAACATGATTCATATGGCGGTTTCTCGATATTCTTGTCGAAAAAGTCCAAAAATTCATATTATAAAAAATTGCGTAATTCAAATTAGAAACTACATGTACTTTTCATGCAAAATAACATATCATTGATTTTGAAATAAATAATATCGACAAAATCAACTCCCGTCAGTTCTTCAGTACTTTGATTATAATTGCTCCTTTAGCTTTGTCCATCCGGGTACTTCACCTGTGAGTCGGGTTCGATGACGTGTATCCAGTCGTCCTTCCAATGTGACTGCTCAGCGGACTGTGACGACGGAAGTGACGAAACAGAGGGGTATGCAGGCTGTACTAACGCCCTGGCGTGTCTCCAGGGCGCGGCAGGTAAGATGATTTTTAAAAAATAAGTTATAACATTTCTATAAGTTTGCTTTTGCACGAGCTAAAACTTAAATCTCACTACGCGAGTATTTAATTTCTTATACATTATTTTTCAGGATACAATGTTGCTTCCTCTCTCCTGGTTTTGTTTTCACTAATCCTCTCGCTCTTCCTGTTACAATAATCACCGAGGATGGGAACGAGGCTAGCAAGTGAAGAATTGGGAAACGACACATGCACTGAACAAGACTTGTTCCATACACAACAGCTGATAATTTTTTTTTCAAATAAAGAATATTTCCATATTCAAAACCACTATGATATTTGAATAGCACATGAAGTCGTATTAATAAATATTTGCAATCAAAGATGTATCTATTTTCATACGGGTATATAATTTAAGCAAAATCTGTTGAAACACAAAAAATATTTGAATCTTCGTGGATCTGTTTTTAAACATCCACAAGTAATCGTTGGTCACATCCATTTTTTTTTCAAAACCAGCCCCAAAAAAAACTGTGAACATGTAGAACCATTTTAACAAGACCATGGACTTTCGGTAGGATGTAACTATCTTTTTCTTGCATCAAAACAAGTTAAAATGACACTAATTTTGAGCGAAATATACATGTACACCTATTGCGCAGTCTTAGCTCAATCACCAGCAAAATTAAGTTGGTTTCAAAGAGCCATGGCTGAGTGGCCAGAAATGAAATAGCTAAGCAGGCCTAGGTCACATTGCTTTTTGACACAACTACCCAAAGTCCAAGCTCCTGTTAAAATGGTTCTATATCCCATTTACATCCATGTTTTAATCTAATTGTCTGTTGGCAAATTGTTCCATTTATATTACATGTTAGTTTTTTGAGTTTGATTTAATAAATATGCGCATACCTTGAAGAGTCTTAAAGCTTGATGTGGATATCATAAAGAAAGTTTTAAGAATTGATTGTGAAACCTCTCGGTCTCATTCAGTCTATGTGAATTTAAGTATCAAGGAATACATTAGGATACGACTGACGATAGAGATGTACTGACATTTCATGTTAAGTAAGCCCTTTGAATAGCTTTGATTATCGCTCGATTGCTCAATTCCATTTGTGGTCATTAAATTTCACAACAGTTTTATATCAGAGTGTTTCTAAAATAAAAAAAAAAGTGGTTTTTTTTTTAATTTCGAAACATTCCCTTTATATCTTGTCAGCTAAACGGATAGAACACTTGATTTTGCGATAACTCACTAGTATAATAAAAATGCCATACCATAACTTTGTGCATACATCAACGCAAATACAAAGACTTTGGACAGTGCTGATTATCATTTTTTTTAAATCCTTCCTCAACTTTTGCATTTGTATGAAAACTGTTGAGGGAAAATATGCCCGGTATCCAGACAAATTCCGAATAGATCAGAGATGTCTCCTGTTTTAGGTTATATATGTCACCTCTTCTTTTCCGGAAAAAATGTTGAGTTTTTTTCCATATATCCTGACAAATTTTGTGTATAGATTAAGGGATAAATGAAAATTAAATAGAAAACTTGAACGGAGCTTGGCAGTGACTGAAATTTATTTGCTTAAGTATACATGCACTCCATACTAAAAATTAACCTCATCTATGTTAATACTTCAGTTTAAGAACATGGTCTTAAAAGTTAAACGTTACCAGTCATACATAATTATCCATTTGGCAGAGAAACGTTGTTTCTATTCTATTTTCTATTAAACCTCTTTGAAATAGTCTCCCAACAAGGCTTAATACGATAATCGAACATTACCTTGGGTCACCTGGGAAGAATGATATTTTAAACACAAGTAAAAGAAAAAAAGATTGTAACACATTCTATATAAAGGACTGTTATAAACCATTACACTTTAAATTCGTTATTCTAGAAGAGCACTAAGGCCATTAGAAATAAATTGTTTTTTAAACATGCATAAATTTTTATTTTTATCGTTTTTTGAGCTTTAAACTGCGTAAACGATAACTATGAAAAAATAAAAAATCATATTCTACTAAGTACATGTATTTATTTTGAGAAGATAAACAAATGCTACAGTACCTCAAGATGATTTCTGAGTACTGCTAGAAATGCCCGAGATGTTGCGATTGGCCGAACGTATCGGTTGAACGAGACTTGGTTTTTTTTAAAACACGTGACTATCCTTAACTTTCATTTAAACAATGAAATTCTTTGGTGATTCATGCGGGATATGATGGTAGCGGCATTGCAGAGAAAATACATAACCCGCGTTATTGAATAAATGAGAAAAGTAACTAATTATTGTTATAATGTACATCTGTACGTAATAGCCAAGTCGTCTTATAAATTATAATCTAGCATCATCATGATTTTTTCGTGCAGTCCATTATTTTCCTTTAGTTGCCGACCAAAATTAAACTGGACAGAACTGGATCGTGTAGATTTCAGTCTTGTCAGTTTCTTTAGAGCTTTGAATCACAATCGTTTTTCTTTTAAAAAAAATGAGATATTTGGTAGATGTTAATGAATAATGATAATTAAACACCCTCTTGGGATCAGTAATTATTCAATGCAAACAAAAATAAACTGAAACATACAAATAAAAATCTAAGAATGTTGAAGCGTTTCGAGTTAATATTTGCCTTGGACACATTTCTTTTTACTTTTGCCTTTTCTTTTCTAATGACAGACTTGACTTTAGTTAATCATTTTGTACTTGGGAAAAAAATCTAGTTCATAGTCTTTTATAGTTGATAATTCTTTTAGGTTCAACTTGTCAGAAATCCAGGGGATTACTGTAATTAATCCATTAATCTTATATACAATTATGTGTAAACGTGATATAAGAAAAAAAAATAAACAGTCAAACAATTATTTCCAGAAATGAGAACCTTTGGAAGTAGACCAGAGACTCAGTTCTTCCGGATTCTGACAAAAATTGCACTATTTTCTCTCTCTCTCTCTCTCTCTCTCTCTCTCTCTCTCTCTCTCTCTCTCTCAAATGATAAAGTTCTAACAACGCATTGTCATATATACGGTCAGGCAAGTCGCCTTGTTTTGTAATAAGCTCTAACATTTTAAAATCAATGAAAAGAATGCCTTGGCTTCCTAACAAACTCAATATGAATGAATGTCCTCATACCCCCTCCCTTTAATTGTTTTTTTTTCTCGCAAATTCTTTTAAAATCATTCAAAATCATATGCACAGTATAAAAAGGCAACAAGAAATTATATTTACATTTTCAACTGTCATTGTCTGTGATAACATTACGAATCAATTTTGCACTCTTAAACCTAATAACTTCATGAAACATGAGTGACACAAAATGGGCGTGTCTTATATCATAACCAAAAAGGTATTGGCTGCGCTGCGTAGTAATACATAGCATGACTGTGCTAAAAAGAAACAGTGGTTTTAAAATAATGTTGTTTTAAAGTGTACCAATTTGAAATAATATAAATATAACTAAAAAGGAATCATTCTTTGATTATTATGAAGTGATAACTTCTGTCGGAGCGTGGACAAATCTATCATTAAACCCTTCGGGCTTTATTGGGTATCACTTCTTAATTCCTTTAAAAAAAAAAGCTTTTACGTACAGATAACCTTGCTTCTTTCCAAAAAAAAATTTTTGCGACTTAAAAACAAGAAGAACATTTTTAAAAAATGTTTAAACTTTGAAGTTAAAAATGTTGTATATATATATATATATATATATATATATATATATATATATATATATATATATATATATATATATATATATATATATATATATATAAAACCAATGTTTTTATAGAGAAACTTTGAAAGATTTGTGGTTAATAAGTCTTCTGGCATTGATTACCAGAAATGAGGCCTTATTAGGGTCGGTTAAACACCGATTCTCATGTTCTTACTAATTTAAATCGATTAAGCAATGTCCTTGGAAAAGAATAGAGGGATAATCACAAACTAAGGATACAAATCTGACCTACTCGGGCTCTGTTTATACTAGTTAAAACTAGACAGACCAGATTAGGGTAATAATAAGACGGTTAGTTTTAAATGGCTATCATTCTCTTTAAAAAGAAATCTAATAAACAGAAAAGCGTTGTTTTTCATTTTAGTTAAGACTATATATCTGGCTTGTTTAAAGCACCACATGCTATCAAGAAAAATATAGCATTCAAACTAAAGAGGACTTAAAGTTTATTGTATATTGTTATTAAGTTGACTGTTTTTGTATAGATTTTGGTCATATTAGTGGTTTACGTATCCAGTTTGACTTGTAGAACTAATTATTATTTCATTTCAAAGTGTAAAATTTGTTAATTCGAACAACGATCAACTTTACTGAATTCAGACATGTGTGCCTGTTTTAGCCTGAGCGTTTATCTCTTATTATTTTTGATTTTATCATTGTGATGATTTTAAAACTGCTGTCAAAGACTGCATATACAAAAAAAAATCTAATTAATATGTATATCTGATTCATAAAAAAAATCTATCAATACACCTTGGTAAATGATTTTTAAATGGATAAAAAAAATAATCCTTTTTTAATAAGTGGACTTTGATATATCGGGCCTTAGAAGTGTCAATGTATTTAAATAAGGTCAAACTCGGATTAATTAAAATCTAAGCTGAGAATTAAGATTTCTTTTCGCTGGAATGTTTCCCTACTGGCACAAAGAACCTTATGGTTATCCACGATATAAAAATGCATGTCATGTGTGACACTTTCAGCCTTTTCAAAAATTAAATTGCTTTTAAATATAAGTGCTCATTACAGTTCAAAAAGGGCACAGTCCATAGAATTCTGAATTAACGCCAAAAAATATAAAAAGCTGTGGTAAATAAAACATGTATTTATAACACGGTAAATTTATTTCAAATCAAATTAAATTATAATTACAGTGATCACTATAGTTCAAAAAGGGTATTGTCCACAGAATTGGGGAATAAAGCCGAAAAAGCATACATAAAAAAGCTGTATTAATTTTTTTTTCAAACGGATACATGTAATATAATTAATTTTTTAGGTCTTTATAAAATCCTAATAAAAATATATAAATCACTGCTTTGTGTATACGTATTCATGTATTTGTTAATGGTTTATATCACTTGGTTGTTTTGTTAGATAAACATTTTAGATGACCTAGCGCAATGGAAGCCAACGCCTTACATTGACAACCAAAAGAAGCGTCTTTTTACCGCAATATTCTGTATTTTTCGGAGTTTCCAGTAAAACATTACATACATGTAATCATATATATCTGCCGACACATTTGTATTATTTGTGTTTATAGTCGACAGATGCAGTCTTTGCAACAGCAGTTATCGTATGTCCTTTGAAGTCTCACTTCTGTGGCGGATTAAGGGTGTGGTTTGAGGGGGATCTTTTTTTATATACAAATGTCAATATACATTAACTACGATGACTTGAATAATGTTTATATACTACAATGTAGAAGCATTTTGACGGTAGGTTCTCTGTTCTTACGTGTACGAAGGATGGTTTACTTTTAACTGAAACGCATCTACATGTACGTATGTACACCTACATGTACACTTCATATAATTGTGCTCTAACTATGAAGTTTGTAATTCAATGATTAACAAACTCAGACTGTCTCTACCAATTTGACAATCTTGTAGGACATTACATTTTTCTTGATTGACTCATGTATATTCAAAATTTAGAGTTGTCACAATTATATGATAATTAACATGCATTAACTGAAAACTGAAAAGATTTCCCGGTTTTTGGTCAACGAATGTTACGGTCATCTCACCGGGCATTCACTGACTAATGGATTAATTTTTGTACTTGTCAAATCCGTTGTTAATCCGAACTAATATCTTTCACCAAAAATTATGTATTTAAATTTATGAAATAGGTCATTTGATTATATTTCTGAAATGACTTTAGGATAAATTGACACATTTATTTCTTTCGCCAATGGTAAGAGCTAATTTAATTTTTTTTTAAATTCCAAAATAAATGTTAATTTGTTTAAACATGTATGATTATAACTAATGAATTATTTAAAAACTATAGTGTAAATAAAATCGAAAGCTTATTTGTTACACAATAATTTAAAATTCATATATATGGACCTATCGATAATATCAACCTAATATCTCCAATTTTGTTTTATCATTTTGATAAATCTTATGATATAGTTTTCAAATGTATAAATGTAATGTTTTTAAAACTATCAAAATGAAGTAATAGCGACAGAAGTACTAAGTTATTGGCTTTATACAAGTACCCAACAAGAATTTGTTCTTTAAAAAACGGAGGGGAGGGGGTGTTCGCTCCGTTATTTCTTCTCCTTGAACGATACATTTGAAGGTTTAAAACAGAAGTCTCTTAAATTGCTTGAGATGTAACGGACTCGAAAACCTATAGTATGGTTAAAAAAATCATACCTGTATAACAAGTTGACTTTTAACAAAACTATATTGCTAATCATAAATATGAACATATCTTATTTTTGGACTGTATAGTTTTGAATATACTAATTAATAACCAAACGTTATATTTTGTTCATTTTATACAACATCAATTTTGATCAATTTTGTTACCATGCGAATTCGATTCATTTATTTAAACAATGCTTTCTTTGGTGAATCATTCATTATACTAGTATGAAGATAGCGACATTGTAGAAAAAAACATAACCTGTATCAGCGAGTTATGTAAATTTATTCTGCAACGATCGCTATACCTCATAACCTGCATGAATCATCAAAGAAGGCATTTATTGTTTATATTTACATCTGTCTTTTTATAAAAAAAATCATCAAATTGTAATTAATTGATAAATAAAAGTAACTAAATTATTGTTAGGGCCTAATGTACATCAGTACGTTAGGTAAGGGAAATAGCCAAATCGTCAGATGTTGGAATTTGTGTCTGACTTCACTATGACTATTTCGTGCAGTCCGAATATAATACCGTCAAATTACCGATATTTATGTTGCAGGCAGGGAATAGAAGTTCATTGATCTTAGCAGCCATTTTGTTAGCAGGTATTTTTATTTATTATATTTATTGCCATAATTTAATGTTTACGGCAAGTGTATTTTATATGAGGTTTTTTGTCAATAAATCAATTCTAAATCGATAAACATAATATTAGTTATATGAAAAAGTATATTTTCGCCCGTATATTTGTCACCTGTAATTAAGGGGGAAAAATAAAACTACATAGGAACTTTTTTTCTTAGGATATTCCTACGCGGCCTGTCCGAGCGGGTGGTCGGGGTACGGCGGTAACTGCTACAAATTGTTCACCAGCACCAAGGAGTGGTCCCTGGCCGCCAGGGACTGTCAGAGGTACGGCGCCAACCTGGTCAGCATCGACTCCTCGGGGGAACAGTACTTTATTGAGAGTACGTAGTACAATTATATAGCAGTTACTTGTATAGGAAACAGTACTTCATTGATTGAGAGTACGTGATAAACTCTCTTCTCATTATATTGCCACAGGACCATACAACTTAGACGAGCTCACTTTTGATCTCAGTCGCACTTTTACAAAATGGAACATATAATGTAAAAGTAAGACGTAGATAAAAAGCAACCGAATCTAAGACTTATGGTCCCGGTGCCATTTTTTCATACCAACGTTTAAATATACGTAAATGAGAATGTACTATAGAAGAAATACACTGTTGGTTTCTGTTTAAAAATCATAAATACATAAATCATACTCATATAAGAGAAATGACATTGTTTTAAAGATTCTATATATAAGGCACGTGAATATGGTGAATACGCAATCTAATTCAAATTATTAGAAATAATATCTTTGATCCGCTTTGTTAAGAAATCTATTGGAGCGGATCAAAGATCTAATTTTCATTATAATTGGTAAATTTGTAATCGTAGATCTGATTGGTGGAAACACGGCGTGGACCAGTGGATCGGACCGGAACTACGAAGGAGCATGGGCGTGGTACAGTGGTTTCTCGAGGTGGTCATACACCAAGTGGCGCAGCGGTTCGAATTTGTTCTTCATATTGTCACATTTATAAAATATATTATTAAATAATGATTTTGAAAAGTCGTTTAGCAGTATAACAAGTTATATAGCATGTCATACTGAAATTTCAGAAGATCGATTTTTAATACATTTTGTATTTTAAACAACAGACTTAACTAAAGGCGAACCCAATAAATCTGGTGTCGTTAAGTTTTTAGTAACAAGATAGGCAGTACTTTAAACACCCATGATATTAATGCTCCATGCTACATGTACTAACGTAATGACTAACTTTTCTTCAGGCGAGCCCAATAATTCTGGGGGCGAACACTGTCTGCACGTCTACACCAGCCGGAACGGATGGAATGACCTCCCCTGTAACCGGGCTTTAGCTTACGTCTGCGAGATCCACTGTATTTTCTTTTCAGAATTCAAAACGCAAACTTACATTTATTTATTTTTTTGCATTCCTCTTGCATTTTTACAAACTTAACATTAAAATTCAGATTTCTGCATGCTGCATTCAGCTCACTCGTATTTTTTATTTATTTACTTTATTTACCTTAAGGCGGCCCGTTATTTGATATACATTTAATTATTCTAAATGCATTTCTGCGGGATAGTTTTTTTTATAGTTACTTAATATTATGCTTATTTTTATGAATTAAAAGTAAATGTGAAGTAGGTCATAGACTGTCGTGTTAGGCGCGTTTTTATCGAGACTATAATCTATTCGAAAAATTTCGGAGTTTTTCATTCTTTTCAAACAATGTATCGGGATCGGTATACGGCGCATACTAAAGACTTAATGTGTATTTATTATATGTCCATGTGAACGGTGGTAAAACAATATCATGAAATGACATCCATATCAATAATACATGTATACGCAAAATATGAAAGAACTGAAAATTTGAATTGACCTGAAAATTTTAGCTAACCTGATTTATTTTTAAATCTTTTGAATAACCATGATTATCTTCATAAACTGAAGTGTAGATAAGATTTATAATTCCATGTAGGAAAAAAAATTATCCGGCTTATTTTTAACCTTTAAAATTGTGCAGTTTCTACCGGATTAGCATGATCTTACATGTACCTTTAAAGTATAATCCATTTCTATTCTATAATGTGGTCCTTTGAAATCATATAAACTAATGCATTCAGTTTTAATTCAATACAATGCAAAAAAAAAATCAAAATTGTTTGAAATACAAAATCTCTAAGAGAATAATGATGAGTGTACCTTTTTTTATTAGAATAATGTACCAATCAATGTGTTCTCCATTACTTCATACTAGTCTAATGGTCATACAATAACCGTTAGAAATGCTTACAGTAACGAACTCCACTCTCAAAATAATAGTAAAATGTTAATCTTTAAAACGTAGTGCTGAAGATATATGTCAAAATTTACCATAAAATTAGTACAACCAACTCGTTATTTTTCTTCTTTTTGGTTTGTTTTTTTGTGTAAACAACCAATGATGATTCATACAACTGTTACAATTATATTTTTGCGGCCCATTTGACGCTTGCGTCTATAAATGATTTCTTGTTTGAACATATATTGCCCCAATCCTTATTTAAATTTCCATCGCAACCTCTCGGACCTTTCCGGTAGAGCCTCTTTTTTCCAAGCTCTGCTGAAAATACGCGAGAAGATGCAATTGATTCAAACTGTTCTGATCTTAACTTTCATAAATAACTGTACATAGACGGAACCAGCAGCTGTGATAGTGGGTGGAGTCAGAGGAGTGGTAAATGTTACCGGATGTTCGGACAAACCAACTGGATATCTGCCCTCAGGACTTGTCAGAGTTATGGCGCCAACCTGGTCAGTATCGAGGACAGCTCCGAGCAGTACTACGTCGAAGGTCAGTTGAAGGTCACGGTACAGTAAATGTCACCTTTCAACAGATGACCATATTCAAGCCATTTGATTTGCGATGTCTTAGATGTTTAGTTGCAAGAATTTGCATACTTTTTTAACGTCTGTTCTAACTTTTTAGTAAATAAATAAATATTTAACGAAAAGGTGTTGTAATTATTAACGCAATCGTGGTTTTTTTTAAAATGTTGTCAATTGTGTTACCAATTTGCTACATGATCTCAACTGTGTAATAGTTGTGTAACATGTAATCAATAATGTAATACGCAATGAAATGACAGGTCTTATCGGCGGTAACTCCGTGTGGACCAGTGGTATTGACGGTAACAAGGAAGGATACTGGTTCTTCTCCAGCGGAACCCGCTCATGGTCCTACACCAAATGGAACCGCGGTATGTTAAAGAAGTAAAACGAATGTCACATGGTGCGTTTGTAGCCTGACGTCCGACGCCATTTTTTTTCGTTATAGTACTTCCGATGGTCTTTTTGCAGGTTTAATTGTGCATTTTACAGCTAAATGATTTTCAACTGTTGAATGGAGTTAATGATTGATATTCATTAGTACGATATTTTTGCAGATGCTGGTTTTTAATGATGCTGTTTTCTTGTCTCAAAAAGCATGCGGAAAAGATATTGATGCTATTTCAGTTTTTAATAGTACCGCCGTAATATTTAGTCTTACTTTTATTTTTCATTTAATGCATTAATAAGTATTAAATGTATAATGGTTGCGTCATGAACCCCAAATAAACAGATATTTAAGTTTTACATATACATCACAAATTTTAGGGGAGCCAAATAACTCAGGGGGCGAACACTGTATTCACATCCTAACCAATAGAATCGGATGGAACGATCTTCCTTGTACTCACACCAGTATCTACACCATGTGTGAAAAACCAGGTATGTATCAACTATTTTGCTAATATTAATGGTCAAGACAATCATATTTATTTACATAAACATGTACATGTATTCAGAATACCATCATACCAAGTATTATTGAAATGGTTTGATATAATTTATATACACATCTAGTATCAATATACTTTAATATATATTAACAAAGTATGAACATAACTTTCGAAAAACAGACATATACATGTATTTTTAAATAAATACCAGGGCTGTTTAGAAATTATTGAGACATTTCCTATTATTCCCTTGAGATATAAACCCTTGAGATTTCAACAAAAAGTAAACCAGGATACAGTTATTTTTATTAATGGGAACAATTTTATAGTCTATGAAATTATTAGACCATCACAGTGAGCTGACAAACCCTCTTTTACAAAAAATTTTTGAGGTTAAGGTCTCTCAACAACTTTTCTCTAAACGTTGAAGTACTTGTAGCGTCAAATATTCTTTTTAAAATAACTATGTATCAAGTGCTTCTTCAAATGCTTCACTTTGTTTTACTTCCACACAAAATTATTGAGTTGAGAGGATAGGGCTATTGATTTTGCTGAAATATTTAAAATATCGGTTAACCTGTAAACTATCAAAATTAACAGAAAACGGTAACCAATAAAGGATAGCTGCCTCCATCTCTTCCGTCTCGGAAAAAGAGATATCTATTAAGAATTCCCTTTGATTATTATTCAGCGCCAATTGTTCATGGTAACTGGGGCGGCTGGGGTTCATACGGAAGTTGTACTAGATCATGCGGAAGTGGAACACAATCCCGATCCCGATCTTGTAACAACCCGGCTCCTGCTAATGGCGGGAATTCCTGTTCCGGTTCATCCTCCTCGTCACGGTCTTGTAACACACATAACTGTCCAAGTGAGTATTTATTCAATGTAGCATTGCAAAAACTATACTAGTAATTTTTAAGTATCTTTGTTTAAGGTGTTATATCCCCATTATACAGATAACAGGGATTGTAAATATCTTTTTTAATTTTAAACGATAACATACAACGCTAAAAATAAGAGGGAAAATTTCAAATTTCTAAGAAATGAGAGGCTGTTTCTTCTGTATCAGTCCCCGGTACCAGATGACTGCGATAACTATCATAGAAAATGTGTAGGATTATAAATATATCTCTTGCAAATAATCACCAGTGAAAGGATTTAAAGTTACCTCCAAGCTACATATTGTATTTTCACGTAACTCTACCTTTCACAAGCACAAATTCAACATTAGTAATGCCTAATTATAAATGGTGCACGTGGCCTCAAATCCATTGTACATACTAGAAACAATCTACTTTCTATACAGAATGTAATGAAACAACTGAAGTCATTTTTTTAATGTAATGAACTATCTAGTAAATGGATGCAGTTAATATTCTATCAATTTAATTCCCTCAAATATCCATTCAAACATAAGGTACCCCATCCCTCAAACTTTTTCGGCAGCGCTCGGAAAAACACCTGCCGTAAAGTTGCAATTTCTCCATCTCATGATAATTGTTACAAAGAAAGATCTATCTTTAGTCAAAAAACTTTTATTATTTTAGTCGTCCTTGTAGACTTTAAAAATCCATACTTAAATTGATCTTGATACAAACAGTACATGGTAACTGGGGAGGCTGGGGATCGTACGGAAGTTGTACGAAATCCTGCGGAAGCGGAACCCAAACTCGATCCCGATCATGTAACAACCCGGCTCCGGCGTATGGCGGGAATTCCTGTTCCGGTTCATCCTCCTCGTCACAGTCTTGTAACACACATAATTGTCCAAGTGAGTATTTATTCAATGTAGCATTGCAAAAACATTACTAGTAATTTTTAAGTACCTTTGTTTAAGGTGTTACATCCCCATTATACAGATAACAGGGATTGTATATATATTTTTTATTTTAAACGAAATGTCAGGATTTCAGATAGTGGGTACATCGATATATCTAATGCATTTTAAAATGGATTATAAATGTTGCCAAAATATGTCAACATTATAGCGACGAAACATACTGACCCATTAGAATGTGCATTTTAGCAGAAAATATGTTTAACATACAAAGCTAAAAATGAGAGGGGGATTTTCAAATTTCTAAGAAATGAGGGACTCTCCTTTCTGTATCAGTCCCCGGTACCAGATGACTGCGATAATTATCATAGAAAATGTGTAGGATTATAAATATATCCCATGCAAATAATCACCAGTGACAGGATTTAAAGTTACCTCCAGGCTTCATCTTGTATTCTCACGTAACTCTACCCTTTCACAAGCACAAATTCAAGGGTATTTCTGTCGAATCAATACCTGTATGCGATATATACATGTATGTGCAAACAGCATATCATCATTTTTTAATGAAGATTAATACATTGTCAATATGATTTTCACAAGTCGTAAATATGTTACATGTAGATTATCTGTCAGAAAACGGATTTTTTCAGAGAAATGTGAAATTATTATGAATCAGTTGGTATTGAAATATTTTGAAAGCTATGTATAATTTAATTGAATAGTTCACGGCAACTGGGCGTCGTGGGCGTCATGGGGCGCGTGCACTGTAACGTGTGGCGGAGGAACCCAAGACAGAAGCCGCACTTGCACTAATCCAGCGCCGTTATACGGCGGAAACAATTGCGCCGGATCCGGATCTGCTCGCCAGGCGTGCAACACGCACAACTGTCCAAGTAATGAACAATGTGTCCAAGTATTGACTATAGATAGTGTCTCTAGAATAAAAAACGGATTGTGCGACTGTTAATGCAAAACCATGTAAAGATGGTTGACTGTTCAGAAGTAAAAGTGGTTGGGTTTTTACCTTAGATATATCGAAAGTTCTGTCACTATAAATCGGAGGAACTTTAAAATGGAAAATTATTATGTCTGATTGTCGTATTGGAAGAAAATATCAGAGGTTAAATTCTTATTTTTCTATTTCAGTTTCGGAGTTTTTATCAAATGATGTAAATAACGATTTGATTGTTATTTTAAGTTGACGGATTTTGGGCATCGTGGGGATCATGGGGAACCTGCACGGTGACCTGCGGCGGAGGGATTCAGACCAAAATCCGCTCCTGTACAAATCCGGCCCCGCAATATGGCGGCAGTGACTGTACTGGATTCTCAACGGCAACACAGACCTGTAACACACACAACTGTCCAAGTACGACACAGTACACACACCATATAACAAGCCGTATAAATAAATAATCCAAAATATTCTCGCATTCCAATATATCTGTTTCATTGGTAGTTGACGGATCTTGGGCTACTTGGGGCAGTTATGGCGCATGCACCGTAACATGTGGCGGGGGAACACAAGAGAGACAGCGCACGTGCACCAACCCCGCTCCCCAGTACGGCGGGGCTAGCTGTCCCGGAAGTACCGTCTCTTCACAGAGCTGTAACACGCAACACTGTCCAAGTACGATAAAACACAAGTGTTTTAGGGTGTTCTTTTTTAATCTGTATCTTATAGTCTAAAATTCATTTATTTTTACAGAATTAGCTTGTTTACAACATTATTCTTTATTAATAATTATTTAATTTATTAATCCATGTTTTTGTAACAAAATCATTATTTTTGTCTACTTAATTCAAATTACTTCGAACCAAAAAAATACTCTAAGCGTAATAATTGAAGTACAAGTGTAGAATAAATGTTTTGAACAGTTGACGGAGTCTGGACGACCTGGGGTGCCTATGGTACCTGCTCTGTAACCTGCGGGGGCGGAACCCAGTCCAGAACGCGCACCTGCACAAATCCCGCCCCTCAATATGGAGGTGCCTCCTGTCCCGGGACGGATACGACGTCACAAGATTGCAACACACAAATCTGCATCAGTACGTATTGTTGATATCGGGGTTTTTTTTGGTTTCCTGTTAGTGTTAATATTTACGAAGTTCAACTTGATTCTTCTTAAAAGTTCCGCATTGTTCTTTAACACTTAGTAAAAACAATATAAAAACAATAATTTGTTGGATTAATACGTTTTTACTCTATATTTTAGTTGATGGAGCTTGGGGTGCGTGGGGAAACTGGGGAGATTGTACAAAGTCGTGCGCAAGCGGAAGGAAGTCAAGGTCAAGAATTTGCGACAACCCAAAACCGGCAAATGGTGGACTGGACTGCCCCGGCAGTTCCGGGGACTTTGAATATTGCAATACACACGACTGTCCGACGGTACCCGCAGGGACGTATCAACAGGTAGGCTATTCACCTTTTAAGTATCGAAGTGCGGGATACCACCATATTTATTTTGTGACGAAAAACAAAACTTTTTATATTCCCGTCATCCTTTTGATGTCTACCAGCGTAGTACAAAAATTTAAAGTGTTATAGTTTCTTGCATGTATCTGCAAGTAATGAATTCAAATAAGTCAGGGTTTTGAAAAATACAAATTTTCCATTTCTAAGAGTTATCAAAATGTATATTGTCAAATATTTAATTCTGTACAATTTCGAATTTTTAAAACGGTATTTATATCAATTTTATTTTTAATTCGATGCACTTTTTTATATTAATCACTCAAAATGTCGCCCCCCAACCTTGAAGAATTAAAGTGTAATGTTCTGAATAGGGCTTTTCATACCTGTGTAATAGGATTACTTGTGAACTAGGTGTTCAACTTTAAAACTAATAACGTTTGATTCTTATTGTTAGTAGGTTAATTTGATATTGTGCTATCCAATGCTTATTTTGATGTTTTATGATCGACATTTCAATATCGTCATGCTTTCCTAGTTATCAATCACATTTAATTGTTTAGCATAATTTAATTACTCGAAATAATAAGTCATACCATGATTGTATTTTTTTAAATTATAACATATTAAAAGGCATTGAGTCTTTCTTCAACATAAAATTCATTTTATAAAAATTGCTTAAGACTTGCTTTTGCTGAAATTTGTAACACATGATTTTTAATACTTAAATAGTAACTAAATATGTGATTTGAAAAATTTGAGAAAAAATGGTCGCTTTCACTCCTTCAGCTAATGCTTTTTATTAATGCGTTTTATGTCCTAGCTTTGTCCTAGCGGTTACCTAAGGTTACATTTAATATTCGAACAGTGTTTTAGCAGTTACTTAAGGTTACGTTTTATAATCCAGCTTTGTCCCAGTGGTTACTTTACGTTTTATATTCCAGCTTTGTCCCAGTGGTTACTTTACGTTTTATATTCCAGCTTTGTCCCAGTGGCTACTTTACGTGCGAGTCAGGGTCCATGACATGTATCTACAACGCTTTTAAGTGCGACTGTTCCAAAGACTGCGATGACGGAAGTGACGAAACAGCCGGATATGCCGGATGCACAAACGTTGAGCAATGCTTACTGGAGAATGGAGCAGGTTTGAAAATATAATGATAAGTCCTGTCGTTTTAGAGTTTATATTGGTGGGTTTGTTTTATTTCAAGATTTACAGCTAAAATCTATCCCAATCTGTGCGACATTAACGCTTAAATCAAAGTCCAAATACCGGATATGCAAAAGTAAAATTTGGTATTTAATCCTTTCGCAAAGATTGTGTTTTCATTTGCAAAAAAAAAATTTCTTAATCGAATACGCATGTGATGTAATTTTTTTTATTTGCAGGATACACTTCAGTTTCCCTTGCAACTTTGTTCTTCACTATGCTGACCTGTTTCCTCGCCAAACTGATCAGTTCATAATCCCACTGTGTGACATATACCAAAGAAGTCATCCATTGTTGGATTTGGAAATCATATTTAAAGTTTAAACTGTTGGAATTTTCTATGTTAATGCGTATATTGGTTTCATTTCATATTAAATATTTAAATTTTTAGTTTTCCATTGTGTGCTTTGCAATAAAACTAGATTGAAAATGCGGTGTTTTATTATTTTCACCTACCTTCATCCATTAAATCACATGAACTAATCCCTTATCTCACTAGTAAGTTGCTACATAAAAGCTGCAGGCATTCTAAAATTTCAATTGCATTGCTTCAGTGAGCTTAACAATCTTTTCTCTTTGTGAAAACAAACGTGACCTACAATCTTTTTAAAATGCTAGAGCAATTGAAACCATTTTAAACTTTCCTATTCATGATTTCAAGAATGATTTCCTGCAAAAAAATTGCCTCTTATAAATATAATTGATGCTAAACTGGACTATACACACGTACGTCTAAATAGTGTTTCATAAGTAGTGTTATCTGCGGGAAAATAGTTTGCAATTTAATATTTTTTTTCATTATTTTGTCCCCCTTCAAAGAAGTGAGGGCATATTGCTTTGCTGCTGTCTGTCGGTCGGTCGGTCCATCAACAGTTTCCGTTCATTTTCTTCACAAAGGATGCACATATTGAAATGAAATTTGGTATACAGGTTTATCATAAAAATATCTGAATCGGGTTTGATTTTGGGTGCGATCTACCAATTTTCGACAGAGTTGTGCCCCTTGGACGTAGAAAAATTCCAATTATTTGCAGTTTCCGTTTGTTTTCTTCGCAGAGGATGCACGTATTGAATTGAAATTTGGTATATACAGGTTTATCATAATAATATCTAGGTCAAGTTTAATTTTGGGTAAGTTCAAGAATTTTTAACAGAGTATTGTGCCTTGGAAGGGGGGCATAAGTGTTTTACAAATATCTCTTGTTCAGTGATAAAATTCCCCTTTAAAAAAAGTTCTATAAACGTTTCTCTTTATCTGTCATTTTACCATTGCAACCTTTGGTATATTTGTAGATTACAAACTAAACGTGAGGAATAGATACTGTAAATTCCTTATTTTACCTAATTCCGCAATTCTGCTGTTTTGCATAGGCGTCGGTTCCGGGGGTCTAGGGGGGCTTAGCCCCTCCCCCCCCCCCCCCCCCCCCACTTTTTTTGCAAATTTAGACCTAATCATTAGGCACATAGCATCATAGTGGGTTCATTCCCCCCCCCCCTCCCCGCCCACTTTTCCTCGCAGCAAAATTGTTCTTAAATATACCTTGAAAAGATTGAAATAATGAGAAGTTGGAGTCATAGATATACTAAACAAAGATAAAATACCAAAAATAAGCGCACGAGGCTCCATCTTTTTTTTTTATTTGACTGATTTTAAAAATGCATACATTCACTATGGTTCAAAGTGTCACAATTACCAATATGTGATTTTTTTTTAAAGATTATTACTTAAAGTCATGTGATGCATGTGATTAAAATGGGAAATATTAGTTATGACGTCACAATTAAAGTAACATGATGATTTAAAAAATGTAACTGAAATATGAAAAAATATACAAAATTTTATCATACGGAAGGTTTAAGCTATTTGTTAAAATTTTGCATTAAATATTAAGAGCAATGGTACCTGAAAAAAAAGCCTACAAGGACACATGGACTAGTAACATGTGCATATACCTACTTATATAGCCAGGTCTAATCATTCTATGCATTATTCCATCTGTGCGTTTCATTACCTAAATCTTTCCAGACATAATTAAACCATGTTATTGTTATGACTGGTTCATACCGGGGTTTCGATAATCTGTCGTTTACTTTTAGATTAAGGATTTAGCTTTCTCAAACAATCGATTTTCAATAGCGTATTTATTAAGTTCGTGAGCAATAGTAGAAAACCATACATCAGCCTGTTGAAATAAATATTTCATATATATTTGAGAGAAATAGGCGAAGGGGGAAAAGTTTATAAAGTAAAAATATATCTACAAAATTAAGTTAAATTTTATAATTCGATAGAGCAACTTATTTATGTGCATACCAATTCCGGTTTGTTTCTCCCATGTGCAATCTGATTGGTCAATACTTTTGACGTCAAAAGTTCACGGCAATATCAGGTATAAATGTCAATTCCTAAAAGTTTTTAACATAAAAAGTAGATAGAGTATTGTTTGTTTGCACGGTATGTTTAAATTTTATGTGTAAAGTTTCAAATTTTAAAATAACTTATCGAAAAAATGTTTTAATTGGCAGTTTTTAATGTTTTGCTGAATCGAAAGGGTTTTTTCTTAAAGAATAAGCAGTTATTGAAGATTTATTAAGGATCTATAGATTGATTTCGTTTGTCATCTTCGCGTTTTGAAATATATTTTGAAATGATAACGCGATGGAGATAAAGTGTGGTTTTATCATAAAAAGAGGAATTTTCATGCCTTTCTGTGAGGATAACGAATAGAAAAATGTGTTTAAACTGTGCCGTTGTGATATCACTCAAAGGACTATATGCGATTTTCTGTAGAGATATATGTGAATAGTGTTTTGAGGATTTTTTTAACCATCAGTGACGTAAGGAGTGTAGAAAAATTAATTTTTAAAAAGTTGAAAAATCTGACCATTAGAAAAGCGTAGCTTAATATTGCATTACACAGTTTCATGCAAACAATCTTGATTATTCAAAACAATAAATTTGATCATTTAATTTTTATAAAATGAGCCTTTTTTCGTACCTGAATATAATTTTATTATTAAGTTTATCATAAAATTTGAGAATAAAGCAATGGGCAATGTAATTCTAATTTGTGGGTTTGAGCTTCTCTGTGATTGAAGACTCATTTTTGTAATAAAATTTCTCAATTTGATAGGGTCATTTAGGATAACATGTGATATTACAGGTAATGACCAAATATAGGGGGATCTTTATATTTATATTTATTACTTTCGTACCGAGAGCATATAAGTAAAAACTAATAAAGTAGCTAAATAGGGAAAGCAATATGCATTTTTATTGCTATGTTAAAGAAAAAAATTCCATGAATTCATGTACATCCAAATGTTACGTAAAAAGTAGTTTTTGCCTTTTTTACTGGATTCGGGGCATTTGAAAAGCCTCATATGACCCTTACCTTGCAACTTTTACTGCATGCATATTGCAAGTATGTGTCATTAGTCCGAGAGAATCCACCACAAAACTCTTATCATAACTAAGATTTAATATTTATAAAAAAAAAAAGCACAAATATTTTTTTTACCGTGGTTTACAACAACGAATACCACTTTTATTCAGATTAAACACACCCCCATCTCTTCCCAGCCCAAGATTTTATTCGTTTTATTATACATTTCTTGGTTTAAATTCACGTGGTTTAAAAATAAAAACATGATTGTTATAAACATTCTGTTTTAATAACCATCAAGTACAAATCGAAACAATTATATAGCTTACATTATGATCATTTTCAAATTCTAGAATTTCTTTTATATACTTTGAGATTAACATACATGTACTTTTAAAAAGGTCGTTAAATGTTTTATGATAAAAAAGATAAATATATATTGTTTTATGAGTAAAGTTTTCAAATTTGTAAATACGAGAGAGCAACCGAAAATTAAAATTTCATGAAATTTTATTTATAAATTTAGGAATAAAATTATGCGGAGGAATCTAAGGAGTGTTTCATAAAAATGTGTGTTCGACAAGATTTACAAATTTTTATAACTGATTTATAATGTTAAACAATTTTAATGAAAGAAACTAACAAGCTCAAACAATTCACATTTAAAGGATCTATAAAAAAATATATTTATAATAATAGAACAATCAATTTGATTGTAAAGAAAAAAGATCATAAATTTTGGTTTTAAATTTACATGAAATGATTATGTTTTGCTTTCATGTTAAGAATAGTCAGCTTTTCAAGAATTATTCTTTTAAAAATAAAAATAAGGCTTCATGTGATGGTTCCTAGAATTTTATAAAATGGGTAAACCCCAAGTTAGTCGTATACAGGGTGTCCCAGAATATCGGATACCACTTTCTGTTTAAATAACTTTTGATTAAATTTTTTTAACAAAATATCAAAGGCATTTTCATAACTGTATATGATTATAATACAACGAATTTAACAAACCTTCATAAATTTTTGTCAAATTGAGCATTGTTTTTTAAAAATACATTACAAATAGAGTGCGTCAAAATGACGTCCTTTTTCATCAATGACAATGTCAATTGGATGAGTAGTATTCCTCACAAAAACCACTGTACGGATCCCATTTCTCAAATCTTCTCACTAATAGACAGGAATCTGTTGCTTGTTGGGATGTTTTACTTCAGGGTATTCTTATTTCATAAATCGAACAACTATATCATTCTGGAATCTGTGTTTAAAAAAACCAGTTTTAAATCGAAAGATTGTTCTCTTGTCCGATTCGTCTTGATTCACTTCAACCAAAGAAATATGATGCAATTTGGCAACATCATAATTCAGTTTTCTCATAAACTTTTTCGTGGGAAAAAATTAAACCATTTTATTTTATATCAGAGTCCCAATTTACAAGTTTTTTGGACAAATATTATTTGATTTATATGAATTTCAAATGGTATCAGATATTATGGTACACCCTGTATAAGCACATGTAGAAAAGAAATAATTATAGAGTATTGACGATATTTCTTTGATTCAATTTGACATGAAATGTTGAAATTAAAAAAAAATCAATAAACTGATTTAATTTTGACCTACTATAAATATTGTTTGCTTTTAAAATTTCTTATAGCAAATAACTTCATCTATTCCATCAAGTGATAAAATATGAACTTGATTTTATCTACTTTCTACTCGTTTGCTGAACTAAATTTTACAGTAAATACTTATACTTCAGCATAAAAATACAACAATTTAGACGTAGGAATTGCTTTTATAAAATATTTAAAACGATCCTGTCCTCTTTCTTAGAAATTGGGATCTAAATTTTTAATTGATAAAACTCTTTTAAGGTATCCGCTCGCGAAGAGTGTGACCAAAGCGATGAGTGGACCTCTGAAGTCAAATTTGGTAAGCACATGTAAATCCAAGCTATTCGTAGGTAATAGTTAAA
Organism: Magallana gigas; assembly: GCF_963853765.1. Taxonomy (NCBI): domain Eukaryota; kingdom Metazoa; phylum Mollusca; class Bivalvia; order Ostreida; family Ostreidae; genus Magallana; species Magallana gigas. Next base: position 41,653,233 of record NC_088860.1, read on the forward strand.
GACTCACCAAATCATTCAAATCTTACCGTCTGTGTTTTCTTGTTTTGTTAATTTAGTTCTACAGTTTAAGCAGCGATATCATCACGACTCTGATTATACAAAATCACTGCTACTATTAATGTAGCAAATTAACTAACGCTATACTGAAATTTAACAACTTTCTTATTTGTAGTATTTCAGAACAACTGCTATTATTCTACACTACTAATGCACCTATATTTATATTTGCTACTACAGCTACTGTCACTTTTATACTATGGCTACAGTACCTATACAACTAATTATTTGTAACTATATTACTATAGTACTACTACTACTACTAGTACTACTACTACTACTACTACAGCTATAATTGTAACTATACTATTGCAGTCATTGTTACATGTACTATACTACTGCAACTATTGTTATAATGCTATTACAACTATTGTAAGTATACTACAACAGCTATTGTAAATATACTACTATAGCTTTTATAACTATACTACTACAACTATTGTAACTATATATTTCAACTATTGTAACTATAATGCAACAACTATTGTAACTACTGTAAATTCCTAATCAATCGCGAGGAATAAATATCCGCGTAAAATCGCGAGAAGCCCGTCTCGTGAATTTTTAAAATCTCGCTTTTAATTTTCGAACATAATTATGTAAACTACATTAAACTATGATAAAATTTCGACATTCGCGATTTTATGATCTCGCGATTTGGTGGAAAACCGTTGAATCGCGGAATTAAGTACTCGCGTAAACGTAAACTAAGGAATCTTCAGTATACTACTACAACTATTGTAACTATACTACAACAGCTATTGTAATGATACTATCGCCAGTATTGTAATTATACTCGACAGCTAATGTAACTACATGTATACTACTATAGTCTGTCCCAAGATATTTTTGCCGCATATTTTCTTAAATTATTCAATATTTATAAATACCTCTTGGTTCAGACGATGTTCATTCAATAGTATGAAAAAATCCCAAGATTTCCCCTTTGAACGCCCCCTCTAGCTTGTCAGGTATCAGTACACGGCTAAAAATAAAAAGTCTACGAGGTTTTTCCATTGCCAAGGAGATGAAGACGCCCGGATGATAACGTTGAAAAATTGCGCGAGGGGTCCCGAGTATTTCCGAATGGAGAAAAGATGTCAACATTCCCCATTATAAATCTCCGTAGGAAATCTGTTTTCGTTCCTGTGAATTTTTACGAGGGAAAAATGATAATGTGTGAATGAAGTTATCTTGGGAATTTTCCCTTTCATCGATTTTAATTGCACTTCAGTCACAGGTATGTGTATTTTTATTAAAAATCTTTCAAATATGCAGCATAAATATCTTGGGACAGACTATACAGCTGTTATAACTATACTACTACAACTATTGTAACTTAATATTACAACTATTGTTACTATACTACAACAGCTATTGTTACTATACTACAGCAACTATTGTAATTATACTCGACAACTAATGTAGCTATACTACTATAGCTGTTATAACGACATGTATGCTTCTACAACTATTGTAACTATATATTACAACTATTGGTACTATACTACAACAACTATTGTAACTATACTACAACAACTATTGTAACTATACTACTATATATGTTATAACTATACTACTTACAACTATTGTAAGTATATATTACAACTATTGTAACGACTAACAACTATTGTAACTATATATTACAACTATTGGTACTATACTACAACAGCTATTGTAAATATACTGCCACAACTATTGTAACTATACTACAACAGCTATTGTAACTATACTGCAACAACTATTGTAACTATACTACCACAACTATTGTAACCATACTACTACAACTATTGTAACTATACTACTACAGCTATTGTAACTTTACCAATAAAACTATTGTAACTATATATTACAACTATTGTAACTATACTACAACAGCTATTGTAACCATACTACTACAACTATTGTAACTATACTACTACAGTTATAAGCTTTTTAACCCACATATATACTACCAATACTAATGCAACTATACGACTAAATACTGTTTTTGCAACTATACCACTACGATTATTGTTACTTTAATACTGCAGCTAATGTGCTTACACTACTAATTCTTTGTGACTATACTATATAATTACTGTTACTTCAACCCCTGACATTGCGTGTGTAGTAATGGTACTCACACTTCTATATTGTTACCTATAACTAATATTTCTACTACCGCTGTCTATAATTTCAGTATTATTTCACATTGCACTGTTTATGATAACTACCAATCAAATTAAAATATTAGATAAATTCCTGTTTTGTTACTTTGTTTCTTCTTGTTTTAGTTTTTCTACAGGGTCTTAAAGCTTGTTTTGGTGATAGCACTGTTTACATTGCCCGGTAAGTCAGAAAAATCTTAATGTCTTTATTCTTGTTGATTAAATACGATTAGGAGAGAGAGAGAGAGAGCGAGCGAGAGAGAGAGAGATGGACAGACAGTGAGGGGCAAAGAAAGATTATTTCAGAAAAATAGTGAAACTTTATTGCTGTTGTCTTATAGAGTATAGAGTATCCGCCGTAACCTGTAGTTCTGGATGGACCAAGTACGGAGAGAACTGTTACCGACTGTACACGTCAAAACTGCCGTGGATGAACGCCCTGAAGGCGTGTCAGGCCGTGGGTAGTAGTCTGGTGGACGTAGGCTCAGACGGGGAACAGACCTTTGTACACAGTGAGAATATCTCTCTCTACTGAAGATAATTATATTCGCGATGATCAAATAAGACCAATTTTACATTGATGAATTTGTTTTTGATTTTGTTTACTATTAGATTTTTTTTTTCTACATCGCATAAACAGACCTGCGCAAATGAAAAAAATGTTACATATCTTCCCCATTTATTCAAAATTTTCCGACAGGCGAGAGAGACGGATGTCTAGATTCGTTAAAAAAAATTACATGTATAGTCAAATAATACCCTACCATCTTGCTTTATTCAGATCTCGCCAGAGGGTACGAGTTTTGGATCAGTGGGTCAGATTCCTCCACTGAGGGTCAGTGGCTATGGTACGGAAGCATTCAGTCCTGGGGGTACACCAAATGGAACTCAGGTAGGTTATCTATATCAGTAAGATTGTACATATCTAGCGTTGCCTTCATTTGGATTTAAAGATCATTTAAACAATTTTTAAAAATGAGTTGAACGACAGAGACGCAGAGTTGTGACAGGATACACTGTCAAAAACCCATGGTCAATATCACATACGCTTACTGACCGGGACAGCAACTCATTCAACTTTCCTCGTTCACATGAATATTCATTACTCTCATCTCACCAATGAGAAAGCAATACTCTTTAAAACATAACGAAACTAAGAAAATAACAATTACATTTGTTATGAAAACATCCGATTTACTTATTTACATAATTTTACAATAGATGTGGATTACACATGGATTGGTGATATTTTCTCTAGTGTGAATTACCAAAATAAAACCTGAATTATTCATCAGAGCGAGAGAAAAAATCAATGAATTTGCCTACTGTCAGTAAAAGTATTCGAGTCTGGCCGTAGGTTTTCGGCAATGGGTAAGGAATGATTCCACTGGCGAGGGTAATCGTAGCTTGATCGAAGTTCAACTGTTATTAATCCAACAAGTCTAGAGAGGTTGATTGGGAGCGTTGTATTCTACCTTATTTGATATTTTTACATCTGTTATTTTAAGCAGTGAATCACACTTTATTACATATGGGTATGTAAAATTGTATCGCATCCGAAAAGTAGTCTGTTTTGATATGTACAGGCGAGCCCAATAACGCTGGTGGCGAGGACTGTGCCAGTTTACTGAGCGGTGGACGGTGGAACGATTACCCATGTAGCCGAAGCATGGCCTACATCTGTGAACAAACAAGTGAGAAAAAATCCCCACACCTAATTTTTCAACAAATATTGATTAAAGAATATTGGTCAAAACAGTTGTGAAATTGCATTTAAGTTTGAATGTGAATTCTATAATTTAAAGCGTCGTGTCTGTTATATTATTAATGAGCTTTTTAGGATATGTCATATTCGCAAACTTTTTTTTTCTTAAACTAAACAAATTGGCACAAAAACAGTAAATTTTATCTATGACAATCGCCTAGGTTACTTGCATATTCTGTTTACTAGTAACTATAAATTGAAAAGTAATCAGCATGGACATTTTTGGAGTAAATAGAAATACGGTTGATTTCAACATTTCATCAGAAATAAGTTTTGATCATTCTAGCTGCACTGGACGCCTGTGACTCCACGTGGAGTTTTAGGAACGGTAGATGCTACAAGCTGTTTACGTCAAAAGTCACGTGGTCTAATGCGTTGAAGACATGTCAGGCCAACTCAGCTAACCTGGTTAACATTGCTGATTCCGGCGAAAATTCCTTTGTCCATGGTGATTTAAATTTGATTTTATTTATTTTCATTGGGTGTAAACGATGTCATTTAATAAGATGACGATGGGGTTTTGAACAGCGCGAAGAAGTTTTGAATCAAGTTATGCAAATGTTTACTAGGTTTACTGAGAGGCGAGAGTGTGTGGATGGGAGGGTTTGACGGACCGACGGAGGGATCGTGGGCGTGGTCCGGGGGAGTTTTCACCTGGAGCTACACTAACTGGAAGTCAGGTACACGTTTCTCCAAACACACACGGCATTTGTTACGAATATTAATATTATTCGGCCGTTTCGTTATATACACTCTCTTCATACGTCTTCTGCAGGCGAGCCAAACAACTCTGGGGACGAAGATTGCAACATGATGTACTCTAGCGACGGAAAATGGAATGATGGGAAATGTTCTGGATCACTGCAGTTCATGTGTGAAAAAAATAGTACGGATTAATCACGACTACACCAAATTGATAAAATCTGACTTAAAGAAACCATATAAACAGTAAAACACGCCATCAAAATACTTTCTTTTTTTTTAAATTCTTATTTTATAAAAAAAATTTCAATTTTAAAGCACCTCCAATAAATGGTGGATGGTCAGGTTTTGGATCTTACGGTTCATGCTCTAGATCTTGCGGGGGAGGTACTCAGACGAGGTCAAGGACGTGTACAAACCCTGCCCCTCAGTGGGGAGGGGACAACTGTCCCGGATCTTCTACGTCCTCCCAGGCCTGCAACACCCATAGTTGCCCAAGTGCGTTGGTTTAATTTTTAAGTGCGTATTTACAAAAAGAAATATGAATTATAAGATTTTAATTTTGCAATTTATTAACACATTCTAAAGTATTTAATTTTAAAGTCCGTGTTTATTAAATTACAATAAACTTTAATTAGTTTCTTTTTCTCCTCTATATAATGAATGAATTAAATTATATACCAATCGAATGTAAATAGACTTACCGGCATACTGATTATGTTGATATTTTTCATTTTACGTTAATTAGTCAATGGGGGCTGGTCAAGCTGGGGGAGTTACGGGTCCTGTACTGTGACGTGTGGAGGAGGGACTCAGCAGAGGTCACGCACCTGTACTAACCCCGCCCCCCAGTATGGCGGGGCCAACTGTCCGTCAACTAGTACATCGTCACAGAGCTGTAACACACATAATTGTCCAAGTACGTTATATGTCATTAAAATACGGTACCAAATCATGGTTATGATTTAGTTCTCTTTTTATGAAAGATTTTTGTTTTAAATGCCGTTTTAGAAAAATTCTTATAGTGAAATTATGTCTTCTACAATTGCAGTTGATGGACAGTGGACCAGCTGGGGTTCATGGGGTTCATGCTCAGTCAGCTGTGGAGGCGGAAGTCAGTCAAGATCAAGGTCATGCACAAACCCCGCCCCCCAGTATGGAGGCAGTGCTTGCTCGGGATTCTCCTCTACGTCACAGGCCTGTAACACACACAACTGTCCAAGTAAGATAATTTTACAACATAGGAGTGCATGTTTGTTTCAGATTTTAATATGTGATATTTCGATGTATTAAAATAACGAAATTATCAAATTTAGTGGTGAATTAAATGAGTTTTAGAATTTTGTTGCTTGATAAGATAACTGTATGTGTCTGGTATTTTACGTTACTAGCATTATCATTCGGTACCTTTGTGTCAAAATAAACATATTTCATATTATAACCTTAGTATACATCACTCACAACTGTACAACAAAAATAAGTGTCGGGAGTTAATAATTAAGACACATAAATTGTGATCATTTGTATTATTCTAACGTTGATTAGTAAATGGAGGCTGGGCTAGTTGGGGGAGTTACGGGTCCTGTACTGTGACGTGTGGAGGTGGGACCCAGCAGAGGTCACGCACCTGTACTAACCCCGCCCCCCAGTACGGTGGGGCCAACTGTCCGTCAACTAGTACATCGTCACAGAGCTGTAACACACAAAATTGTCCAAGTAAGCTATTACAGCGTACATCTGATAAATAACAAATAACACATTTATAATTGAGTAAAAGTTTTCTTGGTTCATTCGTTCTAAGTTAATAAAAAGAACGCAGTTGATACAGTATGTGATTGAATAACCTGTAAAAATTAAAATAAATCTTAATTAAGTTGATGGCCGGTGGTCAAGTTGGGGATCCTACGGCACATGCTCAGTGACCTGTGGAGGCGGAACTCAGTCTCGTTCGCGTACCTGCACAAGTCCATCCCCCCAATATGGCGGCGCTTCCTGTCCTGGGGCTAATTCAATGTCTCAAAATTGCAACACGCAGGTTTGCATAAGTATGTATATAATATTCTGTTCTTTTACACTTACGCAAATGTACCATACATATATTTATTTTAGAAAAATTAAACACTTGCCTTATTTTCACTTGATTGCCTGTGGATATTTTTTTTGAGAGTGATTTTACAAAACGAATATCATTTTCATAGACCATGTTATATACATAAATTGATATATAAAATTGCATTGGTTTTTTCATATTAGACAATCAAATAAAGGAAAAAAAAATGTCCAAGTAAATAACATCATTACAGTCTTAATCGAAGAAAAACTTATAAGACTGATAATATAACTAATTTTATGTTGAAGAATACAAAAGATAGAATTTTTTTGCAGTTGACGGAAGTTGGGGAGCTTGGGCAACGTGGGGGTCTTGTACAAAGACCTGTGGGGGCGGAAGAAGGTCGCGCTCACGATTTTGCACCAACCCAAGGCCGGCTAATGGCGGATTAGATTGCCCAGGGAGCTCAGCTGATTTTGACGATTGTAACACAGGGACATGCACTTCTATAGCCGCTGGAACATATCAACAGGTGCGATAAATGTATTGTGCTATTGTAAAAATTTCAAAAACAGGTTTAAGTGTTTTATCATGAGAGATCGACAATTTGAAAGAGCTAGGGAATGGTTTGTTATTCAGCAAACAAGATAAAAACGCGAAAAGCATATTCCATTACGAAATTTTCTCAGACTTTCTATCCTTTAATCAATTTTGAGAATTTAGACATCAATTGTTTATGGTTTGTAAAATGATAGAAGTAATTGCGGATGTTTTTCTAGACGTGTTTGAATTCAACAAAATTCAAATAGATATATTCTTCATCATTTTATCTAGTTATGTCCAACCGGTTTCTTCACCTGTCAATCTGGTGGTATCACGTGTATTCAGTCGTCATTCCAATGTGACTGCTCAGCAGACTGTGACGACGGAAGTGACGAAACAGCGACGTACGCCGGATGTACCATGGCAGACACATGTGAAAACGGGGCTGGTAAGTTAAATTTACTTTCTTAATGAAACTTCCTGTGTTTAATTTACATGTACCTCTAAAATAAACTGTTTACAAACGTATTAAATTTTGTTTTAGTATGAATTGTGTATACCTATTAAAAGGACCAAGTGCGGTTTTATGCAATTTTTGCCCCCAAAAATCAAAGTTCTAGACAGAGCTTTAAAATAAGGTGAAAGATAGTTATAATCATATTGGAAATAAAGGTGTAAAAGGTTATCACCACAGTGCCGTCATAATGTAGAAATGACGTCATGAATATTGCTTTATTTTGATAAATTGATGTTTTGTGGCAAAATATGGGTGTCTTCCGATGATTTTTCGACTGGGAAACATCGAGCGCAGGCTTGCTCAAGTACCATTTTTTAGTATGATATGTATAACTATCTAAAGAAAAACATATGTTAAAATCGCACTTGCGCAGACCTGCGCTCTATACTTCCGAATGCAAAATATAGAGCAAAAATGAGAATATCTTCATTTGTTTGCAAATTTGCGGGAAATATGTCATTTAGGTGACGTCATAGATAAACAGCGAGTGAGCAATGATGACTAAAATCAAGATTAAAGTTATAGGCATCCTCTTTACAATGATTTGTGAAGATTTCATTTTTATACGATACTATTTAAAAATTGGTTGAAATCGGGGGCAGATATTTGACCATACCGCACATAGTCCTTTCACATTGTTTCTATAAAACAATGTTACATGTTCTCAAACATGAAGTTACAGTATAGTTTTAAATCAGCACAGTTATATTAATATTTCGGGGTGATATTGACTATATTGACGATGATATTTTTAAATGATGTCATATTCCTTATTTTATTTTACTCTGTAGGCCGGTTTGCCATCTCTTTGCCGATCCTGTTTGGAACACTTCTGAGCGGTCTCCTTGTCGTGGTTTTGTCTGCTAGATGAATTGAACTTTAATTTGTTATCATGCTCCATGTATAGACATTAAATTTCAGCATCATCAAAAAAATATATATCATTGATTTGACATTTTGATATTTTATAGCATGTCAGTTTTATTAATTACATGTTTTTGTAATTCTGCCAATGTATAGATAATGTTTAATGTGTCACCAAACAACTACATTGAAATAAAACTATATTCATCGCAGTTTTCAACCTTCATTTTAGAAGATTTACAAAAAACAAAATCTATTTTCATATTTTAGGTCATTTAATAATAGCTGCATGCAGGTCTTTAGCTCCCGGTCTGAATAAATTCGGATGGACGACCTGAGAGCTACAGGGCCTCCCACAGTAAAAACTGCAATTTACGGCGCACAAAAAATTGCGCTAGCTTTGGACTGATTAACCTTATATCCGAACATATTCTATACAAATATTTGATTCCAAAAACTTCCTCGGACATTTTACCACAGATATTATTACTTTACTTGCCTCTGATATTTTTTTTTTAAATCTCCGGCCCCGTAAAGTGAAGTGGTGCAGTTGGTTTAGTTGATCTATTGCCCGAGGCCAATGGCTGCGGGCAATAAATCAAACTGAGCTGTTCCCTGCACCAAGGGAAAAAAAATCGGGTCTATTGACTGTTCAGGCATGTCATAATTGTTTTATTACCTATTCCGTGTTTAGTATTTTGTGTTCACAATTATAAAATACAGAAGTTTTTCATACCATTACATGTTCAAGTCATTGTTGATTAATACAAAGATGACCTAAATAGATCACTTTCAAACGCATGCAAAATAGACGAAAATATTTAATATGTAATACAACAACAAAATCCCTTTGATAAGGTTATAATATATAAATAGTGCCCGTTTAGCAGGGTAAGAGTTGAAATTGACACCCCGAGAAAACTATTGTCAACCGACGCAAAGCAGATCCTAAACGGGTACTATTTATCTTATTATACTGAATGTCTTAATTTTAAAGAAAACTTTACTACTTTTATATATCTTTGGCGAACCGTACGCGCATAGTTTACGCACATGTAACAATTCGTTATGTTACCCGTTGCTAAGTATATTGCTAACGCTGAGGGGAATTGAACGGATTATCAACTGCGTCTAAACCAATCAGATTTCAGTATTTAACATGAAAGTATAATAATATATAAATGGTGCCTGTTTGGGAGGGTAACAGTTGAAATTGACACCCCGAGAAAACCATTGTCAACCGACGCGAAGCGGAGGTTGACATTGTTTTTCGAGGGGTGTCAATTTCAACTGTTATCCTCCCAAACAGGCACTATTTATTTTATTATACTGAATGTCTTAATTTTAGAGACTCTTTTACTGCTTTTATATAGAAATGGCGTGAATTCAACGGCGAACCGTACGCGCATGATTTACGCGCATGTAACAATTCGTTATGTTACCCGTTGCTTAGTGTGTTGCTAACGCTGAGGGTAATAGAACGGATTATCAACTGCGTCTAAACCAATGAGCTTTCAGTATTTAACATGAAAGTATAATAAAAGTATTTGTTGAACTATTTCTTCTCCTTGAACGATACATTTGACGGATTAAAACAGAAGTCTTTTAGATTGCTTGTAATATATTTTTAGATGAAACGGACTCGAAAACCTATAGTATGGTTAAAAAAAATCATACCTGTAGTGTATAACAAGTTGACTTTTAACAAAACTATATTACTAATCATAAATATGGACATTACTCATTTTTGGACTGTATATTTCTGAATATACATGTACTAATTAATGACCAAACGCTTTATTTTGTTAATTTTATACAACATCAATTTTGATCAATTTTGTTTCCATGCGAATTCAAGTTATTTATTTAAACAACGCTTTCTTTGGTGATTCATTGAAGATACTAGTATAAGATAGCGACATTGTAGAAAAAAACATAACCTGTATCAGCGAGTTATGTAAATTTATTCTGCAACGATCGCTACCTCATAACATGCATGAATCATCAAATTGTAATCAATTGATAAATAAAAGTAACTAAATTATTGTTAATGTACATCAGTACGATAGGTAAGGGAAATAGCCAAATCGTCAGATGTTGGAATTTGTGTCTGACTTCACTATGACTATTTCGTGCAGTCCGAATATAATACCGTCAAATTGCCGATATTTATGTTGCAGGCAGGGAATAGAAATTCATTGATCTTAGCAACCATTTTGTTAGCAGGAATTTTTATTTATTTATTATATTTATATTATTATATTTATTGCCATAATTTAAAGCTTACGGCTAGTGGATTTTATATGAGTTTTTTTGTCAATAAATAATATTACTTATATGAAAAAGTATATTTTCGCGCGTAGATTTGTAACCTGTAATTTAAGAAAAAACTACGTAGGAACTTCTTTTTCTTAGGATATTCCTACGCAGCCTGTCCGAGCGGGTGGTCAGGGTACGGCAGTACCTGCTACAAACTGTTCACCAGCTCCAAGGAGTGGTCCCTGGCCGCCAGGGCTGTCAGAGGTACGGCGCCAACCTGGTCAGCATCAACTCCTCGGGGTAACAGTATTTCATTGAGAGTACGTAGTACATTTATAAACATAAGTTACTTCTATAGGAAACAGTACTTCATTGAACGTATGTGGTACATTTATATAACAGTTACTTGTATAGGAAACTGTACTTCATTGAGAGTACATGGATCGTTTATATAACAGTTATTTCTGTAGGAAACAGTACTTCATTGAGAGTACGTGGTACATTTATATAACAGTTAATTCTGTAGGAAACAGTACTTCATTGAGAGTACGTGGTACATTTATATAACAGTTATTTCTATAGGAAACAGTACTTCATTAATTGAGAGTACGTGGTACATTTATCTAACAGTTATTTCTATAGGAAACAGTACTTCATTAATTGAGAGTAAGTGGTACATTTATCTAACAGTTATTTCTATAGGAAACAGTACTTCATTGAGAGTACGTGGTACATTTATATAACTGTTATTTCTATAGGAAACAGTACTTCATTAATTGAGAGTACGTGGTACATTTATCTAACAGTTATTTCTATAGGAAACAGTACTTCATTAATTGAGAGTACGTGGTACATTTATCTAACAGTTATTTCTATAGGAAACAGTACTTCATTAATTGAGAGTAAGTGGTACATTTATCTAACAGTTATTTCTATAGGAAACAGTACTTCATTGAGAGTACGTGGTACATTTATATAACTGTTATTTCTATAGGAAACAGTACTTCATTAATTGAGAGTACGTGGTACATTTATCTAACAGTTATTTCTATAGGAAACAGTACTTCATTAATTGAGAGTACGTGGTATACTCCCTTCTCATTATATCGCCACAGGACCATACAACTTAGACGAGCTCACTTTTGATCTCAGTCGCACTTTTACAGAATGGAACATATAATGTAAAAGTAAGACTGAGATAAAAAGCAACCGAATCTAAGTTTTATGGTCCCGGTGCCATATTGTCATACCAACGTTTAAATATACATAGATGAGACTGTACTATAGAAGAAATACACTTTTGTTATCTGTTTAAAACTTATAAATACACTAAATCAAAATACTCGTATAAGAGAAATGACATTGTTTTAAAGATTCTATGTATTAGACATGTGAACATGGTGAATATGCAATCTAATTAAAATTATATTTTTGATCCGCTTTGTGAAGAGATCTATTGGAGCGGATTAAAGATGTAATTTTAATTATAATTGGTAAATTTGTAATCGTAGATTTGATTGGTGGAAACACGGCGTGGACCAGTGGATCGGACCGGAACTACGAAGGAGCATGGGCGTGGTACAGTGGTTTCTCGAGGTGGTCCTACACCATGTGGCGCAGCGGTTCGAATTTGTTGCTCATATTGTCACATTTATAAAATATATTATTAAGGTGGCTCTATACACCCACAGTTTATTCCAATTTTCAATAGAAGACCACAGAACATATTCTTATCAAATATTAAAATGATGATAGGGATACTATAGGTATTTTTAAAGAATTTTTAAATGTTTTTTCGTGTTTTTGCAAAATATTTTTTAAAAAGATAGCTATTTACAAATTGAGAGAAATTTTTTTGTCATATGATGGATATTTCCTTCGGACACATAAAAAAATATATAACTTTTCTTAATATTCAAAAATGTTATTATTGCAATATTTTTTAGTATTTCCCCAAAACATAATTTTTCATATTTTCTTACTCTGTTGACAAATCATCAGAAAAAGTTGCTTGATGTTATAAGAAAACGTATTTTAATAAATGTGACATAAAAAATTGAATGAAAATCATTGCAAATAAACGCAAAAAAAATATTTTATATTTAAAGGTAAGGGTTATCGTTCCTAAGTCCCAAGGCCCAAACACATTGGGGACTTTTCATTTCTGAGTTGAAGAAAATAAATATAATGTTTGAATGATAAATACAATACGTATTTCATTATAGGCCTGTATAAGTGAATATATTCGCTTTTATGCAAAACTAAGTCAAATAAATAAAGGGGAAAATTGACTTGGCTTATAGGATTTATGTTTCCCAACCTGAGAGAAATTCAAAGCAACCCTCCCATCCCCTTAATGTGGTAAGGAACATCCGTAGATATTAATGTGCATTAAAGTATATAATAATTGAAATACTTCCACTGCTTTAGAATTTTCTTCCACAGTATTCAACAAAAAACACGTTATAGAAAATTTTGGAAAGATAAAAAATTTATCGCTCTCAACGGGATTCGAACTCATGACCTACAGGTTTGTAGAAAACCCACTATCCCACTGCCCTACGGCGTAACAAGTCAATGAAGGGAAAGAAACTATTTAAAAAATTATATTTGATTTTATTGTTTATTTCGATAAATAATACCACACAACGTGAAGGTGTCACATACCACATTACTTGTAAGTAATGAATTTTCCAATTATCAAATTAAATCTATTCATTTAACAAATTTTTCAAAAGAGCGGTCCCCATGCAATTCGTCTCAGATTAAATCAGCCAGGACCGGAAGTGCATGCTTCCAGATTTACTTTTTTGCGTACTGCGTCATCAAAAAATGGTGTATAGAGCCACCTTAAATAATGATTTTGAAAAGTCGTTTAGCAGTATAACAGGAAGTTATATAGCATGTCATACTGAAATTTTAGAAGATCGATTTTTAATACATTTTGTATTTTAAACAACAGACTTAACTACAGGCGAACCCAATGAATCTGGTGTCGATAAGCTTTTAGTAACAAGATAGGCAGTACTTTAAACACCCATGATATTAATGCTCCATGCTACATGCACTAACGTAATGATTGACTTTACTTTAGGCGAGCCCACTAATTCTGGGGGCGAACACTGTCTGCACGTCTACACCAGCCGGAACGGATGGAATGACCTCCCCTGTAACCGGGCTTTAGCATACGTCTGCGAGATCCACTGTATGTACTTTTCAGAAGTCAAAACGCAAACTTACATTATATTTTTTGCATTCCTCTTGCCTTTTTACAAACTAAACATTAAAATTCAGATTTCTGCATGCTGCATTTAACTCACTCGTATTTTTTATTTATTTACTTTTTTACCTTAAGGCGGCCCGTTATTTGATATACATTTAATTATTGTAAATGCATTTCTGCGGGATAGTTTTTTTTTATAGTTACATTATATTATGCTTATTTTTATGAATTAAAAGTAAATTTGCATGTACGTAGAAATATGTTTTATGCCTTTAAAAAATATAACATATTTTTTTTGTACTCGTAAATGTAAAGTAGGTCATAGACTGTCGTGTTAGGCGCGTTTTTATCGAAACTATGATCTATTCGAAAAATTTCAGAGTTTTTCATTCTTTTCAAACAATGTATCGGGATCGCTATACTAAAGACTTAAAGTGTATAAATTTGTTATATTTCCTTGTGAACGGTGGTAGAAAAATATCATGAAATGACATCCATATCAATAATACATGTATACGCAAAATATGAAAGAACTGAAAATTTGAATTGACCTAAAACCTGATTTATTTTTAATTCTTTTGAAAACCTCGTGCAATTAAATAACCATGATTATCTTCATACATTGAAGTGTAGATAAGATTTATAATTCCATGTAGGAAAAAAAAATTATCCGGCTTATTTTTTACCTTTAGAATTGTGCAGTTTCTACCGGATAAGCATGATCTTACATGTACTTTTAAAGTAATCCATTTCTATTTTATAATGTGGTCCTTTGAAATCATATAAACTAATGCATTCAGTTTTAATTCAATACAATGCAACAAAACAAATCAAAATGGTTTGAAATACATATGTATCTCCAAGAGAATAATGATGAGTTTCACTTTGTATTAGAATAATATACCAATCAATGTGTTCTCCATTACAATGGTCGTTTTCACTTTTACAGCTAATGCTTTTTATTAAATTAATGCATTTTATGTCCCAGCTTTGTCCTAGCGGTTACCTAAGGTTACATTTAATATTCCAACACTGTTCTAGCAGTTACTTAAGGTTACGTTTTATAATCCAGCTTTGTCCCAGTGGATACTTTACGTGTGAGTCGGGGTCCATGACATGTATCTACAACGCTTTTAAGTGCGACTGTTCCAAAGACTGCGATGACGGAAGTGACGAAACAGCCGGATATGCCGGATGTACAAACGTTGAGCAATGCTTACTGGAGAATGGAGCAGGTTCGATTAAATAATGACTGTACATGAAATGTCCTGTCTTTTGTGGGTTAATTAGGTGTTCTTTTATTTCAAGTTTTACAGCTTACGTCTCTCCCAATCTGTATAAGAACAACGCTTAAATCAAAGTTTAATTACATGTACCTGATATGGAAAAGACAAATTTGGTCCGTAATCCATTTGCAAAAATTGTGTTATTTTTTGCAAAAAAAATGTTAATCGGATACGCATCTGATATATTTTTTTTATTTGCAGGTTATACTTCAGTTTCCCTTGCAACTTTGTTCTTCACTATGCTGACCTGTTTCCTCGCCAAACTGATCAGTTCTTAAACCCGCTCTGTTACATATACCAAAGAAATCATTCATTGTTGGATTTGGAAATCATATTTAAAGTTTAAACTGTTGGAATTTTCTATGTTAATGCGTATATTGGTTTCATTTCATATTCTTATAAACATCAAATATTTAAATCTTTAGTTTACCATTGTGTGCTTTGCAATAAAACTAGATTAAAAATGTGGTGTTTTATTATTTTACTTACACTCATGCATTAAATCACATAAACTAATCCCTTATCACACCATTACGTTGCTACATAAAAGGTGTAGGCATTCTAAAATTTTACCATATTGCAATTGCACTGCTTTAGTAAGCTTCACAATCCTTTCTCTTTGTGAAAACAAACGTGACCTACAATTTTTTTTAGAATGCTAGAGCAATTAAAACCATTTTAAACTTTACTATTCATGATTTCCTGCAAAAGGTTGCCTCTTATAAATATAATCGATGCTAAACTGGACTATATACACGTACGCCTAAATAGTGTTTCATTGAAATTTCAATTATTTGTAGTTTCAGTTCATTTTTTGCAGATGTTTCCAAGAAAGGGGAGGGGGGGCAGAAGTATTTTACAAATATCTCTTGTTTAGTGATAAATTACCCCTTTGAATAAAGTTCTATAATCGTTCCTCCTTATCTGCCATTTTACTATTGCAAACTTTGATAGGTATAATAGTAGATTCCAAACTAAACGTGAGGAATAGATACTGTAAATTCCTTATTTTACGCGTCAAATACCTAATTCCGCGATTCCGCTCTTTTGTATCAAATCGCAAGAATATAAAAGCGCGTGTTGTTAAAAATTCCTAAAGTTCAAAACTGTCTGAAAAATAAAAGCAATTTTTAATATACGTGAGGGTTTCATGCGAAAAATTCCTCGCGTTTAATTTGGCATCTACAGGATATACATAAGCTTGCAAAAAGCACATATCGCTGATTTTAGAATCTCGCTTTTATCTATCGAACAGATGTGAATTAAATGAAAGTATAATTTAAATAAGAATAACTAGCGTCTGAGATTTTATATTCGTGCGATTTGATGCAAAACGGTTGAATCGCGGTATGAAGTACGTACATTTACTCGCATAAAAAGGAATCTACAGTATCAAATACTTATAGAAAGTATTAATTACGCTCATTCCTCTGAAAATGCATTCGTACATGATCAGTCTTTTTTCCCCTGTTATTTCTTTATTTTTGCATAATTCATGATTTTGTTAAATGGTTTTAAATACAAAAAAAAATACCTAAAATAAGCGCACGAGGCTCAATTTTTTTTTTATTTGACTGATTTTTAAAATGCGTACATTTACTATGGTTCAAAGAGTCACCACTACCAATATGTGAATGTTTAAGGTTATTACACAAAGTTATGTAAGGCATATGATTAAAATGCGAAATATTAATTATGACGTCATAATTAAAGTAACACAATGACTTTAAAAATGTTATACTTAACTGAAATATGAAAAAATGTACAAAAAGTTATCATACGGAAGGTTTAAGCTATTTGTTAAAATTTTGCAATAAATATTAAGAGCAATGGTACCTGAAATAAAGCCTACAAGGACACATGGACTAGTAATACGTGCATATATACCTACTAATATAGCCAGGCCTAATCGTTCCATACAATTTTTCATCTGTGCGTTCCATTACCTAAATCTTTCAAGACATAATTAAACCATGTTATTGTTATGACTGGTTCATACCGGGGTTTCGATAATCTGTCGTTTACTTTTAGATTAAGGATTTAGCTTTCTCAAACAATCGATTTTCAATAGCGTTTTTATTAAGTTCGTGAGCAATAGTAGAAAACCATACATCAGCCCGTTGAAATAAATATTTCATTTATATTTGAGAGAAATAGACGAAGGGGGGGGGGGAGTTTATATATTAAAAATATATCTACAAAATTAAGTTAAATTTTATAATTCGATAGAGCAACTTATTTATGTGCATACCAATTCCGGTTTGTTTCTCCCATGTGCAATCTGATTGGTCAATACTTTTGACGTCAAAAGTTCACGGCAATATCAGGTATAAATGTCAATTCCTAAAAGTTTTTAACATAAAAAGTAGTTAGAGTATTGTTTGTTTGCACGGTATGTTTAAATTTTATGTGCAAAGTTTCAAATTTTAAAATATTTTATCGAAACATTGTTTTCAATTCTAAAATAACTCATCGAAAAATTGTTTTAATTGGCAGGTTTTTGATGTTTTGCTGAATCGAAAGGTTTTTGGTTGTTTTTTTTTTTTTTAAGAATAAGCTGTTATTGAAGATTTATTGAGGATCTATAGATTGATTTCGTTTGTCATCTTCGCGTTTTGAAATATATTTTGAAATGATAACGCGATGGAGATAAAGTGTGGTTTTATTATAAAAAGAGGAATTTTCATGCCTTTCTGTGAGGATAACAAATAGAAAAATGTGTTTAAACTGTGCCGTTGTGATATCACTCAAAGGACTATATGCAATTTTCTGTAGAGATATATGTGAATAGTGTTTTGAGGATTTTTTTTAACCATCAGTGACGTAAGGAGTGTAGAAGAATTAATTTTTAAAAAGTTGAAAAAGCTGACCATTAGAAAAGCGTAGCTTAATATTGCATTACACAGTTTCATGCAAACAATCTTGATTATTCAAAACAATAAATTTGATCATTTAATTTTTATAAAATGAGCCTTTTTTCGTAACTGAAGATAATTTTATTATTTAGTTTATCATAAAATTTGATAATAAAGCATTGGACAATGTTATTCTAATTTGTGGGTTTCAGCTTCTTTGTGATTGAAGACTCATTTTTGTAATAAAAATTCTCAATTTGATAGGGTCATTTAGGATAACATTTGATATTACAGGTAATGACCAAATATGGGGGGGTCTTTATATTTATATTTATTACTTTCGTACCGAGAGCATATAAGTAAAAACTAATAAAGTAGCTAAATAGGGAAAGCAATGTGCATTTTTATTGCTATGTTAAAGAAAAAATTCCATGAATTGATGTACATCCAAATATTATGTGAAAAGTAGTTTTTGCCTTTTTTACTGGATTCGGGGCATTTGAAAGCAAAAAAACACCAATATTTTTTACCGTGGTTTACAAAAACGAATACCACTTTTATTCAGATTAAAACACACCCCCATTTCTTCTCAGCCCAAGTTTTTATTCGTTTTATTATACATTTCTTGGTTTAAATTCACGTGGTTTAAAAATAAAGAACACGGTTATTATAAACATTCTGTTTTAATAACCATCAATTACAGATTGAAACAATTATATAGCTTACATTATAATCATTTTTAAATTCTAGAATTTCTTTTATATACTCTTAAATTAACATACATGTAAGTTCGTAAAATGTTTTATAATAAAAAAGATAAATATTTATTGCTTTATGAGTAAAGTTTTCAAATTTGTAAACACGAGAGAGCAAATGAAATTTAAAATTTCATGAAATTTTATTCATAAATTTAGGAATAAAATGATGCGGAGGAATATCTAAGGAGTGTTTCATAAAAATGTGTGTTCGACAAGATGTTTAAATTTTTATAACTTATTTATAATGTTAAACAATTTTAATAAAACTAACAAGCTTAAACAATTCACAGGATCTATAAAAGAATATATTTATAACAATAGAACAATCAATTTGATTGAAAGTAAAAAAAATATATCATAAATTTTGGTGTTAAATTAATGAAATGATTATGTTTTACTTTCATGTTAAGAATAGTCAGCTTTTCAAGAAATATTATCTTAAGGATAAAAATAAGGCTTCATTTGATGGTTCTTAGCATTTTATAAAATGGGTAAACCCTAAGTTAGTCGTATACAGGGTGTCCCACATATCGGATACCATTTACTGTTTAAATAACTTTTGATTAAATTTATTTAACAAAGTATCAAATGCATTTTCATAACTGTATATGATTTTATTTCAACGAATTCAACAAACCTTCATAAGTTTTTGTCAAATTGAGTATTGTTTTTCAAAAACACAATAAAAATAGAGTGCGTTAAAATAACGTCCTTCTTGATTCACTCCAACCAAAGAAATATGATGCAATTTCGTGACTTCATAATTCAATGAAACTCATTAACTTTTTTGTGGGAACAAATTAAAGCATTTTATTGTATATCAGAGTCCCAATTTACAAGTTTTTTGGACAAATATTATTTGATTTATATGAATTTCAAATGGTATCAGATATTCTGGGACACCCTGTATATGCACATGCAGAAAGGAAATAATTATAGAGTATCGACGATATTTCTTTGATTCAATTTGACATGAAATGTTGGAAAAAAATCAATAAACTGATTTAATTTTGACCTGATATAAATATTGTTTGCTTTTAAAGTTTCTTTATAGCAAATAACTTCATCTATTCCATCAAGTGATAAAATATTAACTTTATCTACTTTCTACTCGTTTGCTGAACTAAATTTTACAGTAAATACTTATACTCCAGCATAAATATACAACAATTTAGACGTAGGAATTGCTTTTTAAAAATATTTAGAACGCTTTTGTCCTCTTTCTTAGAAATTGGGATTTAAAATTTTAATTGATAAAACTCTTTTAGGGTATCCGCTCACGAAGAGTGTGACCAAAGCGATGAGTGGACCTCTGAAGTCAAATTTGGTAAGTAAATCCAAACAAATGTTAGGTAATAGTTAAAGACTCACCAAATCATTCCAATTTTACCGTCTGTGTGTTCTTGTTTTGTTAATTTAGTACTACTGTAACAGTTTAAGCAGCGATATTACTACTACTCTGATTATACAAAATCACTGCTATTATTAATGTAGCAAATTAACTAACGCTATATTGAAATTTAACAACTTACCTATTTGTAGTATTTCAGAACAACTGCTATAAATCTACACTACTAATGCACCTATTTTTATATTTGCTACTACAGCTACTGTAACTTTATTCTACAGCTACAGTACCTATACAACTAATCTTTTGTAACTATATTATTATAGTACTACTACTACAGCTATTGTAACTATACTATTGCAGCCATTGTTACACTATTGTTTTAATGCTTTTACAACTATTGCAACTATACTACAACATCTATTGTAACTAAATTACAACTATTGTAACTATACTACTACAGCTATTGTAACTTTACCAATTAAACTATTGTATATATATATTACAACTATTGTAACTATACTACCACAACTATTGTAACTTTACCAATAAAACTATTGTATATATATATTACAACTATTGTAACTATACTACAACAGCTATTGTAACTATACTACCACAGCTATTGTAACTATACTACTACAGTGAAATAAGCTTTTTACCCCACATGTATACTACCGATACTAATGCAACTATACAACAACTATATACTGCTTTTGCAACTATACCACTACGGTTATTGTTACTTTAATACTGCAGCTAATGTGCTTACACTACTAATTCTTTGTGACTATACTATATAATTACTGTTACTTCAACCCCTGACATTGCGAGTGTAGTAATGGTACTCATACTTCTATATTGTTACTTATAGCTAATATTCTACGACCGCTGTCTATAATTTCAGTATTATTTCACATTGCACTGTTTATGATAACCACCAATTAAATTAAAATATTAGATAAATTCCTGTTTTGTTACTTTGTTTCTTCTTTTTTTAGTTTTTCTACAGGGTCTTAAAGCTTGTTTTGGTGATAGCCCTGTTTACATTGCCCGGTAAGTCAGAAAAATCTTTATGTCTTTATTCGATTTGATTAAATACGATTAGGGGAGAGATAGAGAGAAGAAAGAGACAGACAGAAAGACTGATAGAAACAGATTGATGGACAGACAGTGAGAGGCAAAGAAAGATTATTTCAGAAAAATAGTGAAACTATATTGCTGTTGTCTTACAGAGTACAGAGTATCCGCCGTAACCTGTAGTTCTGGATGGACCAAGTACGGAGAGAACTGTTACCGACTGTACACGTCAAAACTGCCGTGGATGAACGCCCTGAAGGCGTGTCAGGCCGTGGGTAGTAGTCTGGTGGACGTAGGCTCAGACGGGGAACAGACCTTTGTACACAGTGAGAATATCTCTCTCTACTGAAGATAATTATATTCGCGATGATCAAATAAGACCAATTTTACATTGTTGAATTTGTTTTTGATTTTGTTTGCTATTAGGTTTTTTTTCTACATCGCATAAACAGACTTGCGCAAATAAAAATGTAACATATCTTCCCCATTCTTCCAAATTTTTGAGACACGCGAAAGACACGATGGATAGATTCGTTAAAAAAAAATTACATGTAAAGTCAAATAATACCCTACCATCTTGCTTTATTCAGACCTCGCCAGAGGGTACGAGTTTTGGATCAGTGGGTCAGATTCTTCCACTGAGGGTCAGTGGCTATGGTACGGAAGCATTCAGTCCTGGGGGTACACCAAATGGAACTCGGGTAGGTTATCTGTATGAGTAAGATTGTACATATCTAGCGTTGCCTTCATTTGGATTTAAAGATCATTTAAACAATTTTTAAAATGAGTTGAACGACAGAGACGCAGAGTTGTGACAGGATACACTGTCGAAAACCCACGGTCAATATCACATACGCTTACTGACCGTGACAGCAACTTATTCAACATTAATTTCCTCGTTCACATGAATATTCATTACTCTCATCTCACCAATGAGAAAGCAATACTCTTCAAAACATAACGAAACTAAGAAAATAACAATTATATATTTTATGTAAACATCCCTTTTACTTATGTACATAATTTTACAATAGATGTGGATTAAACATGGATTGGTGATATTTTCTTTAGTGTGAATTAGCCATACAAAAATAAAACCTGAATTATTCCTCAGAACGAGAAAAAAAATCAATGAGTTTGCCTACTGTCAGTAAACATATTCGAGTCTGGTCGTAGGTTTTCGGCAATGGGTAGGGAATGATTCCACTGTATAAAAGGCGAGGGTAATCGTAGCTTGATCGAAGTTCAACTGTTATTAATCCAACAAGTCTAGAAAGGTTGATTGGGAGCGTTATATTCTACCTTATTTGATATTTTTACATCTGTTGTTTTAAGCAGTGAATCACACTTTATTACATATGGGTATGTAAAATTGTATCGCATCCGAATAGTAGTCTGTTTTGGTATGTACAGGCGAGCCCAATAACGCTGGGGGCGAGGACTGTGCCAGTTTACTGAGCAGTGGACGGTGGAACGATTACCCATGTAGCCGAAGCATGGCCTACATCTGTGAACAAACAAGTGAGAAAAAATCCCCACACCTAATTTTTCAACAAATATTGATTAAAGAATATTGGCCAAAACAGTTGTGAAATTGCATTTAAGTTTGAATGTGTATTCTATAATTTGAAGCGTCTTGTCTGTTATATTATTAATGAGCTTTTAAGGATATGTCATATTTGCAAACTTTTTTTTTCTTAAAATAAACAAATTGGCACAAAATCAGTAAATTTTATCTATGACAATCGCCTAGGTTACTCGCATATTCTGTTTACTAGTAACTATAAATTGAAAAGTAATCAGCATGCACATTTTTGGAGTAAATAGAAATACGGTTGATTTCAACATTTCATCAGAAATAAGTTTTGATCATTCTAGCTGCACTAGACGCCTGTGACTCCACGTGGAGTTTTAGGAACGGTAGATGCTACAAGCTGTTTACGTCAAAAGTCACGTGGTCTAACGCGTTGAAGACCTGTCAGGCCAACTCAGCTAACCTAGTTAACGTTGCTGATTCCGGCGAAAATTCCTTTGTCCATGGTAATTTAAATTTGATTTTATTTATTTTCATTGGGTGTAAATGATGTCATTTAATAAGATGACGATGGGGTTTTGAACAGTGCGACGAAATTTTGAATCAAGTTATGCAAATATTTACTAGGTTTACTGAGAGGCGAGAGCGTGTGGATGGGAGGGTTTGACGGACCGACGGAGGGATCGTGGGCGTGGTCCGGGGGAGTTTTCACCTGGAGCTACACTAACTGGAAGTCAGGTAAACGTTTCCCTTAACAAACACGGCATTTGTTACGAATATTAACTTCGGCCGTTTCGTTATAATACACTCTCTTAATACGTCTTCTGCAGGCGAACCAAACAACTCTGGGGACGAAGATTGCAACATGATGTACTCTAGCGACGGAAAATGGAATGATGGGAAATGTTCTGGATCACTGCAGTTCATGTGTGAAAAAAATAGTACGGATTAATCACAACTACACCAAATTAATCAAATCTGACCTAAAGAAACCATTAAAACAGTAAAACGCGCCATCAAAATACTTTTTAAAAAAAATTCTTATTTTATAAAAAAATTTCAATTTTAAAGCACCTCCAATAAATGGTGGATGGTCAGGTTTTGGATCTTACGGTTCATGCTCTAGATCTTGCGGGGGAGGTACTAAGACGAGGTCAAGGACTTGTACAAACCCTGCCCCTCAGTGGGGAGGGGACAACTGTCCCGGATCTTCTACGTCCTCTCAGGCCTGCAACACCCATAGTTGCCCAAGTGCGTAGTTACAAAAAGAAATATTCCGTGTTTATTAAATTAAAATCAATTTTAATTAGTTTTTTCTTCTATATAATGAATGTATTAAATTATATACCAATTGAATGTAAATAGACTTACCGGCATACTGATTATGTTGATATTTTTCATTTTACGTTAATTAGTCAATGGGGGCTGGTCAAGCTGGGGAGGTTACGGGTCCTGTACCGTGACGTGTGGAGGAGGGACTCAGCAGAGGTCACGCACCTGTACTAACCCCGCCCCCCAGTATGGCGGGGCCAACTGTCCGTCAACTAGTACATCGTCACAGAGCTGTAACACACATAATTGTCCAAGTACGTTATATGTCATTAAAATACGGTACCAAATCATGGTTATGATTTATTTCTCTTTTTATGAAAGATTTTTTTGTTTTTAAGGACGTTGTTTACTCAGGGTTTGAGTTCTCAAATCCGGATTGTTAACAAGTTCAATTCCAGAAGTAAAATTTGTTTTAAATACAGAAAGTATTTATGAAATGAATTTTTATTGACAAAACAATCGATATTTTTACTAAATTAAGAAATTAGGCTCTGACAAAGTTTGACTTTTACCAAAACAGAGGAAATTTGGACTAAATTTTTCAGATTTTTTTTTCCACTGAAATATTTTTGGTAGTACTGTAATATTTAAGATTTTATTTGTTAGTCAACATAATTTTGCATATTTTCTGTTGGTTTTATCTTGCTTTTTCGTTTAGATAATCGTATGGCACACACTACAAAATATTGAAAAATGCTTAAAAATGATAAAAGACACCATATCTCAAAATTTTGATCATTGACCTCATATGACTTTTATGCCAGTAGAGAAAGGTCAATATACTAAGTTTAATACTATAAATGTTTTAGCATTATCATCATTAAGTTTTTTGTTATATTGAATCAAAAATGGGCAGTCATTTGAAAACTGATAGAGGACATTCGGACTAGAATATCTATAAAAATTGATAATGAAAACTTAATCTTTGTGTCTTTTTAATGTCACTACCATTCATAAACTGTATTTCATTTGTTAAAGAGTTAAGCAATTTGTATTAGTTTCACAATTAAGAAAATCGCAATCAAATTGTAAAATTTTTATGGATTTTTCTTAAATTTTCAAAAAATATTCAATGGACATTTACTAAAAAAAAAAGTCATGACCTACCTTTTTGAAAGTGAAGTATAACACTACCATGAAAGATCTACAACACACAATAGATGGTTTTTCATTATCATCAGTGGATTTTTTTTTTCATTCTGAGTAAACGTCATCGTTAAATTCCGTTTAAGAAAAATTCAAATAGTGAAATTATGTCTTCTATATTTGCAGTTGATGGTCAGTGGACCAGCTGGGGTTCATGGGGTTCATGCTCAGTCAGCTGTGGAGGCGGAAGTCAGTCAAGATCAAGGTCATGCACAAACCCCGCCCCCCAGTATGGAGGCAGTGCTTGCCCAGGCTCCTCCTCTGCGTCACAGGCCTGTAACACACACAACTGTCCAAGTAAGATAATTTTACAACATAGGAGTGCATGTTTGTTTCAGATTTTAATTTGTGCTTTTTCAATGTATTAAAATAACGAAATTATTAAATTTAGTGGTGAATTAAATGAGTTTTAGAATTTTGTTGCTTGATAAGATATTCAGATAAGATGCAGATAAGATGCGTCTGGTATTTTACGTTGTTATTATTATTCGGTACCCTACTGTCAAAATAAACATATTTCATATTAAAACTTTAGTATACATCACTCACAACTGTACAACAAAAATAGGTGTCGGGAGTTAATAATTAAGACACATAAATTATGATCCTGTGTATTATTCTAACATTAACCAGTAAATGGAGGCTGGACTAGCTGGGGGAGTTACGGGTCCTGTACTGTTACATGTGGAGGAGGGACTCAGCAGAGGTCACGCACCTGTACTAACCCCGCCCCCCAGTATGGTGGGGCTAACTGTCCGTGGAGCAGTACATCGTCACAGAGCTGTAACACGCATAATTGTCCAAGTATGTTATATGCTATTAACATACCAAATCATGTTTATGATTTATTTCTCTTTTTATGAAAGATTTTTGTTTTAAATGCCGTTTTAGAAAAAATTGAAAAGTGAAATTATATCTTCTATATTTGCAGTTGATGGTCAGTGGACCAGCTGGGGTTCATGGGGTTCATGCTCAGTCAGCTGTGGAGGCGGAAGTCAGTCAAGATCAAGGTCATGCACAAATCCCGCCCCCCAGTATGGAGGCAGTGCTTGCCCAGGGTTCTCCTCAACGTCACAGGCTTGTAACACACATAACTGTCCAAGTAAGATAATTTTACAACAAAGGAGTGCATGTTTGTTGTAGATTTTGATATGTGTTTTTCAATGTATTAAAATAACGAAATTATTAAATTTAGTGGTGAATTAAATGAGTTTTAGAATTTTGATGCTTGATAAGATAACCGTATTTGTCTGGTACATGTATTTTACGTTATTACTATTCGGTACCCTACTGTCAAAATAAACATATTTCATATTAAAATCTTAGTATACATCACTCACAACTGTACAACAAATATAAGTGTCGGGAGTTAATAATTAAGACACATAAATTATGATCCTGTGTATTATTCTAACGTTAATTAGTCAATGGAGGCTGGTCTAGCTGGGGGAGTTACGGGTCCTGTACTGTGACGTGTGGAGGAGGGACTCAGCAGAGGTCACGCACCTGTACGAACCCCGCCCCCCAGTACGGCGGGGCCAACTGTCCGTCAAGTAGTACATCCTCACAGAGCTGTAACACACAAAATTGTCCAAGTAAGCTATTACAGCGTACATCTGATAAATAACAAATAACACATTTATATTTGAGTAAAATTTTTCTTGGTTCATTCGTTCTAAGCTGATAAAAAGAACGCAGTTGATACAGTATGTGATTGAATAACCTGTAAAAATTAAAATAAATCTTATTAAGTTGATGGGCGGTGGTCAAGTTGGGGATCCTATGGCACATGCTCAGTGACCTGTGGAGGCGGAACTCGGTCTCGTTCTCGTACCTGTACGAGTCCATCCCCCCAATATGGCGGCGCTTCCTGTCCTGGGGCTAATTCAATGTCTCAAGATTGCAACACGCAGGTTTGCATAAGTATGTATATAATATTCTGTTCTTGTACATTTACGCAAATTTATCATACATATATTTATATAAAAGATTAAACACTTGCCTTATATTCACTTGATTGCCTGTGGATATTTTTTTTCAGACTGATTTTGCAAAACGAATATTATTTTCATAGACCATGTTATTTACATAAATTGATATAATTATTAAATTGCATGGTTTTTTCTTATCATACGAACAAATAAAGGAAGAAAAAATGCCCAAGTAAATAACATCGTTACAGTCTTAATCGAACAAAGACTGATAATATAACTAATTTTATGTTGAAGAAAACAAAAGATAAAATTTTCTTGCAGTTGACGGAAGTTGGGGAGCTTGGGCAACGTGGGGGGCTTGTACAAAGACCTGTGGGGGCGGAAGAAGGTCGCGCTCACGATTTTGCACCAACCCAAGACCGGCTAATGGCGGATTAGACTGCCCAGGGAGCTCAGCTGATTTTGACGATTGTAACACAGGGACATGCACTTCTGTAGCCGCTGGAACATATCAGCAGGTCAGATATATGTATTGTGCTATTGTAAAAAATTGAAAAACAGGCTTAGTGTTTTATCATGAGAGATCGCAGAATATTTGACAGAGTATGGGAATAAGATATTCAGCAAACGGTATAAAAACGCGAAAAGCATATTCCATTACGAAACTTTCTCTGACTTTCTATCCTTTAATCAATTTTGAGAATTTAGACATCAATTGTTTATGGTTTGTAAAATGATACAAGTAATGGCGGATGTTTTTCTCGACGATTAATTTTAAAGTGAAAACTTTGTGTTTGAGTTCAACAAAATTCAAATAGATATATTCTTCATCATTTTATTTAGTTATGTCCAACCGGTTTCTTCACCTGTCAATCTGGTGGTATCACGTGTATTCAGTCGTCATTCCAATGTGACTGCTCAGCAGACTGTGACGACGGAAGTGACGAAACAACGACGTACGCCGGATGTACCATGGCAGACACGTGTGAAAACGGGGCTGGTAAGTTAAATTTGCTTTCCTAATGAAACTACCTGTGTTTAATTTACATGAACTCCTAAAATAAACTGTTTACAAACGTATTTGTATTAGAATGAATTCTGTATACCTATTAAAATTTCAAATTGTTTCTATGAAACAATGTTTAATGTTCTCAAACATGTACTTACAGTTTAGTTAAAAATCAACACAATTATATTATTATTTCGGAGTGACTATATTGACGATGATATTTTTAAATGATTCATATTCCTTACTTTATTTGACTCTGTAGGCCGGTTTGCCATCTCTTTGCCGATCCTGTTTGGAACAATTCTGAGCGGTCTCCTTGCCGTGGTTTTGTCTGCAAGATGAATTGAACTTTAATTTGTTATCATGTTCGATGTATTGACATTAAATTTCAGCATCATCAAAAAAAATATATCATTAATTTGACATTTTGATGATAGATTAAAGCATGTCGGTTTTATTAATTACATGTTTTTGTAATTCTGCCAATGTATAGATAATGTTTAATGTGTCACCAAACAAATACATTGAAATAAAACTATATTCATCGCAGTTTTCAACTTTCATTTTAGAAGATTTACAAATAACAAAATCTATTTTCACATTTAAGGTCATTTAATAATAGCTGCAGGACTGTAGCTCCCGGTCTGAAAAAATTCGGATGGACGACCTGGGAGCTACAGGGCCACCCACAGTAAAAACTGCAATTTACGGCGCACAAAAAATTGCGCTAGCTTTAGACTGATTAACCTTATAACCGAACAAAGTCTATACAAATATACTATATTTGATTCCAAAAGCTTCCTCGGACATTTTACTACAGATATCATTACTTGCCTCTGATATTTTTAAACACTATCACCAGCCCCGTAAAGGGTGCAGTTTGTTTACATGTAAAAATGGCGACTCTCGATCTCGACGTAAATTTAACATACCTCAATTTCTGAGGTCGGTATATAGCGTGTTTAAGAGAACGTTTGAGACAAGTAGAGTACCGATATCAGTAGTAAATTGAAAGAAGAATTTAATGATACTTAATTTTTCCACAGAATATGTTCGGAAATAAGTTTAGCTAGCGCTGTAAATTGCAGTTATTTACTATGGAAGGCCCAGTAGCTCCCAGGTTGTCCATCCGATTTTTTTCAGACCGGGGGCTACAGACATGCAGCTAACTTAATAAGTGACTCAGGTTTGCATAAAAATTTAAAATTGATGCAAATGTTAAAAATCATCTCTACTTCTGGACATCCCGCAGAGAAAATACGTAAATGGTTATGAAGAGCAAGGATGCCTCTACCACAATTGTGAAATTCATGACCCCTGGGTCAGTGGCTCAAACCATGGGCAGGGCCAATATAGTAGCCATGTGGTAATTAAAATGTATTAAATCTTCGGAAATTTCTGATCTGCTTCCGAGTAAATTTGTGAAAAACGCAAAATACCTAAATATGATGTCTATATAGCCCTCTACCAAAATTAGATTCAGGCCCTAGGTTGACGCCAACATAGTCATAAATATACTTCTTTACCTCCGTAGCAGGGAGACTGAGACGAACGAAATACATGATTATGAAGTCCAGAAAGCACTTTCCTTAAAATTGCGAATTACACAGCCCATGGGCAGGAATGAAGGCTGTTTATTAAGGGGTGACAAATATGGCCATGTTGTGAATATGCAATTTTAGGTCACTTCAGTCACTCCCGTAACCTATTGTTGTTGGTCGAAGAATCCTTTGCCTTCACAATATTTTGATAACTGAAGAGGATTAGAAAGTACGTCTTAACTCACAAAGTGCGTTAGGCGGTTAATCTCATAACAGTGAAAGGTTAAAACTTTCACTATTGACCGTTACTGGCCCGCATTTCTCTTATTTTCTAATGACCAAAAGTTTTGGCAACTGGAGCTGGGCCCAGTATTATAATAGATATTTCGAGATTCTTTCGACTCTTGTACCCCCAGCCCCTACCCTAGCTGTATAAACCCAATTACATGTAATAAGAAAGCAAATACTCTGTATATGTAAATATTTCTTTTTTTTTATTTTCACGCATTTATAGGCGAAGTTTGATTCAAATATTTTAAAATAAGCCGTTCTTCTCTTACGAGAAACAGTTCCTAGTGTATGAAGCGTGGCTAAAACTTGAAGGAAAACTTTGTATATGTTTCAATAAATGCTTTGGGGGTTTCCTCCGATTTTGAGAATTTAAAAAGAACATATTTATTCAATATGATAAACAATGTTGCTGTACAAATACACGTCATGTATTTTACACAATATAATTTCTAATGCATATCAAGAATCTAGTACAATGAGGGTTTTTTTGGTACCTGCCATAAATTAAACCATTCTCAACATAATTAGACCCGGTTATCATGACCGTTAATACTTTACAGGATTTAGGAAATCAGCCGTTAGTTTGAGATCAGTGTTTTATAATCTTTTCGACTAATCTCAATAAGTTCGATAGGTTCAATAATACACTCAATATTGATTAGCGCACATCTATTTTTAAAAACATCCTGAGAGTAAAAAAGAGATTATCTTTTGATTATTTACTATATATATAGTTGGTCATGATGCATTTTGATATTTTAGCAGTTTGTTGTAGTTTGTATAAATGATTTGATTTTTTTATTTGATTCATTTATATATTGTCATTATTCATTATCTATTTATTTTATTTTGCTTTGTTTTAAATTGATTTATAATTTTGAATAGGCACTATGATTGGTTAAGACGAATGACGTCATAGATTAACGAAAAGGTTTAATAAAAAAATCAGAAAAAGATTTGGCATACCTAAATGCTGTTTAGAATCGTTTGCGCCGTTTGAGTGAATGTGAGTGATACATGTATAAAATAGAATTAGTTGGAGGTTTGGTTATTCCTCTGTTTTAAAAAGTACTGCATTTACAGAAAATATCTTATGGATAAATATCCTTTTCTTCATTGGAGTGTAAGACGCCCGTGGAGAAAAATCTTTTTTAAACTTGTGATGCGTTGTGGTTCTTGGAATAATTCATAACAATTAAACTATAATTTTTAACTTAAAGTAGTGATTGGAACATTGAACCATAGAATTAAATGTCAGAAGAATTTTTTGGCATTAAGTATTTATACAGACTGTGTTATGAATAGATAAAACTCGGTTCGGAGCATGCACCGGAAACTGCAGGTGTTTTGCATACATGACTGTATATGATGATCCGTGTAGCTGTAACTAAAACTTACGGACGATTTGAGCATGCACCGTCAATTGCAAAATACAAAGTTTAAAGATTGTAAATTTATCTGTTTACAAATGTCCTTGTAAATGAATATTTATTTAATCTGATGATTGGACTTATAAACTAAATAGAAAATTGAATTTGGTTATATACCTAAATTATGATAAAGAATGTTCTTGTAAATCGTAGATTTTACGAGACCACTATTCACAATTTTGAGAAACGTATGCGGCTTCGAAAAGTAAGAAGTTAAGCTTGTTATCTCTAAATGCAGCATTGGTACATATTCACAAGAAAGGTTACATATAATATGGCAAATAACGGAAGCAACAGGGGATAAGAGAGTCTAATTCAGTGAAAAATAACAATATGTACCTGTATTTGAACAGTGAATGGCGTTGACTGAATTTGTTTTTTAAGATTTTAGTTTAATTCTTTCAGGTAATCCGCTCGAGTATAGTTGTTACCATAGCAATGAGTGGGCCTCTGAAGTCTAACTTGGTAAATAATCTAACAGACACATAGCAAATGTTTTAAGCAGAACAGTCTGAAAAAACAACTAACGAAAATAGCCATCCAAAACTACTTTTAAAGATATTACATTAATTAACTACTCTCATAAAACCTCTGCATCAACGAGCTGTAAAAGTGTATGACCATTATTACTGCAATACTACAACTTTTCCCTTAACTGTTACTACTTCGTGGCATTGTCAATGATATCACAACCGTTGCTTCATCAATTTGAGTGATCTGTATTTCCATTACAGGTGTTCTACAGGGTCTTGAAGCTTGTTTTGGTGATAGCAGTGTTTACATTGCCTGGTAAGTGAGGATAAACAGACTGATACAGTAGTTGTTGTAAGAGTTTCGCCATAATTTAATATAATTCCGAGAGAGAGAGAGAGAGAGCATCTAGTAATTATTGCTGTTGTCTTACAGAGTACAGAGTATCCGCAGTAACCTGTAGTTCTGGATGGACCAAGTACGGAGAGAACTGTTACCGACTGTACACGTCAAAACTGCCGTGGATGAACGCCCTGAAGGCGTGTCAAGCCGTGGGTAGTAGTCTGGTGGACGTAGGCTCAGACGGGGAACAGACCTTTGTACACAGTGAGGATATCTCTCTCTCTCTCTCTCTCTCTCTCTCTCTCTCTCTCTCTCTCTCTCTCTCTCTCTCTCTCTCGTTGATGTATGAACAGACAGGGAGCATACCGTTGTACACAGTGAGAATTTCGTCTCGTCTCGTTTCAGACCTTGCCAGGGGGTACGAGTTTTGGATTAGTGGGTCAGATTCCTCCACTGAGGGACAATGGCTGTGGTATGGGAGCCTCCAGTCCTGGGGGTACACCAAATGGAACTCGGGTAGGTCATTATCTGTTAGCTTTTATGTTTAGAAGACTTCAGTTATTCAATTAGGCTGGAAGCTGGTCAAAGCGGTTCGTACCTAATGGAACTCGGGTATGTGAATCTGTGGAGATCTTTATTTTGCTTCTTTTTTTTTTGTTTAATTTTGTTTTCCGGTGTTTTTTACGTCCCTTTTTTTTAGTTTCTTTTTAGGGGGGGGGGGGGGTGGTCAGATGTTAGTTATAGGTTTTAAGGACATATAAGTACACCAGTAGTCACGTTAGTCTTTCAGGTGATTGCCGTTAAAGCACTGGGTCCATGCGAAGGTGACATTTAGGATTCAATACAATGATCGATTTAAAAGATTGTTTACTGCTTAAACCCCAATAAATGGGCTTAATTTGTAAATATAATACCGGATTTACATTCAAAGCACATTTATTTAACATTTAGGTCACCAATATCACACAGGTGACCTCATGCGATCATTGGGCAAGCATGAAATTAAAAATTTGCAATTAAAATTAAAAGGCATTTTGTATGCATGTCTGTGAAAAAGAGTGAAAATACAGTATTATAATCGTCAATAAATATTCAATATTTCTCTAAGGATAACAAATTATTACAATCTCCATTTGCTGTATGCAGGGAAATATTCGTCGCCGTTTTATTTTCGCCCGTTTCGCCTTCGTTGTCTGCGTGCGAATTTAAGAATTTCAATTCTATATTTATTTTTCTTTCAACACAACTGTGTCTGAGCAAATTGAAGACGGGGCGAAACAATAAGCAAGTGTAAAAGAGCGAAAATAGCATGGAGTGAAAATAAAACCTGCATATAGTATATAAATGCACGTTATATTGCCATCTGGGTATGCAAGATTAAAATGTCAAGATACAATTAAGAAGTTTTTACAATATGATTACGATAATTACACTGACATTTGGCGCTTATATATATATATATATATATATATATATATATATATATATATATATATATATATATATATATATATATATATATATATATATAAGCATTGAATCATTATTTATTGAAAGATATAGTCTCATAACTGCAGTGATGTGTGCATACAAATTGAGTAACTTATAAATATATATATAATATAGTCGTAATAACCTTTTTCCAATTTCTCAATTGAATTAATGGACGTTTGCATGTGTACAGGCGAGCCTAATGACTCTGGGGGCGAAGACTGTGCCAGTTTACTGAGCGGCGGACGGTGGAACGATTACCCATGTAGCCGAAGCATGGCCTACATCTGTGAACAAACAAGTGAGTTCTAGTCCTATATGTAACACTGTTCCGGATAAGTTTGCAAGTCTTTAGATCGCCTTAATGCTATGGCATCATCGCTTTGATAAATCAAAGTACTGAGGGGAGTTGATTTTATCGATTATTATTTATCTTAATTAAAATCAACAATATATTATTTTGCTTGGCAAGTAGTTTATTTAAATTACGCACATTTTTATATACGGATCCTCGGACTCTTCCGACAAGATTATCGAGAAGACCTAATGAATTATGTTGTGTAATATTTAAAAATAGAATTGATTTCATCAAACTATGTATCGGTATTCGAAATATTTCAAAAAGTGTATGGATCCAACCAATAATGAACTATAGTCTCGTTCAACCAGATGCTCGGCTGTCTCCGTTAATCTCCGACAAGTAAGAGATACCAGGTCACGTGATAGCTTGATGATACAACCTCTAAATATAGACTGACTCTCTGCTTGTCGGAAATGTACGGAGACAGCCGATGGTTGAACAATACTATATTGAACTCTGGCGTAGGAATACACACGACTGCAAAAAACTTCTAAATTGTTCGTACTATTCAAAATCTGACTATTTCTTAGGTATTTATAAATAAGCTTCCTTTTAAAAAATGCTTCAGCGTACATTACATCGAATTTATGGATTATTTTCAAGAACTAACTCTTGTCAGCGGTGATGATTTGTGCTTAGGTCCAAACACTGTTTCAGTTTCGGTTTGTCAGAGTAACTGCATAGGAGAGTTAATTAAAATAAACTCCCAAAAAGGACATGCATTGTGTTCAGGGTCAGACTCTATAATCACATTTGTAATTTGATGTATCTCACCTGTCAGGTGAACATTTTCCTGTATAGTTATATACAAAAAATTCCTATGCGTCAAATTATTCAATTTTGTTAAGATCCACATGTATCATGAATTTTCTACCAGATTTAAGAAACTTCATATGGGAATTTTATTCCGATAGGATTTGAACAAACCTCACGTGGGTTTATAAAATCCGATTGAATGACTAATTTTTCTTCAGGAAAACCACCTGTATGAATAAGTTTTCTGTGAAATATATTATTATCCCATTGGAAATAGAATTCCTGAAGGATTTTTCTATATATCCTGTAGAATTTAATTTTTTTCATGGATATTAATATTATTTTAATTTTAAGGTAACTATCTCATTTCTCATGTGTGCCACCAAAACTTCTGAGATAATTGCAATGGTCTATCATTTAACAAATAAGAACTTTTACAGAAATTTGAATCCAATTATAATATTCTTTCATGATTTCTGTATACTTTGTCAACTGGTTTTGACTCCATGTTAAATTCTTATGTTCTGTTTCTCAATTTTAGCTGCACTGGACGCCTGTGACTCCACGTGGAGTTTCAGGAACGGTAGATGCTACAAGCTGTTTACGTCAAGAGCCACGTGGTCAAATGCGTTGAAGACCTGTCAGGCCAACAACGCTAACCTGGTCAACATTGCAGATTCCGGCGAAAATGCTTTTGTCTACGGTAAAAAATTCACTTTATTTTCAGTCCCGTTTTTCATAACAGTAATCTTGGATCATTGGCTGTAAAATCGATTGTATGTGTCCGCCAGTACTGATACAAGTTATGTTTAGGTTTACTGAGAGGTGAGAGCGTGTGGATGGGAGGGTTTGACGGACCGACGGAGGGGTCATGGGCGTGGTCCGGGGGAGTTTTCACCTGGAGCTACACTAACTGGAACTCAGGTAAACGTTTCTCCCAACACACCTGGAGTTTGGGTTTAAAACTGAGCTTATATGAACAACATCTCAATCTGAATGGGGTTTTTTTTGCAGGCGAGCCTAACAACTCTGGGGACGAAGATTGCAACATGATGTATTCTAGCAGTGGAAGATGGAATGATGGGAGATGTTCGGGCTCGCTGCAGTTTGTGTGCGAAAAAAATAGTAAGAAATCGAAGAATATAAACCACTATACTTAGTATTATAACTGTTATTGTTTTGAAACTGATAAATGCATGGAATGCTTAAACCCATTATCATGATTATGACAACTTATTATTATGTCAATAATCTCGGGGTTCTGTGTTTTAAACTGAAAACTCACGAGATTCCTAAAAATTGTTATGTTTAGTTCTTGATTAAAACTTCTTTTTCTTGATGGAAACTTTTAAGTTTACATGATTGAAGGTTGTACTTGCTTTTCAAATACATGTATTTAGTCTTTGAAATGTTAATTTCTCTTGAATAAAAACAATTCAGAATCTGAATCCGGCAAAGGATCTTATGCTGAATTTAAAAAAATGTGATCAATGATTTATTGTAAAATGTCGATAAATATTTAAAGGTTTCATTAATTAAATTAATCTGCAAACCAATTAATTTGATGTGTGTATCAGTTGAGCCAATGATTTTGGTTGAAAAAAATGCAAAATCGGTTGCCTTAACTGTTGACGAATGTTACAGCGCCACCAATTAATGGTGGATGGGCGGGATTCGGTTCATACGGCGCATGCTCCAAAACCTGCGGGGGAGGTACTCAGACGAGGTCGAGGACGTGTACAAACCCCGCCCCTCAGTGGGGAGGAGACAACTGTCCCGGATCTTCTACGTCATCACAGGCTTGCAACACCCACAGTTGCCCAAGTGCGTTGGTTTACTTTTTATGTTTTCTTTTTCATGTCGTTGTCTATTAGAAAAGATCATTATAAGTAATTGCAAGGTAGTTCAGTAATAGTCGTGTATATCATTTACACGTTTATTACACGTAGTTGATGGAGGCTGGGCTAGCTGGGGGAGTTACGGGTCCTGTTCTGTGACGTGTGGAGGAGGGACTCAGCAGAGGTCACGCACCTGTACTAACCCCTCCCCCCAGTATGGCGGGGCCAACTGTCCGTCGAGTAGTACATCGTCACAGAGCTGTAACACACATAATTGTCCAAGTATGTTACTTACAAATTTCGTTTTCGTTTTTTTGTTTCTTTTTTTCGACGTTGAATTTACTTTATAATAAAAGCGTGGTGATTTATTTTAAAGAATGGAGCTTAAAACTTCAAAATATTCCCATTTAAAGTTGATGGGCAATGGTCCAGTTGGGGATCCTACGGCACATGCTCAGTGACCTGTGGAGGCGGAACTCAGTCTCGTTCTCGCACCTGTACAAACCCTGCGCCTCAATATGGCGGCGCTTCCTGTTCAGGGGCTACTTCAATGTCTCAGGATTGCAATACGCAGGTTTGCATAAGTATGTATTGCTCAACTCATTCTCGCAAACCAAGTAAAATCTTTTCAATAATTTGTACCACGTGTGATTATCACGTTGAGAAAACATTAATGAGTTTTGCGTGATATTTTCACCTTTAAGGAAATACGTTTTACGAAAAGAAATTCTTAATTATATGCGTTCAATTATAAAATTCACTTCCAGTTAAATTTTACCGCGAAATTCATGTATGTGCCTATTTTACACATTATTAATTTTCAAAGGCTTTACTTGGAATTCATTTGAGGCAGGATTGTTTACTATGTAATATTTATATAAACGGCTTTGTTTTAAGAAGGCTTACAAAACCTTAAAATAGTTTCTCAAATCAACAGAAAATTACTTGATTATGAAAGATAACATGATGTTTAAGCCAAGTGTAAGTCAAATAGGCGGAAAAGTGTTTTAGATAAATAAATAATTATATATCGAAAACTTTAATTTAAAAAACATTAACAAAAGTCCCAGACATATTCAAACTCATGATCTGCGGCTCACAAGCCTTATAATTTACCCACTGCGCTAATAAAACCAAACCGAGTGATACAAACGATTTAACAAAACATTTAATTCGCCATCTTGTGTCGTAGTGTCTGAAAATGCTAAAGTCTAGGCATGGCATGGCGATGTACCTGAAGTCTGCGTAGAAATAACTGTCTATAAGATGTATGATTCATGCATATATATTTTGTTTTACAGTTGACGGAAGTTGGATATATATTTTGTTTTACAGTTGAAGGAAGTTGGATATATATATATTGTTTTACAGTTGACGGAAGTTGGATATACAATGTATATTCTATTTTACAGTTGACGGAAGTTGGGGAGCTTGGGCGGCGTGGGGGTCGTGTACAAAGACCTGTAGCGGTGGAAGACGATCCCGCGCACGAATTTGCGACAACCCAAAACCGGCTAATGGCGGGTTAGACTGCCCAGGGAGCTCGGCCGATTTCGGTGATTGTAATACGGCTGCTTGCCCTACAGTGGCCGCTGGAACATATCAACAGGTAAGTTGTTATGGTGTATGTGACCTAAATATGACAACTTTCAAGTGTGATTAAAATACTTTTTACGAGAGGTGAACATATAAAGTTGTGCTAGTTTTCATTGCATGTATTTTCTAATGTGTTTTTCGAAGTTAACATTTTTTTGTTCTGTCATATCTACTCATTTAATTGTTATTAAACTTAAAATCTTTAATGATATTTGGTAAATGTGATTGTTAACGTTGAAAATTGAGACAACCATGCAGTAGCACACAACTTCATTTCAAATTTAAAAAAAACAAAATGGCTTTAGTTCTAAATGTCTTTATACATAAATTATGTACACGTAGCGCTAAGTCTGGTAATATTTCTTTATTTCTAGTTATGTCCCTCTGGGTGGTTCACCTGTCAGTCGGGGGGTATCACCTGCATCCAGGAATCATTCAAGTGTGACTGTTCATCTGACTGTGACGACGGAAGTGATGAATCAGCGACATACGGCAATTGTACCCTAGCAGCTTTGTGTGAAAATGGGGCTGGTAAGATTATATTAAATATATATTATTAACTATTATTTTTTTTTATTAACTATATATATTATTCTGGTAGTAAACAGATGATGACGATGATGATGATGATGATGATGATGATGATAAAAATCATAAATATTAAAATGCTTATTGAATTGATGAAAAGTTTACGGCAGTTCAAGCAAAT
Organism: Magallana gigas; assembly: GCF_963853765.1. Classification (NCBI taxonomy): domain Eukaryota; kingdom Metazoa; phylum Mollusca; class Bivalvia; order Ostreida; family Ostreidae; genus Magallana; species Magallana gigas. The sequence goes on from NC_088860.1 coordinate 41,692,471, forward strand.
CAAAAATATCATAAGATACCTACATATATATTAAAAACGCTATTTACATACATCATGGTGAGAACAAAATTGATGATGATGATGATTTGAAATTACATGACGTTACAATCTGGCTTCATATTTGTATCTCTTTTTTTTTAGGTCGGTTTGCCGTTTCCATGCCAATTCTTGTTGGAACTCTTCTGAGTGGCCTATTTGCCTTGTTTTTATCTTTGAGATGATTCAAACATTGTTAATAGAGACAGTCTGTTGGTATCATAAAATACAAGCAATCATGGATTTCTAAGTTTTTATTGCATCGTCAATGTCTTAATTCACAATAAAACAATCTGTGCAGATCATAGAAATACCTCATTTTGTTACATTTTTGAGAATTTAAGTATATTTTTTTTTAGGTCGAAACCCATTAATAAAGGATATGCAAAACACAAGAGTCCACACCTTACATTTTTGTCATACTATTCATAATACACACATATATCTAATGCTATCTCAGGTCAATGCAGTGACTGTACGACGAGGATAGTACTGTCATTGTGATGATCGATCGAGCAACCAACCAAGGGTTCTATTTTTGCAATCAGAGATTACGTGAAACAAATATATTAAATTGAGTCTCATCACTATAGTCTGTCCAAAGTTGTTGTTTTGATCACTTTTTGAATTTTCATCGACACGTCGCCCTGAGGTTATAAAACTGTTTTTGAGTACGATCTTATACTCCAAATCGTACTCAAGGTATCGAGGTTATAAAACTTTATCATACTCGCACTCTTGCTGAGTACAAAACTGCAATTTTTTTAATAAGATATGTAGCCTTCTCAAAGTCATACTCAAAACAATTATCTAAATAAAACGAAGTGCAAGCATATTTAGTTGTTATATTTTGTAATGCTGTTGTGTACTAATTAAGCTATAATTTCATCATAATTACACGTATATAAATTAAAATGGACAGTTTTTACCAATTTACCCAAAGAAATATCTATATTTATGGAAGTGAATTTGAGAGTAAGAGAGAGCTGCAACCAAATTTATCAAAGATATTTCGCTTCATTAATTAATGTATTAATTTAAACACACAATAATTCCATTGTAATAGCTCGACTTCCTAAAAAAATCTGTTGTTTTGAGTCAAATACGACCCATAATCTCCATCATTAAAATCCCGAAATCAATGCATTTCTATTTGTTGTAGTATTCAGAGGCACTTGTGGGGTACCTTCTTCGGCTTAGAAACTATGTCCTTTCTGACATTTTTTATAATTTTTTTCAAATAATAACTGCAAAATAAATTTATTGCAGATATTATTTGAAAAATAATACATGTCAGATAGGACAGCTATAATAGACATTACATCTTTTATTATCTATGTTGTGTCACAAACCTTGGAAAGGGGGAAAATTTTATAGAATAAGCGGCTGTCGAAAATAATTATATTTCAAAGAGAAGTTGGTGTGTGTGGGAGGGTTTGGCTGGAGCCCTTCTTTCTGTTATACATATCATTGGATTTTTTTTAATTCCATAAATACCTTTTTCATTTTCGTACAACAGCTTTTGCCTGTCGAAAATATTGGCTTTTAATCATTGTTCTTTCTCTATACAATGTCAAAAATGTTTTAAAATATAATAATTTAATTAGAATAATTTTGGTTCATTTAAATTTTTTTTGAATATCACACAGTCCAAAAATATTCTAAAAATTAACAAAAAGTAATATTACCTGGAGTAAAGAAACTAATCAAGAATCAGCAATAAGTAATTAAAAAGCATGATAAAGGGCATTAGTTGTAAATTTACTAAAAAAAAAAAAAAGTCGCAAATTTTTGGGAATTTGTGTGCAATTTTTCAAATTTTGACGTACACGATTTTGTTTTCGATGTGACATTACATACTAGCTGCAGAGATTTAGATTACATTGCGTTCTTTTTTATTAGAGACCAAAACTTTTATTAAGATTTTTTCTGACGGAAGGTGCCCCCCATCTACCTGCCTCCCCCCCGAACCATCTACCAATATTAATATCGGTGTACGAAAATGATTCTGGTGATTCGCAGCTTGTTTTTGCTGTAGAATTTGATATAATAGCTAGACAACATTGAGATGGCAACCATCTCAAAGTGCCCCACTTAAATAGTGAATAATGGGATTAAAGATTTTCAGAGAATTTTGCTTTGACCTTGACGTATAACTTTGAAATTTTCCAGCTGGCATAGAACTTTTAATTCAGTCTCATTATCCTTTACATACAGGCATGTTTGTTCAATCTGAACAGATTAACCAAATGGGAAATAATTTATGTCTAAAACTGAAAAAAGTAAAGAGATCTGCTATGAACATCACATTGACTTCGTTCATGGTCACTTCACCCCTTTAACCAAAAGCTCTGTTTAAGTAAGGTATAAGCCTACAAGGGCAAAGTAAAGAATAAATATAATTATGCTCTTAAGAAAAATACATTTTGTTTCATATGATATGACCTTGACCTTGACCTTGGAGTAGTCAGCGGAGAAGGTCCTCAAAACTTTTCATATCCTTGAATTTAAAGAAAGTCGTACTCAATGGGCACATACTCGGAGTACGGAGTACGAGTATGAGAAAAGTTTTACTAGTATAACCCCAGGTAAAAGTTTCTTGTTGTCTTCTACTTTTCACATATAAAGTAAAATTTATAGGAACATGGATAGTTATACCAGGTATTTATACTTATCATAACACATTCAAACTCTGGATAATAATTTTTGTCATATATATGAAAGATATCCCCCCACAGACTATTATTGGTGCGAGAGTGGTTCCAGAGCCAAACGCCTTCAGAATTCAAATCGGTCAAACCTATCCAGTGGTTGTAGTTAGAGCTTATTTCATGCACTGAAGAAGAAAAAAGGATATACTAGTGTGTGTGTGTATATATATATATATATATATATATATATATATATATATATATATATATATATATATATATATATATATATATATATATAAGAAGCATATATATATATATATATATATTATATATATATATATATATATATATATATATATATATATATATATATATATATATATATATATATATATAAGAAGCATATATATATATATATATATATATATATATATATATATATATATATATATATATATATATATATATATATATATATATATATATATATATATATATATTCAATTTTCATTCTGTAAATCTTGAATTGAAAGTCTTATTTTTAATTAAAATACGCGACTGTTTCGCATTTTACATTTTATTTATTTATTTATTTTTGTTGCGGGGAATGGTTGGGCAGGGTAGATGTTTTGCATAATTGATTTAAAGGAATGGATTTTCTCTGTCAATATAATGCATAGTAAATTATTTTATAAAGAGGTGAAAAAAAATTTTTGCTTAGGGACGACGGATCTATATATATCATTCCTACAGCTATAATAGTGAATTTCATGAAAATCTAAAATACGAATTAGAGTTACTTACATGTAACTTAATAAACCTGGTATATCCATATCAAACATAAACTAACATTAAAATCAAATTAAGCTTTTAGTAAGAACCATTTCGAAAATTGTTTGTATATTACATCTCGTTTGCATTTGAACATAACTGGGAAAATCGTTCTTGTAAAAAAACATATTTACTATCCCGATTGAAACATGATACTTATAAGTATGATGATTTTGAGTGAAATCAATATCATGTTTTTCGTTCCTCTGAGTTTATCCCGGTATAAAAAAGGAATGTGTGAACGAAGAAATCTTGAAATGATTGCCATTAAGTGATTTTAAATGTTTTCACTGGCAGGTATGTGTAGATAATATAAATCAACAAAAAAAGATGGATACGACAACCTGTGACATACTATAGTATAAAATGCATAATGTTTCTGATTTGTTCACTGGCAGAAGCTCTGTTAACTTTACATGTCAATAATCCGTGTAAATCGTTATAAATAACTTCAACTAATAGAAATTTCACTTCAGAACTTTTGATATCCATGCCGGTAAAATAATGTTGAAATACTAATGCATGTTAAATTATGTATGCGCAAAGCGAGTTAGGTCCGTCGTCCTTAAGAAACTAATATGAATAAATTCAAATATACAGTAAATATACTCAAGGAAACCGGGTTGGACAGCAAAGCGGTTTCAAAAAATTGTAAACTGTTCCGCGTAACCCATTTTAGATGAGTTTAATTTATGTAGTTATAGAATATATTCCTTATAATTCAATTTGGGCCCTCACGATTCTGACGTCATCAAATAAGTTTACACAAGTATAAACTTTTTGATCAAGCCAGTTAAATAGCACGCGTAACAAATAGATATTGAATTGTTCAGATAATCTTTCGTCCTCATTACCATGTAACAAACTAACCACGTGGAAAGAAGTCCGTAATTTTTAGGAGTTAAATGAATAATGAAAAGGGAAAAATATAATTTATACTCATAGAAATTATCCATTGGTTTTCCTCAGCACTTTCGATCTCTACCAGATGGGCATCCATCTGATTACAATTTTCCTATAAATGCATATTAAATAAAGATAAGCTTCATTTTAATACAACGTAATAGTAAAACAAACAAATAAGGTATTTATATATGTAAGCAGAACATAATTACTGGTATTGCTTAATGAATCGGGCTCCATCATCACCAAAATTTTAACATCACTCAACTCATTCCTCAACATAATTGTTGTTAGAAAAGTTCATAAATTTGAGGTCAATACCCAGGCTTAAAATTGAGGCTGAGTATTGACTTGAGGAAAGTTGGTGATGGTGGGGCCTTGTTTCACATAGCATCTACATATAGCATCTACATATTGATATAAAGGTAAATATGATTTCAAGTTTTTTCTCAAAGTTCATTCTTTTCGGCCAATCACATGTCAATTTAATAATTTGTCAACATGCAGCAGTTCAAAATCACAACTGTTGGACTGAACATCGTCGTATAGAAAACATAGTACAATTATTTAAAGGCTTACCCATATATACTCACATTTAACAGTGTCTTTGTCTGTGATATTGTCGTAAATATAATTAATAAGAAATAATTCTTTCAATATTATGAGATGATAATTTCGGTCGGGGCGAGATCAAATCTGTCATAAAGCCCAACGGGCTATATTGGATTTGATCACGCCCCAACCGAAATTATCACATCATAATACTAAAAAATGATTCCTTATTCCTTAGATACCTTCTGTTTCAGTATACCTGTATTTAAAGTAGGCGCATATTCGTATATTCATAAGATAATTTGTCGATATTGATATTGCAAATATTTTTTTGAAACAATGACATTGATATGATTATATTTACATGTTTCAGTGTATTTTCCTGTGACAACACTACGTATCGATTTTGTAGTATACAGTCAATTAACTTCAAATGACGAATAATTGGGGCGCCAGCGGGGTTTGCTTTTTATACTTAAACATTTAAACAAAAATGGCTGAAAATTATATGAATATACTGTTACGATTCCTGGGTTGAGACTATATCATCATTTGTGTTAATTATTTGTGTGTTGTTGTGACTTACTTGTTTTATTTACATTGTTATATAAATCCTTTTATTTCATTGGAATACAGACTTGTTTACTTTCGTTCGGACTAACCGCCATGCCTGCGGTATATTACGGACTTTGAGCCCGATGTTTAAAACTATTTAAACTCTTTATAACAAAATAATGACAATCGAAATGAACGATAATAATTGATGTTATTGAACTTTATGAATGGTAATTTTGTATTATAATGTAAAAATGTTAAATGTCATGTATTTTATGTCGGTACAACGTTATCATATAATTATTATGAGATAAAATGCGCCAAGTTATAATGGAAGACGAAACAGAGTTGCGGTACGGATGCAGAGAGAAGAACCGATGGATGCAAATATCAGAAATGATGCACACCAAATAGCTCTCATCAGCCAGAACACAGAAAAAAAGTTCAACAAGAGAGGTCCATGTTTCTACTGCAAGAAGGATGGTCACATCAAGAGTGAATGTAGGTTACTACAACGACACCTGGAAGCAGAGAAAAACAAGAGTCAAAGAAAATCGGGTCACACCAACAGCGTAGTGACCAAAGTACTAGAGAACCAGGAAAACGTGCAGTAGTTGACGCCAGCGGCCTAACGTCAACTACACAACAAAAAGGGCCACAAGTTTTAGAAATAAAGGGATCAAGTTATAACTCATTAACACTTGATGTCTTTGTTTACAATTTGAAAATAAACTCTATCATTGATACTGGTTCGTCTATCACAGTCATTCATCCAAAGAAATATTATGAAATAAACAGATGTATGAGACCAAAGTTAGAACCAAATTATAGTAATTTAAGAATGGCAAATGGTGACCTTGTTGTCCCAGAAGGTCAGACTGTACTACAATTCAAAATCAAAGGGGAAATAATCGAACACAGAGCAATAGTTGCTGACATTGATGCACAAATGATACTAGGCTTTGACTTCCTCAAAGAACATAATTGTCAGTTACACCTAGGGGAAGGAACTCTTACACTTGGTGACCAGAAGCTAGTATGCGACACTGTCAGTGATCAAAGTAGTGTGTTTAAAATTTCTATTCAAGAGACTTTATCTATTCCCCCAAGAAGCGAGATGATAATTGAAGGGAAAGTTCACCCAAATCTAAATGATAAAGAACTCCTCATAGATGGAACGAAACATGACCTTCAACAGTCCGGATTGTTAGTTGCAAGATGTCTAGTAAAACCCAAAGAATGTAAGGTACCCATTCGTGTAATAAATGTTAGTGGCCAAGAGCTGAAAATTTACAAAGATACTTCTGCAGCTATAGCTGAAATAGAACCAAATGTGAGTGAAGTACAAACCAAGAATGACACCAACATAGAGCCAGATGTAGACACAAGCTTTACAAATTACATGAAACCATTATTGGACTCATGTACCAAGAACCTTTCTAAGGAACAACAAGAACTGGTAAGGGATCTTTTGCAGAAGCACATTAAAGTATTCGCAAAATCAAAGACAGACCTAGGGAAGACAAATATTGTGTCCCACAAAATTAACACAGGAGACGCAAGACCAATCAAGCAACAGCCTAGACGGATACCTCTTCATAAGAAAGAAGCAGCAAGAGAGGAAGTGCAGAGAATGCTTAAAGCAGGAATTATAGAACCATCATCTAGCGCTTGGAGTGCACCAATCGTATTAGTAACCAAAAAGGATGGTAGCATTCGATATTGTATCGACTACCGGAAACTCAACGAAGTAACGCAAAAAGATTCATACCCTCTACCACGTATAGATGACTCACTTGATGCATTAAGAGGATCACAATGGTTTAGTTGTTTAGACCTAGCAAGCGGTTACTGGCAGGTAACGATGGACTCTAAAGATAAAGAGAAGACAGCATTTGTTACCACACATGGTTTTTTCCAATTCAAGGTCATGCCATTCGGCTTATGTAATGCGGCAGCCACATTTGAGAGACTAATGGAAAATGTATTAGCGGGTCTGAACTTCGAAATTTGTCTCTTATATATCGACGATATAATTGTTTATTCAAAAGATTTCCACAGCCATGTAAATCATCTAGATGCAGTACTGCAACGATTACAAGAAGCGGGATTAAAGGTTTCTCCGAAGAAGTGTGATTTCTTCAAAGACCAGGTAGCTTTCCTTGGTCACATAGTTAGTCAAGAAGGGATATCAACCTCTCCAGATAAAGTGAGCGCAATTAAGGAATGGCCTGTACCAAAATCAGTCACAGATGTGCGAAGTTTCTTGGGTACATGCTCATACTATCGAAGATTCATAAAGAAGTTTACAGATATAGCCCGACCTCTACACAAACTGACAGAGAAAACAGAAAAGTTCAGTTGGACCCCTCAGTGTGACGAAGCATTTAAAAACCTAAAGATAGCCCTCACATCAGCACCTATCTTAAGGTACCCAAACCTGAACTTACCCTTTGTGTTAGACACAGATGCTAGTGCATTTGCTATGGGTGGAGTTCTATCTCAGATAGAGGATGGAATAGAGAGACCTATTGCATACTTTAGCAAGTCATTTAATAAACCAGAAAGAAACTACTGTGTAACTAGACGAGAACTTCTGGCAGTTGTGAGTTCAATAAAACATTTCCATCATTACTTATATGGAAAAGACTTTCTGGTTAGAACCGATCATGGAGCACTAACCTGGCTCCTTAGCTTCAAAAATCCAGAAGGACAAGTAGCCCGCTGGCTAGAGGTACTACAAACATACAACTTCAAGATTGAACATCGACCAGGAAAACAGCATGGTAATAGTGATGGACTAAGTCGTCGTCCATGTTCACCTTGTAATCACTGTGATAAGAAAGAAATAAATTACCAGAGCATAGAACCTGAAAGTAATCCAATACTGAAGTTAAGAGAAGATCAAATGAGCACTCAAAATTGGTACATGACGAAGTCACCAGAAGATCTACAAAAAGAGCAGAACACAGACCTATCATTAGCCAAAATCATCAAGTGGAAGTTGGAAGATAGAAGACCAACCTGGCAGATTGTTGCAAAAGAGTCGACAGAAGTTAAAACATACTGGTCGCAATGGAAACGCGTAATTATAAGAAACGGCGTGCTTTACAGGACATGGGAAGAAAACGAGCAAACCTATCACCAGATAGTGGTACCAGGGGCCTGCGTCACTGAAGTAATGAAGTTAGTGCATGACAACCCCACAGGTGGACACTTGGGAGTAGCCAAAACCACCGAGAAAATCCGAGAGAGATTCTACTGGGCATCCTATAAAGAGGATGTGGTGAAGTATATTAGATGCTGTACTATATGTGAGGCACGGAAGAATTCGTCAAGAGCAGCAAGAGGAAAACTTGGTCAGTATTTAGTTGGTGAACCTCTGGAGAGGGTAGCCATAGACATCCTTGGTCCTTTACCACGGACTGAGAAGGGTAACAAGTACATTGTTATCATATCTGACTACTTCACAAGATGGATAGAGGCATATCCGGTAAAAAACCAGGAGGCAATAACCATTGCAAGGGTTTTTACAGAAGAATTTATCTCGAGGTATGGAGTTCCACTCCAGGTCCACACTGATCAGGGCAGGCAATTTGAGTCAACATTATTTCAAGATTTGTGCAAGATGTTGCGAATAGAGAAAACAAGAACTACACCATACAACCCTAAAAGCGATGGATTAGTCGAGCGATTTAATCGTACCCTGGAAGACATGATTAGCAAGTACGTTCAACCAAACCAAAAGAATTGGGATGAAGTTTTACCTTTAGTGATGCTCGCATACAGATCCTCTGTGCACCAGACCACAGGATACAGTCCAGCCAAATTAAATCTAGGAAGAGAGTTGAAACTGCCAGTTGATCTTGTGTATGGCCATCACCCAGGGGAAGACCAGTTATATGAAAATTACCACGACTTTGTCGAGAAAATGAAAACCAATATAGGAGTCATCCACGAAAAGGCCAGGCAAAAATTGATTGAAGTAAATGAAAATCAGAAAAGAAAATATGACACCAATACAAATCAAAAGCAGTATACACCTGGACAACATGTATGGATCGCGTCTAAAGCCAGAACCAAAGGAAGAAGTCCGAAACTTCAAAACCATTGGACAGGACCCTACATAGTACTAGGCGCTGTATCCGTCGTGTATAAAGTCAAAAGGTCAAAAACGGAAAAACCAAAATATATTCACCATGATCAGATGAAATTATTCCGAAGTGGAATAAATGAAAATAAATCCGAATAAAGCGCGTTCGTTAAAAACGGTTATAATTTATTTTTGTTAAAAATTGTGCGTGAACCAATCCAGTGACCTTTGTTTCTGATAACATTTTATAATATAACCAATGAAGAAAAATAGTGATGATTGTGAAGTGACAATAACTTTATTTTATTTCAGTACCAATGATGCTGTCTTGTAAAACCTGCTTCAGGATGTACCCTACATGGCGCCAACTTAGCAGACACATCAGAGATAAGCATGACAGCCAACCAGTATTGTGCAAATACTCCCAGTATGGATGTGTTTTGGCCATGTCCAGATCAAGAAAGAGCCAATTACTGGATCATGAAGCAAAGTGCAAATATCACCCAGTCAATGGTGGACCGACAAGAAACCATAGAATTCATCCGCAAGTTGAGAGAGATATGCCATGGACACCAGTTCAGGATGAGCGGCCTGCAATCCAACTGGTTGAGCTACCTACCACCCCGTCACCGAGGTCCTGCATATCTTTATTCAAGACCACCTCACCTCTGTTTTCTCCCCTAGCTCCATCGCCACAACCAAACCATATTCAGGATCAAGAGATGCGGGAGATTGACGCACCAGCAACTATCATCAGCTCTATGGATGGGATGAACGAGACCAATGAAGAATGGAGAGATCTGCAACCTATGTATAAGGAACAGGAAGGAACAAATGTCTATGACCACCTCCATCTGGACCCAAGATTTTTCTTCTTGGGTGCTCCATCCAGTTACAGAAAAGAACATTGTGCTGAAGAACTTATCAAGGTTAGGGAGAGATCCATTCGTACGGGGACCAGAGCAGTATTATTTTTCCCCCAACCCTGGATCACATCAGGAAGGAGGAAACAGCCATCCTACCTGATGGGACCACCTACCAATTGCGTTCCTTCTGGTATCGTACATCGGCGACAACTATATGTACAGCAACCCAGACGGAGGAGACCATCAACTCATCTTCATCTGTGAAACGTGATGCGCAAACTCAGTGTTCTGTCCATTTGCAACTTGCTGATTGAGTAAACCAAGTGGAAACGAGGACGTTTCATTTAAGAGGGGGGTAATGTTACGATTCCTGGGTTGAGACTATATCATCATTTGTGTTAATTATTTGTGTGTTGTTGTGACTTACTTGTTTTATTTACATTGTTATATAAATCCTTTTATTCCATTGGAATACAGACTTGTTTACTTTCGTTCGGACTAACCGCCATGCCTGCGGTATATTACGGACTTTGAGCCCGATGTTTAAAACTATTTAAACTCTTTATAACAAAATAATGACAATCGAAATGAACGATAATAATTGATGTTATTGAACTTTATGAATGGTAATTTTGTATTATAATGTAAAAATGTTAAATGTCATGTATTTTATGTCGGTACAACGTTATCATATAATTATTATGAGATAAAATGCGCCAAGTTAGTTGACGCTTATGACGTTGACGTTGTCAACGTCTCAGCATAAACATAACAAGTTAGGGCATAAAAAGACGGTGTTTTGAAAGCAAAGTCCAGTTGACGGTGAAGAGCAACTCGCTTGACAGTGGTATGTATTGACATTACCAAGTCTTTTAGCTATTACGGTAAAGTAATATAACTTTTGTATTAGGGCGTCCTGGATTGGTTCGTCGCTATACTTATAGGAGATAATAACGTTGTACCAATCGTACTGTATAATAGTAATAATTATACGTGTTTTTATATGGAACCATTCGTTCGTTGCAATAAATGGTAAAACTTTATACGGAGTATTTATATTAGTTTCGGCAAGTTGAATATAATAAGTGAACCAACGATTTCTATAAACTGTGACCAAAGTTAATTCTTTTTGAACCTTGACGCAAGATAATAATTAAACAGCGGCCCATAATTACGTTTAAGCGTTTACACGTACCCTCGGTTCGTTACAATACGTAATAAGAAATCATTCTTTGAATCGTATGAGGTGATAATTTCGGCGTGATGAAATCTATCATAAAGCCCTTCGTGCTACATTGGGTTTGATCACACCACAACCAAAATTATCACCGCTTAATACTCAAAGAATGATTCTTTGTTCCTTAAATAATTCCTTGTGACAAAAGATAAATCTGAATGCCTGAAAAGACGTACAAATGAGTTTGTTAAAGCTGACATGAATTCATAAAAGCATTCGGTCGCCATATTAGTTTCGATCGCTCCTCTACTGCCACTGGGGTATATATACCGGTTAAGAAAGTTACGGTCGGTTGCTTTCCGATCGAGGCATTCGCGTTGCACGGACTTCTAAATGCATAAACTACACATTGTAGTAAAATGTAGTAATAAAGAATAAAGAAAACAACAATCAATCACATACAAAATATATTTATTCTTTGAAAGGATGTCCAAGGTATCCGTATTATTTTGCACAGACAGTGCTGCCTTACTTCGCATGCACATCGAACACGTGTGTCGTTCATACAGAAGGAATAACGTCTGCATCTTCTTGAAAACCCCGGCGACACAACATCCAACACAATAGCTAAATGATAGTAAATCCAAGAAAGTAACAACGTTTCCATCCGTTCCTACAAAAACGCCCCATTTCTAAAATCCATGCGATAATTGACATTGCTCGAACTGCCACAGTGTGTGGTTTGCGCATGTGCGATGTTATAACATACACAGGAAAACAGTCTATAATTATCGAGGAGTTTTCGAAGTATCTGCGCCTGGATTTCAGTTTGTCTTGTTTCGTCGTTTATTGGATATACAGTGAAGTGGTTGTCATATCATTTTTGTTCAAAACGCGTTTTTACAAGTCTTTTCGTCCAAGGTAACGTGTTCGGGTGTATGAAATTCCTGAATGCGGTGAAGCATGAATTGTGCTCTCGGCTTTATATAGGGGGTGTGTAGCGATGAGCAGAACAATAGAAATCGACAATTAATATGGCGGTAGTCGGAGATAAAAGGGAAATAATGCGTATTTATGAATTCATGTCAGCTTTAATAGTCAAGCTAATTTGGACTTGGCTTTTCTCACTCGTAAAGTGGGTAAAAAACACGGTCATATTTTGTGAATCATAATTATATCAATATGAAGGTATGCAACTGTCCAAGTTATTCCTCTATGGTACGTTGTTTCACTTACAGAATAACTGGTTTCAAATACAAAAAGAACAAATGTACAGTACCTTTAATCAGTAAAAGAAAAACAAGATAAAAACCTTACCTTGGCATTTTGCCAGTTATGTCTTTTCTTGTTAAAACAATAGCTTCTTCCTCCGTAGGAGCGCCATGGTGTATTACAATCTAAATTTAAATAAATAGGCCAATTATTGCAGAGAAACTTTAGAAGATACATATATACCTGGAATGCATTTACACTATATGGTAAGACTTGTTTCAATAATGATGACGTTTCCTGTATTCATAGAAGAACACGTTTCTGCATTTTTACAATATTGCATTGGACTAGATAATGATTGAGGAAGAAAGAAGTACTTTACAATATTGCAGTTAACGTATTGAATAAATCTCAGTTAAAATTAATTAGCCTAGGTCATATTGATTATTTAAATTAAAGGTTGAAATCATTTTTTTCTAATGGCAGCGATTCACTAAAAAACACCACAAAAGAGCCTTATAAAGAATCAAAGTACTGAAGTACTGAAAGCCGGGCTCTTTTGGTGTGTCTTTATGCATATTGTGTAGTAAAGACTGAAAATATCTCTCTCACTCTCTCTCTCTCTCTCTCTCTCTCATGCTTTTAATGTCGGAAAAGCATCAGAGAGCGACCAAATTTTGTAAGCGGCTATAAACAAAAAATATGTCTGTCTAGTAAAAGTTAAAAAGTTTAACAGTTGCTGCCTTGAATTTTGCAACAAGCATTATATATTCAATTCCCATTTCTTCATCGCGCAGCAAAGTAGTTCATGGAAATTCATGCGTATTGTATGTGTCCAAAATGCATAGTAATGTTTTAAAAACAAGTTATTAAAAAGAAAACTAAAAAAGAAATACAATTCGTTCGAAATTTTAAAAAAAGAAACAAAATGCCAACACTTTTGACAAAACGTGGCTCTTTGTATAACTATTTTGTATAGCGGAAGCTGACGCTGTTTGGTTTTTTTGTTTACTTTTGAAGTTGTGCTATTTATAGTAACATTGGCGATTTGCCTGCCTATAGCCAGGACTCTGCTTTCAGCAGAGCCCGGTTAAAAAATCCGAAACAATAAGTATGTTGATGTTGGCATTTTCTACAGCTGAGGGCAGGTTTTTTTCCAGAAGCACATGTTACATGCAATTGTCTATTAATAACAAACCGATCCCCAGAGGCATTACCGAGTCTTGCTAGTCTTGCTTATTTTATTGTATTTTTATCTCCTGATAAAAAAAGGGTAATGAATTATCTCTTCATTCATTGCCTTGTGTGGAATTAAATATGGGTTTTTTTTAATTCAAGTGAGATAACAGTTCCATGCAACAGGTCAATTGTGAGTTATTAAGTAAATCTAGTCAGTTTTAAGTGGCATGAGACACTTTAAGATATTAGTATACTATTAGATGAAAGTATATCTTTTTTATTTAATAATTTACCTAGTAATCAATGTTTTAAAAACTTTCAATGAAAAAAAATTGACGATAAAATTGCTTTAATTTTTGAAAATCCTTAATAAAAATATACAAGTCAATCATGTAAAAACCCTGGTGAGTTTTGAACTCGTGACCTTTAGTACAATGCCTGCTGCTTAAACCTCTTGCGCTATGGTATTATATGTAGACATTAAAATTGTGGAAGGAAAGAATATACAGTTATTGCTCGTTTTAGTGCTTATTTAGAAAGTAAAAAAAAACAGAGGTGTCTTATTTTTCCAATATTAATGTTTACAATGCTTCAGTAAGGCATACAATGCTTCATAGGCAAACAAGATTGGAGGGTCATTTGTTGAGATATAAGCGAGTTACAGAGCTTACAATTCTTTGTTATGTAAACAAAGCATTTGTTTACATTTTGAATGTTGAAGTGAAAATTCCAATTTTATACCTAAAATGAATTAGGAACAGTTTATTTATACTTAAAATGAATTAGAAGATAGACAAATCGGCTTTAAAAAGATTTTTAGTGGTATTTTGAACCTACATGTATGTAAACAAAAACAGGGCATGAGCCTTGTTTGCATGACAAAGAATTGTGAGCACTGTATCTTGCTTATAACTTAACAACTGGCTCTTAAACATTTGATCATTAGAAATACATTCCTAAAGCGTTGTAAATAATAAAAACAGAAAAATAGAATCTTACCAAAATCGTGACCATGCCCCTTTAATTGTGTCATATAAAATATACCAATGATGCTATTTCTTTAGCATTTTTGATTGATGATAATCAGCTACAACTGTAGTATATGAAATTATAATTAGCTGAAACTCACCAAAAGAAACACACACAAACTGGCCCAAGGACGTTTTCACACATTTGTAGGGAGACTTACAGGAGAACCTTCCACAGGTCTTGTTAGCCTAAATAGACAAACGAAAAATAAACAGGAAGAGATTTATTAAAATAAATAATAGAATGATATATAAAATAATTTGACTTCAAAATTATTAAGATCGTCTGGCCAAAAATCCAAGAATATACGAATATAACGAATTACGGATATAACGAAAGACTTCGCTTTAACCGAGTTTTACTGTATTACGAATGCACACTTACCGGGTGTGGTATTTCGTGGTAAGCATAATCTTGGTCGTTGACCAAAGGACGAAGGGAGTCCTTCCTGACGCTGTTCAATTCACAGAAAAAATGCTGAAGGTGGTAGTTGATTGACACACACTTGGAGTATGCTTCGCACTCCTTGAGACACATCTGAAACCCTAAGTCCTTTAAAATCGTGAACGGGGTAACTGGTAGCTTCTTTCCGAGTTCATAGTTTATACGGTTTTGGGTTTCTGACCGGTAGAAATACGCTACCAAACAAAAATAAAAGTATGTTCTTGTCAGCAACCCCATTGTTTCTCTTTACACTCAATGTTAGTGGATAATCTAGGTTTATCAACACGTTTTCGTCTTCTTTCTCATCTATACATTCAGCCTGCAAATCGCGGTTTAATCAAATCCTCGAGCTACTCGAAAACACATATTTAAGCATTTTCGCCAAATGTCAACCTGAAAAATTCATTATATTCCCATTTTACTATTGTTCGGGGTTTATTCTATAGACGATATTAGTTTTCTACGACTTATGAAATATAAATTTGTTTTTGGTAATCAGTAGAATTTCTCCATCATTTCCGAACAATAATTTTTCATATGTTTCCGCCTTTTTTCTATTCGTCGATATTTCGACAAAGAAGAGTTATTATGCAATCAGGAAAACTCAAAATTATTTGATAGGTTTCCTCAAACGCAGTTGGTGAACCTTGGAGTTGGTACGATTTTGCAAGCAAACGATTGCGAGCATGAGGAACAATTTAAAGGACTGTTTCTTATAAAATATTCATTTTTTCAATGAACTATATTCTATTTTTTTTTCCAAAAATGCGAGCTGCTTTTTAAGAGACGAATTTTATTGAAAATTGGCATAAACATTGAAGAAATCTTAACAAATAACTGAGCTAAGTAATATTACTAAATAATTATGGATTCGTTTACAACGGTACATAAACAAGTCGGTGGTCGGGGTGCCCGGCGCAGGTCCAAACTCGGAGTTTTAAAACTTAAACATCTACATTTTAATTGTTGGTAGACCTACAATTGATAAAAAAAGAAACCGAATTCTATATGTTCATTTTGCTATTGTACAAAAATATGTTCCAAGCAATAGAAATCTGACTGCGACAGTTTATTGAATTCTGACGGAAGGCGGCGCAGCAAAAATACATCAAATTAGTAAGAATCTCGGAAGAAGGCCTTTTTTGGCCATGAAATTGCCTACTTTAAACAAAAACTTTACGATGGAAAGGGGTCAAAAGCTTCAGTTATTCGGGGTTTATTTACTAACTACTACTCTTAACTAGAAATAAAACAAAGGGACTAAATATCAAGTACTTTTTACAAACTGATTTCAACAGTTCTAAGATATATACAGAATGAATGTAAGAGATGGTTCACAGTAAGCTGACTTTTGGAAAAAATGCCTAGATTTTTTTCCTCAAAATATCAAGAATGGAGAGAATATGTAATGTTACAATTTTGAAATAAAAAGAAAATATGAAAAATGAATATGCATTGTGAGGTGTTTACATGTAAAACATAGGAGCATTAACGTTAAAATGACGTTGCAGTGAGTTTGTGGTTGCTGACCGAGTCAATGGGTGTAGTCAAGTTTGTTAGCTTACCAGGAATGATGCCATTTTTCCGCTGATAAAAGGTATCCTGGTTTATTTTCTGGTGAAATTTCAATGATTTATCTTTTTTCCTAAGAGAGTAAGAATAAATGTCTGAATGATTTCCGAACAGCCCTCGAATATCTTACGGAAATTGACTGTAATTTATAAACTGTCCATGCACGCCAAAATAGACATATTCGCGATCCAAAGCACAAGCTACAGTACGATAGCTATCGGTATAAGAATTTATGCACTCCTCTAATTTTTAGCCGGGCTCTGCTGAAAGCAGAGTCCTGGCTGTAGGCAGGCAAATCGCCAATGTTACTATAAATAGCACAAGTAAACAAAAAGCCTAACAGCGTCAAAGTAAAAGCTTCCGCTCTACCAAATAGTTACACAAAGAGCCACGTTTTGTCAAAAGTGTTGGCATTTTGTTTCTTTTATTCTAATATCGATAAAATTGTCTATCTTTTTTAGTTTTCTTATTAATAACTTGTTTTAAAAACAAGACTATGCATTTTTGATACATACAATGCGCATGAATTTTTATGAACTACTTTGCTGCGCGTTGAAGAAATGGGGATTGAATATATAACGCTTGTTGCAAAATTCAAGGCAGTAACTGTTGAACTTTTTTTTTTACTATACAGATATATTTTTGTTTGTAGCTGCTTACAAAATTTGGTCGCTCTCTGACGCTTTGCCGACATTAAAAACATAATTATTAGAGAGAAAGAGAGAGAGAGAGATAGAGAGAGAGAGATTAACTTTTAGTCTTTACCACACAATATGCATAAAGACACACCAAAAGAGCCCGGCTTTCAGTACTTCAGTACTTTGATTAAAAACTGCTGTAGATGTATTGTTAAGCTTTTAAAATGACAAATTTAATTCAAATAGATAATGTTTAAAAAAAATTTACGTCGTCCATTGATGTCTTCTTTTATACACTTTTATTGCTCACTTTGCGTGGATTTTTTTCTTGCTCGATTGCAACAAAGCTACAAATGTATGTATTTATTGAGAGGACAAACTTCGCGGACTTGCACGGGCTGATGATAGCTGTTAACTAGTTTAAACAATACTACAGAACTGTTTTCAACAAGATTGTAATGCATTTTCCTAAACATCATCAAAATGTACTTGACGTATAGATTAAGATACTAGTATTTATAAAACAAGTTGTGTCTATGTTTATTAATAGTTAAATGTAGTCAGCTAATTACAAGAGTGCGCACTTATTAATGATAAGAGAATGGAAGATTTACTCAGGTACATTCAGAGCAAAGATTATGTATTTTTTGTCATTTGGAAGTTGAAGGAGAGTATCACTTCATCTTTAAATGTTCGCCGTATTGTATCTGAATATAGGAAACTCGATCTACGTCAAAAAATACTATTGGTATAAGCCAAGTATGTTTAAACTGTTACAACTTAAAATAATATGTTTTACGGTGCGACCGTTGGGGCGAGCGCAGCAGGTTATCAAAAATGAATTATGATAGATCAATAAAAATAAAAGTAGTGACGTAAAGTAAATGAATTTGAATGCAAAATAAAATAAATATACCTATTTTTCCAGTAAATTTTCATTATGCATGTCATAATTCATAAGATTTATTATTTATTTATATATCAATTTGATTAAAATCAGATCTTTGTAACGCTCCGAAATTCTGATAGTCGCTGAAAGTGTAGCGACATCAGAATTTGTCGGAGCGTATCAAAATACTGGTCGCACGCCAGTATAGAATTTATCTCAGATAAAATGTCGTTGAATAATAAAGATTTTAACATAATGTACATTGCAGTTTATTTCCTCTTTTCTTGCAGCAGACATTTTTCTTAAACTTACAAATAAAAATTGACTTATCACAGATCCTCCGCCCCCCCCCCTTTAAAAAAATCAAATTTACGTATAAAAAAAATTTGTTGATCACATAAGGAAAATGGATCCCCCGGGAGCATGTAATACCGTAAATAGTACTGAAAATAAAGACACCTTTGAGCAGCTAAAGAGCTAAAGGCATACCACGCACTCCCCATTCCTCACCCCGATTAGAATTTTCCTGATATTGAGAATTTTCTTTTTCTTTTTGCTTGTGAAGATTTTTTGAATGATGTTGCCACGCCCCATTTAAAAAACGTTCCTGGAAATTACCGTAAATATAGTGAATAAAATAAATGTGAGCATTCATCCAAATGAGAGCGAGTTACAGTTGTTTCCTGTCTCTGAAGTAATGTCCCGATTCGTTAGCTCTGCAAGATTTTGAGAAGATTTTGGTATTTATATTTCAGCAGATTTACAATAACTACTTAGAGTAGTTTCCCCTTATTGTGACGTCAAAGTTCACGTCGGTCAAGTGTAGTCTGTCTCTTTGAAAACACACTAGAAAAAACTACCCGAAAACTGTTTTGTTTACTTAAAAATTATTAGCATGATGTTCTGGAAATTACACAATTTATCTGTTTCTCAAAAGTTTTACTTTGATTCTCGCGAGATGGTATCCAGTCTAGTGAGATCGGCCGACATTGAGGAATTGCATTGTGGGTCGAAATTTACTGACTCCGAAAAATTCTGTCGGATCAATGTGTAAGACAAGTTGCTGTCCTTTAAAAAAGGACTACAATACGTGGACCATTTGCATGTGTTTCCAACGAAAACGTGAAAGCCTTAAGATTATCAGAGATTCCACCGACTCTAGCCCTCTGCTTTTAACCACTAAATTTGTACGCTGTATTACGTATACATGTATGTTTAGCCCTGACTTTTTCTCTTAGAATTTAAAGGATTCTTTCTTCTAATATAATTATGATCTATCTATGAATGAAGTTTGCATGTATAGTATCAGGCATTCGGTGAATTCTACTATTTGCGCACACATTACGATTCGCACTACTTTGTTAACTATGCAGTGACAGCTTTGTGTAAATTAAAAATTTCATATTCATATGATGCATTTTTCTTGGGATTTAAACTTTTATACAGTGACATAATTATTCAGTCATACTTAAATGCTTATATGTTCGGAAAACAACAAAACATTGCAAATTATGTTATTTGATGCATGTTGTAGTTTCGGCATAACATTTACTTATTTCATTATACTGATAGTTCATATCACATGCCAATCATTTTTTAAAAAAGAAATACTTTGTTTCTGTACTGTTTACCGACAACTTTACAATTACAGCGCCTTTGAACTTATGGTCACATACCACTATTTTTACCCCGTGCTCATTGACCGCGCAAGTAGTTCCATTCTAAAAATGTATGTATTATTTCAAAAATTCCTAGGGGTACTAAATGGTCGAATTTGGTTCCTTTTATGGCATGGATGGAAAGAAGAAGGTTTGAAAAAAAATACAGGCAGGAAAAAATTTAGAAAAATTATCTTTACAGGCGCAATAGAAAGGGTGTAAAGAGGCCAATGTTTACACAAATTCCAAAGTGAAAGTGAATTTTTCATGGTAGGGGTTATTTTAGGGGCCATATCTCAGTCCCCTCTCGATTGATTTTCCTGTAGTTTGGATATGTTGTTGGACTAGTGTCATTCTATAGGCATGCTGTATTTGAACTCATTTGAGCCGGTGGAATTTTTTATAAGATTTATTTTTGTATAAAGGAATAAGAGGGAAAAATAATTGTGGTCTGTGTCCTTATGTGTGCATATGGCACGGAATCCCGATCCCGATTCAGATAAACGTGTGCTAGCCTGGTTAAGGTTCCCTGAGCTACCCATTACGCACAGGAACCAGGCTAGCTCATGCGCAGGCTGAATTTTCCCCATAGCATCCGGTTTAACCTCACTTATATATTTTCTGCGTGGACCTCAGGGTCCACGCAAAATCCATTGTGACGTCACTCGAAAGGACGATAACTCCGTCAGTCTTATGGCGTTGTGTTTTCACAATGCATACATGTACATAGTCTTTTATCTTGTTCTCGTGAGAGTGTGAAATGTGAAAACCATAATTACAGGGAACTACTGGGACGATTAAAACAAGGCATTACTGGTCCGATTTACTGACGCCAAAAAAATCCGTTGAATGAATGTGCAAATAGTCCGAATTTTCTATTCACACACGCCTTACCGGTAGAGCTCGCTTCGCGCCGGCGCTGCGCGCCGGCGAGCTGCGCTCGCTACTACTAAATTATTTAGAAAAATATCTACAGAGAGCAGAAACACTCAGAAGTGTGTTTGTAATACTTTGATGCATTTAATATACGTGTATTGCTATATATAATTTCTTATATTGTTCATATATTATGTATATGATAAGTCATTTGGACTCAGTGAATAAATTAACTAATCTGAACGGGTGTGTGTTTTGAACTTTACTAACAGATTTCCTTATTAAATTTGTGGAAATATTTGATACCAAAAAATTCTGATGAAAAATTGCCAACGATGTTGTCCCTGTATTTGCCACTGAAAATCTTGAATAATGGGGTTCCAAAATTACACATCTCCTGGCTAGAGTAACCTGTATCCATAATTATATAATTGCATGTCTGTTTCTACATTTTGAAATATTTTACACAACGACCTTCACATGTTTATCTACATATAGTTTCTCAAATTGTTTAAGATTACATGCATATTTAATTTACTTTTTAAATAATATCTAGCGTTTTTTGTCGCACCCGTTATAACGCATTTGACCCAAGTTCATTCTATTGACACACCGTGAAAGGAAAAACAACTCCACTCTTTTAATTTATAAATCAATTTTTAATCTGCATGGTTTGATTCAAAGGCGCTCGTCTGTAATCATGGTTTCCCATTTATAATTATAATAATACACTGCACATGTAACCAATGTGTTATTCTTATCTATGGAGAAAATTTATCAGAGGAAAGCTATAAATATAACTAACTAAAAATTAAAATAAATTCTTTAATGATTCGCACGGGTATGAAGGTAGCGATCTTTGCGGAAAATATTGATGTCAACATTGCCAGCAAACGCGTGCAACGTATTTGTTTTCTCTAATGCTCACAAATTGAATCACCAAAGAAAGCATTTTATCATGTAAATAATGGCTCTTTAAATGATTTGTCGATTTTAATTTGCAGAGGATTCTTTCAGTCTTCTGTCATGTTAAAAATTTTGAATTTACTGGGTGGGTGTAAATACAAAATTTACAACATGACAAGTAAATTTTTTATTTAAGTTCTGATATTGTAGGTATATTGATTCATACCACAATCATAGTTAAAATGTATTTTTTTGGGGATGCTGGCTTTTTCCGTCTTTTTAAAACACTCACTGATGCTCAACATTTCGTTAAACTTATATGATAGATGATAAAAAAGCTTACATGTATATGTTATATACCAGAAGATCGATAGTTTTTGATTGAGAATTTTAATCCTTTAAAAGGACGTGTACTTACAGATCATAAACCTAGATCGCGCACCTGTGCTGTTTAAAAGAGAAACTTTTCTTCACCACATTTCATTTGATATCTTTAACAGATGACCTAAATTTCGAATGTTTGCATAAAGCATTTGGACGTATTTAGGAATGTGTGTATTGGGTCGGTTTGTTTTTTAATGGCAAAGAATTAAATATCATGCGTGGACAGGTCACGTATACAGGGCTTACCTCATAGTGCAACGACCTTCACACTCGAAAAGCACAAGGGTGTGCATGTACTACATGTTCTTATGATCCGCATAAGTACAGGCATACATGCATTTTAAATTGAATTATCGTCAAAGTATTTTCATGCGATGCAAGTATTCACGAACTTATTAAATCTCCCTATTTCAAAAACGTTACAGATTTATTTGGGTGAGGGGGGGGGGGGGGGGAGGTGTAAAAAAAATTCAATGTTAAAAAACAATTAAAGAGTTTGATTTACATACATTCGTATAGCAATCTCAAGTCTTCTAATCTAAGGTTCAAACATGTGCAGAAGAAGTACATTTGGATATTAATAACGTGTATCTGTAGGAGTGGACAGGCAGCCAAAAAAAACTGTTTCAAATTTAAGAAATGAACGAAAATGGCAAACAATCGAAAAACCAAGCTTTACTAAAACAATAGGCCTTGATAAGGGAATATTTGAGTAGACAACAACTTATGAAGTTTAGGGTCATGTCCTTCTCTATTTGCCGCTATGACTTCTCCTACAGTTTGGCACTTATTAATACGTTCAAGATTTAAACATAAAATGCCAAAAACTACCACTTTGATGCGCATTATGAATAGGTCCAAAGTCATCTAGAGCGCACGCATGAATATGTTTTATAATTATGTAATATTTAAATATGCATATGATTATTTTTACAGTGCTTATATTTTTACGGTGTTGAATCATATTGATATCATAATATCTGTATTTCAATTTATTATCAATTTTAGTTTGAAACACATACTTGATGATGATGATGATGATGATGATGATGATGATGATGATGATGATGATGATGATGATGATGATGATGATGATGATGATGATGATGACGACGACGACGACGACGATGATGATGATGATGATGATGAATAACATTGGTTTTGGTGAACCTTGATGATTGATAAATGATGAATCTTGATGATAACGAGGAGGAGGAGGAGGATTCTCCAATGACACTTAATAAGAGAAGAGTTCATGGTATTTTAAAGTTCTTTGTCCCATATTTACCAGAATATTTATGTAATTGCTTAGAATGTTACATGTAACAGTTATGTATTAAAGCGAGCTCCAAAAGATATACTTATATTTGAATCTTGGACATAATAGGTAACATTAATGCTCGGTCTTAATCCCCTAAAATTGCAATGTAAATATTGTTAATACTTACATAGATTACCGCTGTCCTGAAAAAATAACGAAACGGTGTCAACTGAAATGACATATATTTATAACTACGCGGACCGACCGCTGGAATCAGACCATCGTTAGCTCTCCGAAGCCATGGTAAATAGTTTCTTTTTTTACTTTTTTCAGTTTTGTTCATTTTATATTTGGTAATTCTATTTATTCATTTAATTATTATTTATTCTTTTATATATTATTTTTATTGATTAAATTAATAATTTATTCATTACTTCATTAAGTTAATCATTTATTTATTAATCTATTGAATTATTTTTTATTTTATCTTATTTAAATTTTTTGGTTAAATTATTTGTCTACCTTTATTTCTTCTTCTGTCTGTAATCAACCCTAATATAGATTTTTCTTATCAATACGTGGCCAGTATATTTATTGGTTTGATTTTTGAAATTTTCACAATTTTTTATAATGATCTTTTAATGTCATCACAACCTGGTATTGAATTAAATGTTTATTTCTCTTAAACCATATCAATGGTACATGAGGTACAAAAAACAATAATATTTACAGATGTACAAATGCAGGGTCAAGTTAGGAAGAGTACAGAGTTAAATAATTCGAGCTAATATTTTTTTTAACAAATATGGACAATGATTCGATATTTGTATTCCATCAAATGTTGATATTTACAATTAAATTACGATAATTTCATCTCCATTTTTTAATTTGTTTCTTGTCACTTTTTTTTATTGAAAGTTTCTTTCATTCTTTTATCTTTTATCAAAAACATTATCATTTATATTTTAACTCCATTTTCGAAATCTTTTTTTTTTTTTTTTTTTTTGCGTATATCCTGACTTTTTCATTACTTCACCGATTGTATTCAATCAATAAATGATTTTACGCAATTAACATATATGTGCCCAATAAAACTAATTGAATTCCGTGTGTCTTTTTCAAACAGATAACTGACTGTCTGAATTGATTTCACTGTATATCAATTTTTAAAAAAAATCCCACTACATAATTCTTTCTTCCTTCTCTCTTATAAAATTGTTAATTCAAATAGTTTATTACACGCGGTTGGGAGGATTGTAGGAATTAACAAAACAATTCGAGTATTTTGATTTTCTATTTATTATATAAACCGTTACATGTTTGTCCATGCCATTTGAAAAATAATCTTGAACGTTTTATACATCTACCGAGTAATTTTTCGTATGTATTTCTTAAAGCTGCTTGGTCCGATTTTTTTGTAATTACAGTATCAAATTTTTTTTCATACAAATCATTTATCCTAGAAAGTTATGGACTTTCTCCTATTTACACCAGCAGAATCAGTCTCCTTTCAAAGTTAGAAATATTCAAAGTAAATAAAAATAATTTCTCTTTGGCCAAACGAAAAAACAAACCAAAATGCATCACGGGAATGTTTAGAAAAGGAAACCGCTTGGTTTCGTCTCCCGAATGATTGGGGTTATTCAACCCGCATGCTATGCATCGATTGTGAAGAAAGCAGACTTTGGAAATATTAGCAAACGAAAGCACACATGTTTATTTGTAATTTGTCTGATCATTTCAGAATCGACCTTTATTTAAAGCGATGTCAAATTCGTAATACAACCATACCCGTCTCGTCGTCAGGGGTTAAATTTAACATGAGGCGAAATAACGCGGTACCTTTTAACGTCGTTTGTTTTGTTAGCAAATTTTGTACGTATTTTTCTTCATTGAAATTTGGCATAATTGACGGGTATAACTACTGCAATGTCTATTATTATACATATACTAAGCATAGCCATCGTTTAAAAGCGTGCATAAAATCTGATATAAAATCGGACCAAGCAGCTTTAAGAAAACCGATTGATAGCTCTATAGAAACTTACAGGGCTGAAATCTACACAATCCAGTTCTAACCAGTTTATCGATCGTTCGAAGCCTTCAACAACCTGAAGAAATATGACGGACTGCATGAAATAATCATGATGATGTCAGACTCAAATTCCCATATAAGACGTCTTGGCAATTTTTTAAATCTAATGTGCTGATGTACATTAACAATAATTCAGTTACTTTTACTTACTTTTTATTATAAATTAATCAATAAGTTAAAAGAAAGATGTAAATATAAACAATGGAATGCTCTCTTTGATGATTCACGCGGGTTATGAAGGTAGCGATTATTGCAGAAAATATTATGTATTTTTTCTGCAATGTCGCTGCCTTCATATCTTGCATGAATCACTTAAGAAAGCATTTTATTGTTTAAATGAAGATCATCATCATCATCATCATCATCATCATCATCAGAATCATCATCATCAGAATCATCATCATCATCATCAGAATCATCAAAATGATATTATCATCATTGGTTTATAGATATCCGTCAGGGTTGGACAGTTGGCCGTTCTGGTCGTTGCTATTCTTATCCAAGGTGAGTATTCCTCTGATTTAAAAAAACGCAAGCCTGATCTACATGTATACAAAAATCATAAATCATAATTTTTCTTACACATGAAAATATTTTATTCCAACCAGGGGGTGCGCTGTTTTTTTTTTTTTTTTTTTTTTTTTTTTGGTTGTTTTTGTTGTTGTTGTTTTTTTTTTTTGCGGGATGTTTTTTCCGCTGGGTTTTTTTTTTGGGGGGGGGGGAGTGTTGATTTTTGATTTTTATTTTTCTAATTTGCAGAAAGACAAAATATGCATGTTAAGCTGACACACAATAGAAATGGCCTAGTATACGTACTCAGTATTAGAGTAAATATCACCTGCATCGAAAAAAGGCATTCAAATGCATTATATCTTTAATTGCTCCGCGTCTTCATTTTTCTTTGAATAGATTTTCTTTTAACACTTTCAAAACATACCGTGGTTTGTTAAATCTATCATTGAAATCAGGTTCAATGTTTTTGAAAAAGATTTAGTAAAGTGTTCTGAATTAATTTACAGAGTTTACTAGTTTAAACAAATTGCCCTAGGCTTGAACTGAAAGTAACGGTAAAAAATTCTTTAATGACACCTCCTTTTGATATTGGCGCATATCGGTCACAAAAATAAAGGATTGTCTCTTGGTTTGTTTTAAAGGGGACCTTGACACGATTTCAGATGAAAATTTTATTTTAGATTTCTATGTATAAAATGGTTAACTTTTGTATTTTGAATGATTCGCCATTTGAATCTAAGAGGTCATGTTACAAGGGAGATACAGAGGAAAGAAGTTGTTGTTATGTTAACAAAGCTCGAGTCTTATAAGTTTGTTTACAAATAATGTAAAGTAAAGAAATCGCCATTTCTTTATCAAAAAAACTTGTGGAAACAAGATAGACTGATTCAGTGGGTTCATAGACAATTTCATCACAGCAAACAGCAACATCAGATTGAAACTTATACCAATACAACAAATATGTAAACATTAACAGGACTAGAGCTTTGTTTACAAAAGAAAGAATTCTTACCTCTGTAACTCGCTTGTAACTCAATATTTGACTTTCGTATTTTTTCTAAGCATTAAAAACATCTATATTAGAACCATTTTAACAGGAGCTTGGACTTTGGGTAGTTGGTGTTAGACAGCAATGTGACGAAGACCTGTCTATTTCACTGAAGGCCACTCAGCCATTGCTCTTTGAAATCAACAAGATTTGTCTGGCTTTTTAGCTAAGACTACGCAATCGGTGCATATTTCGCTTGAAACCAGCGTCATTTTTAACTTGTTTTGACGCAAGAAATAGATAGTAACGTTCTACTGAAAGTCCAAGGTCTTGTTAAAATGGTTCTACATGTAACTATTCTAGACATACAAATTGAAAAAATAAATTTTGAGCTCAAATCGTGCCCAATATATCGTTTTTGAATTTTTTTTTGTCTGTGTGCACAGTGAAATATTGTTGAAATTTGTGTCATACTTTTAAAATGACATTTTACATCTACATGTACATGTATCTTATCGTAAATCAATTATAAATGGAACTTTCAGGCATTTTTACGTTGATAAAAATTATAAGTACATGCATGTAATACCATTTTCAAAAAAATTATTTCTGAAAGAATATGTTGTTATAAATTTAAAATTCATAACACACCTATTTCCACCAAAAAATCACATGTTCATCATATGCAACTTTTTAACATACGAAAAATTTCAAGTCATTTAGAAAAAGATATTTATTCTTTAATAAATATCTATGTTAAATATAGTGGGACACTACATTTTTAACATGAAATTTCGAATTTTCAGAGCACCGCGTCGGCGCGGTTACCTGTAGTTCTGGTTGGTCAAAATATGGAGAAAACTGTTACAAGTTGTACACTGCTACCCTGCCATGGATGGACGCCCTGAAGGCGTGTCAGGCCGTGGGTAGTAGTCTGGTGGACGTAGGCTCAGACGGGGAACAGACCTTTGTACACAGTGAGAATCTCTCTCTCTCTCTCTCTCTCTCTCTCTCTCTCTCTCTCTCTCTCTCTCTCTCTCTCTCTCAGAAACATAAACTGTGGGCGACTTTGACTTTTTTTATATCTTAACTCAAGATCTGGCGTCGGGGAATGAATTTTGGATTAGTGGGTCGGACGCTTCCACTGAGGGTCAGTGGCTATGGTACGGGAGCATCCAGTCATGGGGGTACACCCAATGGAACACGGGTAAGACTATCCAATCATTACGCTTTCTTCTAAATGTATTTTTTTTTTAATTTTTGTTTTTTCAAACCTTATTTTTTTGTATTTATTTGTTTGTGCATTCTATTCAGGAATGTTTTCTTCATTTTTGAACAAAATTCATTTAGTTATAATGTTTCAACTCTTGCAAACACAAATCATTTTTGAAGAATGAATTTTAAACGGAGTAAATTGTTTTCATCCAGGCGAGCCCAATGACTCTGGTGGCGAGGACTGTGCCAGTTTGCTGAACAGTGGACGGTGGAACGATTACCCATGTAGCCGAAGCATGGCCTACATATGTGAACAAACAAGTGAGAGAGAACCCCTCCCCCGCATATTTTAAAGAAGATGGGCCAATAACATGGCAAAATTGCCTATTCGTTTAATCGATCGTAACATTTTTCAGTTTCTTGTCCGTCAATAAGCATTTTATTTTCCCTTTTCGTCCATTTCCTTTTGAATTTACTGTATATGAACACTACATTATTATGTAAATTTACACTTTACACTTAGGCTTCAATCTAGGTCACTTGCACCTTTATTATATGAATTAGTATAACCCATGCTTATCACTTACCCTTCATGCGCTCGTTTTGAGTCAGTGTCAAAACATGTACACTGTACAAGTGATATAACGTTACATGTACATGTAACATTCCTTACGTTATTTTTTTTCATGATTCTAGCTGCATTGGATGATTGTGACTCTACCTGGAGTTTCAGGGACGGTAGATGCTACAAGTTGTTTACGTCAGAGGTCACATGGTCTAACGCGTTGAAAACCTGTCAGGCCAACTCAGCGAACCTAGTTAACATTGCTGATTCCGGCGAAAATGCATTTGTTTACGGTAATTTTTTAGTAACTTATTGATATGTTCAGCAACGTTTTATGGTGTTGAACAAATACAAGTAACTATATACAATACACGAATTTATACCATCATGTAGTTATCAAAATATAATTTGTTTGGACTACCAATAAAGAGGTCTTAATAATTCGTCCATTATTCGTCCAATATATGTCATCTTTACTATTTTTAAACACGCGTGTTCGATTCTTTGTAAATTTGCTTACCTATAGAAATCTAAATACATGTACATCGTCAATCTTTGCTCGAAGATGATTCTAAATATTTGCTCATGATAGTGCAGTATCCAGTTTTATAAGAAACAAGTTTGGTAACTGTGGTGATTTGTGTTAACAGGTTTGCTTCAGGGAAAGAGCGTGTGGATGGGAGGGTTTGACGGGCCGACGGAGGGATCGTGGGCGTGGTCCGGGGGAGTGTTCACCTGGAGCTACACTAACTGGAAGGCTGGTAGGTGGTGGCCTTGGAACCATTATTAGTTTTTATCCGAAGGGAAATACGTTGGGGCATCATATAAAAAAAGATGCTTCCGCTATAAATCTAAATCTCTCACCAGAGGGCGACTCTTGATCTCGGCATGAATTTAACATACTTCATTTTCCAAGGTCGGTTAGCGTGTTTCGGGGAAAGTCTGAGGCAAGTAAAGAGACGATATCAGATGGAAATTGCATAAAGATTTTAATGGTACTTTTTTTTTATCCCACAGACTTTGTGTGTAAATAAGGTTAATCAATCTAAAACTAGCGCAGATTTTTCTGCGCCGTAAATTGCAGATTTTTACTATGTAGCTCATAAGTCGCCCATCCGAATTTTTTCAGACCGGGAGCTACAGACCTGCAGATACTTCAATTAGTAAATTTTTTTGTGTTTTCTAATGTAACTGTCAATGTTAGTTATATTTATAAATTTATTGTAGGTTTTTCGTATATTTATTATTTGAGAATATTAAAAGTATATAGTCACCCTGTATGACTGTGTCAGTTATAATTTCTCTACCAACCTGGACTACACTAAGCCTGAATCCGAGTAGTTTATGCATTTTTATTAAAACTGGGCCACCAATTAACGGTACTACTTACTTGACCGGAATGCTTTGAAAGAGAGCTTGCCGATAAACATGTTTGACTATTACAGGCGAGCCCAACAACTCTGGAGACGAAGATTGCAACGCGATGCTCGATTCCGACGGAACATGGAATGATGGAAATTGTCTGGCAACTCTTCAGTTCATGTGCGAAAAGAACAGTAAGTCAAATTATTATGATAATACCATATATCAATGAGGCGTAGAACACAACTACAGCCGTTGTTACCTACCATATTCTGTCCCATGAATTCTGTCCCATTCTGTCCTCACATCACATTTTGCTTCAGGAGGCCAGCTGCTGAACAAATCAACCACCAGATTCACCTCATATTTTAAAAAAAAATAATTTGTTTAGCTATCGACTACTATTTAGGAAAGAAAAATAATTCATTTTCACTTTAAAATTCATAGATGTTTTGTATAGCTCTTATTTGTAATGAGATTTTAAAAGGAGGTCGAAAAATGGCAGCAATCATCTAGTCTTCTTAATTACATCCGACAGAAGCAGTTTTTGTGTGAAAAAAGTCTTATTTAACATATTCTCACATTAATCAAATTTGTTTTTATTAGCACCACCAATTAATGGTGGATGGGCGGGATTCGGTTCATACGGCGCATGCTCCAAAACCTGCGGGGGAGGTACTCAGACGAGGTCAAGGACGTGTACAAACCCCGCCCCTCAGTGGGGAGGAGACAACTGTCCCGGATCAGCTACTGAGTCCCAGGCCTGTAACACTAATGCCTGTCCAAGTAAGTATCATTTGGAGGGGTGGGGGGGGGGGGGTCAAGGAATTGACCACATGACAAAAACCCTTAATTTCTTTCATTTCTAAGTAAAGTATTGTGCTGAAAATTTGTAAACCTGTGGCAAAATCATATGTATTTTTGCAATTTTTTTATTGAAATAGATTTTATCTTTAATGTATAAAGGAACTTGATCTCTGCGAAAAAAAAATCAATATAATAATCATTAGGGTGTGATAGTTGGGCACTTTCCTTAAAATTATGAAATATATACACTAAAAAAAATATATAAGTACAAATAGAAAAGTTTAATTACTGAAGGTTGTTTTTGGAAATATTGAAATGATATATTTAAAATTAGTTGACGGTAACTGGGCAAGCTGGGGAAGTTACGATACATGTACCGTTACTTGTGGAGGCGGGACCCAGCAGAGGACTCGCACGTGCACAAACCCCGCCCCTCAATATGGCGGAGCTGACTGTTCCGGTGCCACTACCAGTTCCCAGTCCTGTAACACCAATCCTTGCCCAAGTAAGAAATCAAAGTACTGATAGAGTCAATAGGAACAGAGTTTTGCTCTGTTGACATGCTTATTATCTTGGATCTTCACCGTAAGTTAAGTGTAATAAATTCACCAGACGCAATCTTACATCTACATGTAGTTGGACTCATGTTTAAAGACGACACGCGCCCAATAATTCTTTTTTTTCTAATTGTCAAATCACTGATGTTTTTTTTCTAGTTAACGCCTTGATAAGTAATTTATCAATATGTCTTTTTATGGAAATTGGTTTTGTTTCACGTTGCATGTGATTTTTGGGGAAAATTCTTAACGCTGCTTTTGTGCTGAAACAATCCTAGTATACAAAGCGTTAAATAAATATTAAGTTTGGTTGATCACATAACCACATGAAAGTAAAATTTGTCAGAGTAAGGGGTTTGCAATTTGTTTTATTTAAATTATGTAAATTGTAAACAATAATTTTAAATGGAATATGCTTGATGAAAGGCAGAATTTTAATACAGTCATGATAAAAGCCAGTATTTTGATACATGACAAAGCCAGTATTTTTATCCATTATAATGGGCAGTAATTTGAGGCGTGGTTCTGTCTGTAGTTGACGGGCTGTGGGCCTCATGGGGATCCTGGGGGTCGTGTACGGTGACATGTGGTGGGGGCACTCAGGACCGATTCAGGACGTGCACCAACCCCGCCCCTCAGTATGGCGGTGCCGACTGTGTGGACGTTAATAACAGTACACAGGACTGCAACACACAAGTTTGTATCAGTAAGTATCAATGAGGACGTAATAAGTCTGTATCAGTAAGTATGTAGAAAGTTTGTATCAGTAAGTATCAATGAGGACGTAATAAGTCTGTATCAGTAAGTATGTAGAAAGTTTGTATCAGTAAGTATCAATGAGGACGTAATAAGTCTGTATCAGTAGGTATCATTGAGGACGTAATAAGTCTGTATCAGTAAGTATCAATGAGGACGTAATAAGTCTGTATCAGTAGGTATCATTGAGGACGTAATAAGTCTGTATCAGTAGGTATCATTGAGGACGTAATAAGTCTGTATCAGTAAGTATCATTATCAAATTAAGTAACAGGTCTGTATCAGTAAATATCAAGGAGTATGTAAAAAGTCTGTATCAGTAAGTATCAGTGAGGACGTAATAAGTCTATATCAGTAAGTATCATTATATCAAATTAAGTAACAGGTCTGTATCAGTAAATATCAAGGAGTATGTAAAAAGTTTGTATCAGTTAGTGTAATTTATAAGTAACAAGTCTGTGTAAGTTAGTATCAGTGAGTATAAAACAAGTCTATATCAGTAAGTTAATGTCACTGATAAGTAAGAAGACTGAATCAGTAAGTATATGTATGTACGAGTGTAAATCAATGTGTTTCTTTTTCAATAATTTAATTCTGTAACATGGCATTTGATTGGATAGAAAAATTAAAGTTAAAGTATAACTTGGTTTGCTCGTCACAAGACACGTCACAATGCAGCAACGTCAAAAATGTACTAATCTGCTTGACGTTACATTTCAAATTTTAAACAGGTTAATATCAATTTGAAAAGTAAAACACGCTTAATTTGTACAGTAATTTACAGAAAATTAAATCATAAGGAACCAACTCAAATATCTACCTAAGTTATTATACTTGTATAACCCGCGTTGAAGCAGTTTACGGGGTTTTTTTTTATAATCTGCTTCACGGATTATTAAACGGAAACTGCCCCAACACAGGTTATACTTGTATACCTTAGGTAGCCATTGAAGTCATTTCTTAAATAAATAAACCGAATTACATCACATCACCAATCTTAAAGATTTACCTCTATCCTAAAGTTGACGGTTCTTGGGGCTCCTGGGGTCAGTGGGGAACCTGCAGTGTCACGTGCGGTGGAGGCCAATGGTCAAGGACCAGGATTTGCGACAACCCGGCCCCGGCTAATGGCGGACAGGACTGCCCCGGTGCTTCCAGTGACTATGGCGACTGTAGCACTGATGCCTGTCCAACAGTAGCGGCCGGTCAATACCAACAGGTGAAAGATAAAACTTATCCTTACTGAAATATAGCTGCAATATTTCATTTTGTTGTTGTCTTGTAAAAAATGATATTTTGTTCCGCCGCATTCTTTTATAATTTTCTACCCTTCCAATCATCCCTCCATGTAATTAATTTTTATGATTTTTTTTTTTTAGTGGAATATAGTTGATAACTCATTTTTCTAGTATTTTTAACACTTTCCAAAATTGATTCAATTTTAAAAAATAAATTCATGAAAATGTTTCAAACTAAATTCTTAAAACAGAAGCAGTTTAGCTGGTATATTTACATGTCCTGTAGTTGATTTTCACTATAAATATTGTTGATGATAGCAATGCCCGTCCGGCTACTTCACCTGTCAATCCGGAGGAATGACGTGTATACAGGAAATATACAAGTGTGATTGCTCATCCGACTGTGACGACGGAAGTGACGAAACAGACACGTACGCCGGATGTACCAATGTAGCCGAGTGCCTGCTGAAGAGCGGAGCAGGTATAGGACATACTACTTTTTAAAATATGTGCCCAAAATCATGTGATAATTTCTGAGAACTTTTTTCATGCGCATTTGCTCGAGCCTTGAAATACGCCGATTTGATATTATCCTATGTTGTATAGCGAATACAAGCCACTATCACACTCAAATTAAAAAAAAAAAACTTATCGAAAAGTAAATTTCATCTTTAGCATTTCAAGACAAAAACAATCGAATTTTTTTTTAATCGAATTTTATTACAACTTTGAGTTGGATATACTTCACTAGTTTTCTGTGCGCCTATAATTATAATTAGTACTTCACGTATTTTTTTAACCCATTATAAATATAATGTTGGATTAAAAAAAAATTCATCTGAATTAGTCTAAACGTTCTCATAACATTAACTTTAATTTTTTTTTACCATAGGTATCAGCGTTGCATCAATGATTGTCTTAATGACGTCATTAACTGCAGCTTTGGCGTTCATCTTGAATCAATAAATGACACAGCACTTTGTACAGGTACGTTTATTTCACATATTTACTGAATACAGCATACACCATTCAAAATATATTATCTCTATCAAAATATACATGTAGTTGAAAAAGTAACTTAATTATTCAAAAATACTAGTAAGTTAAAATACAGAAGTTCTGATGAATAGAGTTCTAAGAATTTTAAAATTCATACATTAGATATGGTGGCTATCATTATGTATCATTATAATTTGTTTTATTTTCATTTATTTTGCAGAATAAAACCAAAGAAAATCCAAAATAATTGTTGTTTCTTTCGTATCACGCACCTGAGAACTTAATTTGTCTTTAATTGTTTATGCTTTCAATAAAAGTTAACCTCACAAAACTTATCCTTTGTTATCTAATTGTGATTTGCAGTTACGTTTCATTATGAAACATATACTTGCTTACACAGTCGTCACATTTAATGCTTAATTTATGTTACTATATTTACATCTACCAAGTAGTATTTCCTCTATTTCTTTCGGAAACATAGTAAATTCCTAGCTCTATAGAAATAGCCAGACTGAAATCCACACGCCCCATTTATCGATTGGTCGAAATCTACAGCGGCTTAAACTGACAAAAAACTGACAAAACTGAAATTGACACGCCCTGTTTATCGACTGGTCGAAACATATAGCGACTTAATCGAACAAAATGAGTAGCGCCCGTTACTCAATTTGTATGCACACACTGCTGCAGTTATGAGACTGTATCTTTCAAAAAATAATGATTCAATGCTTAAATATCTATAGCCAGACTGAAATCTACACACCCTGTCTATCGATTGGTCGAAACCTACAACGACCTGAGAAAAATCACGGACTGCACGAAATAATCATGATGATGACAGACTCAAATTTCCATAGAAGTCGATTTAATTGCCTGTTTCTTTAGGCCAACGCACTGATGTATATTAACAGTAATTTAGTAAAATTTACGTGCTTTTAAAATCAGTTTATTAATTTATTAAAGAAAGATGTAAAACATAAACAATATAATTTATGCAGGTTATGAAACACGCCCCTTTTATCGTTTGGTCGAAACCTACAGGGACCTTGGACAACTCACGGACTGCACGAAATAATCCTGATGATGCCAGACTCAAATTCCCATTCTACTACAGTTATTGCCGAGATCAAAGAGATGCCGCGGACATTATTCTCCAATATACCACGAACGTCATCAGTAAATTATCAGATCAGAAGTACCTATTTGTCTCGCACTGATCATGGAAGTACCACTTCAAACCGTAAAAAGTTTTAAAACCATGTCAATTTCACGTGTTAGTTCCAGTCAAAACAATGTGTATTGCCTCAAATCTTTATTCTTAAGAGATCAATGCGGCTGTTCCTAGGACCTCCCTAGCACATTTTCACGGCGTGTTTTTACATAAAATATTTAACGTGTTGTAGTAATAATCGTATTAAATTGCCTTTAAAATATTAGGAATGTGATTCAAAGATATTTTATAAATAAGTGAAGAGTATTAAAATCCTAAGAAAAAAGTATGTCGTCTGCATGTGATTCCTTTGATCGATACACATGTAAACATTACTAACAAAACCGTTGGGGTTACACGGAACAGCCGTCAAAATGACCTAAATCGTCTCTCTATAGGAGAAACGATCTGTAGAAATACTGGGCTGTTAGTAGAATAGAAATAAAGTTCTTGTTTTCGTGAATGTTGCAGGATAATCTCCTCGGTCTCGAAATGTTGTTTGAAATATAAAAGCCTCGGCTAACGCCTCGGCTTTTATATTTCAAAACAACATTTCTCGACCTCGGAGGTTATTCTGCAACATTCACGAAAACTCGTACTTTATTTCTTAATTCGAGACGATTTGGCTGTTTCTTTTAGCTAACATACTGAAGAACATTAGCCGTAACTTAGCGAATTTTGCTTTACTTTTTTACAATCAATTTATCAATTTGTT
Organism: Magallana gigas; assembly: GCF_963853765.1. NCBI lineage: Eukaryota > Metazoa > Mollusca > Bivalvia > Ostreida > Ostreidae > Magallana > Magallana gigas. The sequence continues at coordinate 41,729,206 of NC_088860.1, forward strand.
TAAAGAAAGATAATCCATGCGGGTTATAAAAGTGGCAATCATTGCAGAAAAAATTACATAACCCGCTAACGTGAGTTACGCATTTTTTTTCTGCAGTGTCGCCACCTTCATATCGATCCCGCATGAATCACCAAAGAAAGCATTTTATTGTTTAAATAAACATGTATGCCTAATATATCATACACGTATAATACATTTTTCCATGAAAGTTGGCGACTGACTGAAGACCCCGACCGGTCGAGCTCTACAGTACCGCCACGAACATACTGCACCGGGCCGGGTCAAAGAGAAATAACTCTCAAACAAAGCCATCACAATATAAATTTCTCTTGACCCTATAACGTAAAACACTCATATATAATGTACTTGTATACATGTACACTATTAATTGCCATAAGAGGGGTTTTTTCTTTTACAACTTCTTTAAAATTCTTCAATTTTAAGCCAAATTATCTAGCATTTCTCTCTCTCTCCTCTCTCTCTCTCTGGGAGAATTTGTGGCTAATGAACATTAACAAGTACTAAACTAAGATAAGGTTGATAAGAGGTACTGTGAACAAGCTCTCAAATGATACCTCCTGCTAGGAAAATAAAATAACTCCAGCATTTCTCTATTGGAATGGCCTTGAACTTGCACAAATGACCAAAGTTTCACTTCCAATCTTTTTCCATTACAAGCTTGCCTAGTGACGAATCATGCAAGTTTTTAAAAATGATCTTGAACTTGCCCCAACTCAGGTCATAAGCTCTCTTTATGTATAGTAGTATCTTCCAATGTTTCTTCATAAGAAAGGTATAGAGCAGACAAAAAATATGCATATTTTCCTTCCAGTGACCTTGAACTTGCACAAATGGCCTTGGGTTAAAATCATTTACATCCTAAGGCCATAGGAAATCTTTGTATAAAGTAGGAACTTCAAATGTTTCTCAATAAAAACAAGATTTAGACAGGACAAAATTATGTTCTTTTCCTTCCAGTGACCTTGAACTTACCAAATGACCTTGGGTAAAAGTCATGAGACACAACCACATCATAAGCAATCTTTTGTGTGAAGTAAGAATTTCTAAACTTCAAATTTCTCTCCATAAGAAAGATTTGGACTGGCACGATTTCAGAGACTGACGGAGCAACAGACAGATGGACAAGATAATTCCTGTTTACCCCCCCCCCCCAAAAAAAAAAAAAAAAACTTTGATTGCTTGGGGTAGAATAAAAAAAATTTATATTGAAAATTTTTATTTCATCAGATGTGTATCACATTTACATGTAGGTGTCTACATGTATATTTTGAAGAAAAAAAAAACATATTTCTGAATCCATAACTTTTTTTCCTTTGGAAAGAAAAAATATCATATCCAGCCAATACAATTTTGCAACTTAGTTTTTTATATTACTTAACACATAAGTGGGATTTATTTTTTTCCAGAAAAAAAATGTAAAATATAACAATACTTGTAAAGGCAAAATGAACACAAATATTTTAAATGACATATAATATGAAATGTAAAAATATTTTCGTTTAAAATATCTTTCAAGTGATCACAGTATTCACACATCATTTAATTGTGTCATACATAACAGTAATTATATCAAAATATTTTTTTTTTCATATATAGATATATATTCAACATTTTATACCATAGATATCGACGACTCAATGCAACATTACATAAATAATGAAATGATAAAGAAAAAAATCAACAACAACAAAACCCTCTGAAATTGGACATTTCCACAATATTGGAAAACAAAAACAAGATGCATTGGTAAAACCACATTTCTCCACAGTGATCAAGTCCCATGGAACACAAATTTGACTTCTATCATTGACCTTGACCCCTCACTAACATTAACCTCTGACCTTGACATTATTGCTCAAGAACAGAGTTGCATAACATAGAAATGTCCCTGATCTTCAATCACAGGGACATACATGAGGAATCGATTCTAAAATCTTTATTCATAAAAATAAACTTTGATGAAATTACATCAGGCCCCTGGATGGCTTACAAAGCATGCAGCTGTAAACTTATGGAAAATATTATTGGAGATTTTATCACTGAATCATATTTAAGATGGAAATTTCAGTAAAATTTGTCTTTAAGAAATGTAACTTATTACAAATTCCAAGCACAAACATGGCAAATATTCATTTTCATGAATTATGAATTATAAGAATTTTGCTGCAAGTCAAAAATTGCTGTATGGTCTTAGAACAGAGTTCAGTCAGAAAAAATATATAAATTATGGACTTTTCTATGAGTCAAGGATTTTAAACAGTTACTCCAATATTTATTATGGAGACACACTTCACACAGCAACAAATTTCGTTTTGTATAATTCAAAAGCTCTAATGATTTCTAAATGTTTACTATATTGAGTTTAAGTTTTTGGGGCAAATCATAGAAACCCCACTGTTGGTCCCCTCTTTCATCATAAACTAGAATACCTTTACAGAAAAATATGTACAAATTTTTTGCTTCCCCAGCATATTTTTCAGTATTGCAAATAACTTTAATATAACTTAAACAAAGTAATATAAAAATATAATATATATTTTGGACCAAAATAGTCGAGATTTCATATACATGTATATAAAACACATCAAAATATAAATATACATCAGATGACCCTTGATTTAAAAATATAACTTTTGGTAAGTCAAAAACAAAAACAAAAACTCCACATAAATCTAAAATTACCTTTCTTAAACAATTCAAAAAATAAATCATTGGTATGTTTTCGTATGTAAACTACGATATATAAAGCTACAGTAACTCTCATTTAAAAAAAAAAAGTTAAATATGTGTAAACAATTCAGATCACAGTAACTTGTCTTGATTTTCTGTTTTGAGAAAGAAAGAAAACTTCACATTAAAATATAACATTTTTTTCGTTAATCACTTCTGGGACATTCATTTGGATGCACGTAACCAAACACATTGAGCTCATATAGGGACGCGAGAACGTTAAAAATGACGTAAACAATCATCAGGGCGATGCCGTAACGCTTGGTCAGTCTCCATCCGTTCACGTGGGTGGAGGCAAGCAGAAAGACGACGGTCAACAACAACGTTAGAGTGGAATACAAAAGACCTGAAAAACCAGAAATAGGTCAACAAGGTAAAAATGGAATATAAAAGACCTGAAAAACCAGAAATAGGTCAACAAGGTAAAAATGGAATATAAAAGACCTGAAAAACCAGAAATAGGTCAACAAGGTAAAAATGGAATACAAAAGACCTGAAAAACCAGAAATAGGTCAACAAGGTAAAAATGGAATATAAAAGACCTTAAAATCCAGAAATAGGTCAATAACAACATTAGAGTGGAATATAAAAGACCTAAAAAACCAAAAATAGATCAACAAGGTTAAAGTGGAATATAAAAGACCTAAAAATTTAAACCGGAAACATAAACATAGGGATAAAGTTAAAACAAAGGTCAATGTAATGAAACTGGCTAAATGAAAGCATATCAGTTAGAGGTTAAGGTAGTCCAATACTCGGCACTTAATGGGCTCAATCATTAAAAGCTTAGCTTTAAATGATAAATATACATTCTAGCAATACACATACAAAAGAAAATATGTATGTTTACATGCTAGTTTGTTTGTTATCACCTCTCAGACGGGTGTACCCCCTTGCGAAAATTATTGACAATTATGAAATTTGCCAGACGTCCGTTTTTCCTAAAAATAATTACCAATTTTGAGAAAATTAGAACTGGACATACAAAATAGAGTATAAATATTTATTTAAACCATATCTCATCAATAATTTTGCGCAAATTTTTGTAAGTAAGTACGCTTTATGGACCTGATGTATCAAAATAGAATACAAAAAATGCAATGCTAGTATCGCGTTTAGTAATATTTTTACTATTTTATGGACTCAAACTTAAATTCATGGTGTTTATTCTATAGATTGACATCTTAGAAAAAAGATTTGGTAAAATAAATTATATGTTGACGGATTATTTTTCACGCTATATGCTCTAAACCAAGTAGACCTTGACGAAAAAATCCGTAAAAATCACATTTTGCTACAGTTTTCTGCCTAGATCTGTCAACAATGTTAGATATCATTTAAACATTAATTAATTGACGATTGATTAAATTCGAAATAGCTTCTGTCTCTAAATTTAAACCGGTTTTAGTAAAAGAAAAATAAAAATTCGGGGGGGAGGGGGGTCAAAACAAAGAAGATATGAGCATACCTGAGATCCTGGTTAAATCAGAAACTTCGTTTTTCATTTTACTTTAACAGAATCGAGTTTCTCAACATTAATCATTTCTATCTCTCATAGAATACATATATTACCGTTCTAATTGCTTATTATTGCCATTGTTTACAACAGCGATGTAGAGCAAAATCAATACCGGGTATCAAAAACGCTTTGTAAAAGTCGAACCATTATTGTAAAATCCGTATTATGACGCAGTGCGATACTCGCACTACTTTAAGAGCATTTTTTTTTCAAAGTAGAGTGTTCTACAGTATATATGTACATGTACATAAACATGTATTACTTGGTAAAGGCTTTGGGCTTTACATTCAAACGTATAAAGGAAGATAGCTGTATGTAATATTTTCTAAGGACACTTGACATATGTTTCCGTTAAAGTATAACAGCTACTGAAAAATATAGAAACTTCTAACATGTTTAGAAAAAGCTGACCTACTTTAATTCTAAATATAGCTTCACATAAAACAATAAACTCTACAAAAAAAAATTTCACACAAAAAAATCTGATTATTGATATCTTCCTATGAAACAGGAAATCTGAGACATTGATATGTATACATTTATTCACAACGTTCAGCAAAGCTACAAACTACCTCTCACCAACTCCACTAACCCTCACCTTCACTGTACACCTGTACAGGTACTTTGAAGCCCCCGAGGCCACACTTGAGGAGCCAGGGAAGGCCCAGACAGATCAGGATGTCAAACACATTGCTCCCCACTGCATTGGACACCGCCATATCACCGAGACCTGTTGGTGAAATCAGAAACACTTCTTGACAACAGGCCCAATTCACATAAGCTAGATCATTTTAATATGATGTCTAATAGAAAACATCTTAATTACCAAAGTAAAACATGTAAACATATAATTTTTAAGAGTGATATGCACTGAACTGCAGGCAAATAATTGTATGTATATTAATTATGAAGAGAGATGCAAATTCATTTCTTCTTTTACATATTTATTTCTATTTCATCTTGGGTTTTTTTAAGTTTTCATATCTAATAAATTTTCCTTGTTAACTACTTGTAATAGCCTTATCCTTGTCTTCAGACTGAAGATTAAATAAACACAAAGTTATATTCAGGCAAATTAAAATGAACAAAATTCAGTGATGCAACTACCAGTACTTTGACATTTCCAGTTACTTAGTTGTGCATACAGTAATATATCTTGTAGATATCTGACCGTAGATATCTGGTCGTTACCTTCTCTGACGACTATGAGACTGGATATCACGTCTGGTAGACTGACCCCAAAGGCAACAAAGGTCAGCGCCATTATTGTGTCAGGTATATGTAACGTGTAGCCTATAAATTACAACACAATCAATCTTTCAAAATTTTAGATTATTATCTGATGTTAATTTGAAGATTCAATTAAGTGCAAAAAAAAAAAAAATCAGCATGCTACTAAGAGAGTATGTTAATTCTGATATTTCTACATTTCTAGTGATGAGAATAAATCAACACTCCAAAACCAGGTCACAAACAAAGTATATGTTTAAATACCAGTAAATCAACAACTTACAGGATTGCTGGTATTTCAGAGAGAGAGAGAGAGAGAGAGAGAGAGAGACAAGAGAGAGACAAGAGAGAGACAAGAGAGAAATGAGAGCAGATAGACTTTGAGAGAGAGAGACAAACAGACAGACAAAGAGAGAGAGAGCGAGTAGAGAAGAAAAAGACAGAGGGAAGAGAGAGAGAGACAAGAGGCAAGAGAGAGACAGACAGACAGACAGGAGAGAGAGGTCCTTACCTATAATGGTGATCATCCACACCATGAGGTAAGAGAAGAGAGAGAGCCAGACTAGGGACAGGATAAAGGTCACGATGACCCACTTTCTCCACCGCGCGCGGCGACAGTCGGGCACCGTCAGGTACAGGAGGACCTTGATGGGAATAGACACCACGAATACACAGCGTCCTACAGCACTGGACGGCATCTCAAACACAGAATGGGGCTCCTCCGTTGAGGGCGGGCCTAAAGAGAATCAAACAAATGTCCACATAGAAGTTATTCATGTGAACATTCTCAAATCAATTACATTTTACACAATCATGTGATATATACAATTGGAAAATTTTGTTTTCAGTTAAATTTGCAGGCTTATTAGTGTTGACATTCTCAAAACATATTATGAGAAGTTAACACATTCACAGGTTAATTCACGAATTTTTTCTGAATTATTTCTTTTTATTTTATCAAACATGTAAAAGTATTGAATGTCTTTTTATGTTATCATACATGTAAAAGTATTGAATGACAGTGAAATAAAAGACAAATGTCTGCATAAGCAATTACATCAATCTCAGAATAATACACAGTGCTCTAACTAAAACTTACCTATCTCCTTGTACATTGCCTCGTTCTCAGTGGAATCATCGTCCGAGTTGTAATCAGAGTCCGGGGACGAAATCTGTACTCTGTCAAATTTATCTGCAATTATGAATTTCAAAGTAACTCAAATGTACAGTTAAACTCTCTTGCTTTCCATTAAAGACATAAAAAAGAGAGTCACATGTATTTCCCTTATAAAAAAAAACAAAAAAAAACAACATTCCTGACCAATTTTCTTTTAGAACAGTATTACATCGGATACAATTCCTGAATCAACACATTGCTAAATCTTATCCAAACATTCAATCTTCCTTCCCAACCATTCCTCTGTGATTTTTTAAAAAATTTTACAACTTCAGGTAGCTTTCATCTTACTTTATTTTTCAAATTTTGTAATTATATTATACACTGTAAATAAATATGTTTTCATTACAAAGAACACTGATCCTCCTCGTTTCTCGGGGTATAATTAATTTTATTTACTGTAAACCAACTTTTAATCGCGTACGAGAAAATTTCGCGAGGTTCTCGAGAACATAGTCATTACGAATATTTCTCGCCGCGAACCATTCGTAGTCGTATGTTTGTTATATCAAAACTGGTCGGGGGAATGCTTGGTTATGAACGTAAGTCGTCACAAACCAGTTTCTCTGAAGTAAATCGCGAAATAAAGTCGTCCTGAATAAAAGTTGGTTTACAATATTTATCTCCTTGATTTATTTATAGAATCCTCCAATTCGTTCAAGTATGAGACCTTCTGTACTGACCCCCTCCATTCTCCATCTTGGAAACCTTCCCATTGAGGTCCCCTGAGGTCCTCAGCTTCTCATATAGAACCACTGTCTCTGGGTCACGTTTGTTGGGCCTGTGGTGCGGTTTACAGCAGTGTTTGAACTTTGGGACAATCCACTGCTCTAGGTTAGAGTTAAAGTACATCAGGACTATGTAACCCAGATATAGCAAGAGCAGGCCTAGAGCTTCATACCTAGTAAAAAGAAATCAAAGTACTAAAAGTACTTGCTTTCTCATGTCTTGTGATATGGTTCATATTTAAAATTTATGGGATCAATATAACATTTTCATAACAATCCAATTTTTAATTAGCAATTTCAAGTTAAGTCCCTCTATGTGAAACATGCATTTACGAGTTGGTAGATACCTTGAACATATTAACCATTTTATGACTTGCGTAAGCTATCAAGCATTTTATGTAAACTGTCCTGTATTTTATGTAAACAACTTAATATTCCTGTGCATCATTAGACATGTCATGTAAAACATTTATCAGTTTGTGTAAACAATAAAAAGAATCAAGAATATCTTTTCATCAATTTGAATGTGACACTGTAACTTAAATCATTTCATGTCCATGAATTACCTACCACTCAAAATAAAAAAATCCATTGTGTAATAGGCATTTGGACATAATTAACTTTCCATTTTAGAATCTGTTTTCATAGTACTGATAAGCTGACATAAACATTTCATAGACTCACACTGAACATAGCAACTGGTTTAAGCAAGTTGGAAAAATAATTTTTTTAAACCCTAAACAAACAAACAGCAAACACACTGTTGCCCTGAGGCAGCCGAGACCGAAGCGTGTGTGATTTATTTCTCCCATTGTTAGTGTCAAACTTTTATCTGTTGACTATAAACCTCTTAGCATTAAATGTTGATGTGGTCCATCAACTATCAAAGCTTCTTGAGCATTACAATATTTACAGCAGCAATAAAAAATAACTGTGTGCAGATACACAGCTGGGGATTAAATCACTAAAACTGAACAGATTTGTCACATATTTACTTACTCATCTGATTTTGACCAATGATGTAGGCCATTTTCAATCTACGTTCAAATATCAAGTAATAAGGGTTTTTTTTTGAAAAGCAATCTAGTACATGTATGTACCACTAAATAAATACTTTCGTATTGACAAAAAAGGTACCAATTTTCATTACCATCTTCTGAGAGTAACACCTATTATTATGACATATATTGTAAAAATTGAAATACAGATGTTACAAAGGGCTCCTTTTCATAAATTCTTTAAAGACCAAAGGTGGTAAACTAGACATAGAAGATAATGAATAGTTCATAGAAAGAAACAATTTCCTTTTGCTAATAAAGTTTTCTCCAGTCATCTGTTGACTGTTAAAATCAATATTCATTTAATTAATAGACATGTCTCCTAGTAGCTTCATAACTGTGGAGAAAAAAGTATGTTTCTTCTATCAGGAGTATATGACATCAAGATATATGTTAAGAATGTCAAGGCAGCATATCCTTTATATACATTATTAGCTCAAATTTTGATGTTAAAAAGTTTGTTATATGAGTGCAACTAGACAGATAAAGCCAATAATTATACTGATTGTGACATATACTCATGACAATATAAAACAAAAACCAGTTCAGACTGATATTTAGGAATTCATTTAAACAATAAACACCTCTAAGAAATCTGCTGACATAGAAAAAGTGGCCAAAATTTCTGAATCTCTCCTGGGTATATTTGTAAAATTCTTTGAAAAAAAGCAAAAACTGCAAATGCAAAACATTTAATATGATATTATTAAGGATGACAATTTCTAACCTTTTAAATGGTTACTTAGTCAGAACGATGGTAACTGGTTACAGATTTGGAAATAGGTTAATCATATAAAATCAATTAAATGTACATTTAATTTAAACACAATTTCATTCAAAATTTGATTTTGTAACTTCTAAGAGAAGTTCCCTAGAAAACAGGTAAGGCCCCTGGGCTGAAGGGAATCGGGATGTAGGTGTTAATTACATTTAATTACTATCAAAACAGCATGCCACTAGTCTGTCTTGTTATTTTCATATCAAAAAAGCTTTCTGTGGGTGATATATTCACAGAAGTGAAAAAATTAGAGTTTGGTTCAGTAAGACATAGCATGATCTATAATAATACCAATATCAGTGTCTGTCATGACTTTCAGTCCTTTGATTTTTTGATATCTTACCAATACACATTCTCGTCAAGGATGACCACGGCCAGAGCTCCCACACTCAGCGCGTAGAACGCACAGTCTCGGAACAACGGCCACCAGTGAAGGTTCACAACCTGTCAAAACCAGTTAGGAGAAGGCCATTATGTATCAACATTTCCATTTATTTAATGCAAGAATGATACATGAATCAGCTGCTATCGGATTTGATAACATTACTTTTAGCCATATTAGTTCTGGGGAAAAACCAGTAAATCATTTGATTTTTCATTAAATACTATTATAAATCTGGCCAAATTACTTTGCAGATAAACCCATAATTAGGCTGACTTTAAAGGAAGAATGGAGATTGAGAGACATATTCTTCTGCTATCCATGTAATGATTTGCAAAATAAGAAGTTCAGTCATTGATTTTCACTTAAACTTTAAAATGCTATCATCATGCAAAATATAATTTTATATACATAAAATTATGAAATTAAATTGTCTCAGAGAGCAAAAAGACGAGAAAGAAAGAGATTGATTAAAATGAAGAAAACAGGAAAGATTTTTTTTTTAAATTAGATTTTAAGGATAAATGGGTAAATGAATAGGACCCCAAAACCCACAATAGATCACAATAGATCGTTTTAAATCTGCTCTGCTTGGAAATTCAATTTCCTGTTACTTCATTACTAAAACTGTATCATCTGTCAAATATCTATGAAATGATTTATTCTACATGAGAAATTGAATCAATACTTTAATTTACACATGTTTTCTTCCACATCCACTTAATTGTTAGAATTGTACCTGTGCAGTGTACTACTAATATGTAAAAATGTGCGAAATAAGCCACATTAGTGATATCTATAAGCAACAATTGTTTACTTTTATAATTTCTTAGTAGAGCTTAGCCAGGACACATCAGCTTGCAGCTTAAAAAAATAGAAATTAATATATATCTACTAACAAAAATATCTTTATTAAAACAAAATTTTTTATCCTAGCTGACCAAATAGTTTCTAACAACAAAAAAAATATTATTCTGGAGGGTAGAAATTAAAAGTAAAGTGAGCCAGTTGCTTTGGGTAATAAAGACACAAATTGAAAAAAATTATGGATCGACAAGTGTGAAGTCCGAAAACCATCAAAATCAACATGCGTATCTCCAATGCATCTACAGAAATATTCAACAATCTAAAGTATTGAAAAATGTAGAGGGAGTTATAAAATACCTAAATGCGGTACCAGTAATGTATCACAGCATGGATTCAATAGCCTTATTGTATGACAATGAGATTGATAAATGCTTACAGAACTTAACAAAAATTAATTTTTCTCCCTATTAATTATTATTCACAAAACAACTTACTATGTGATGAAGGAGTGCATATAGACACAAAGTGGAAAAAAAAAATCAATACATTTTGAGTCTTTCAAAGAACACAAAAACTGATGACTAATAACACACAGTGCACAGAAACTAGTGACAAAGACCACAAAGAGACTTACCATGCCAGCACCCAGAGCACAGACACTGATGACAAACATCACGTTATACACAGCTGAGCCAACCACTGCTCCTAACCCAATGTCATCCTAAAACAGAAATTTTACTGAGAATTAAAATGATACATCAAACTTCATCAGACTCGATTTCATCAGCAGTTTAAAATAAAAAAAATATGCAAATTTTTACTGTCTCAGATGAATCTTTATCATAATATGATTACCTTTTGCAAATAAAAAAAATTAGTTCCTAGTACTAGTACATTAATTTCTATATTCCTCCTAGTTTCAATCATATTTAACATTTACAAAATGTACATAATAAATTTATAGAACATGTTTCTATTTATAGCTTATCACAAACTGCTTGTCCCTGGCATTCTACTGTTGGTCTGGGTGATAATGTAAATGTATTACCCTTAGATCACATGTACCACCCTTTTTATAGCTGACTTAATAGTGAGTAAAGTTGGGCCCTGGCAGACAAATACAGACCATGTCAAAGAATACACATTGTTTATACCCCAAAACTGAGTCAGACATACATTTACACTGGCTGGTGCAAGAAGTATTATGCCATATATTTTTTTTCATTAAAATTCTCCTTGAAAAATGCATATATATACTTAGTTGATACTTTTGAATAGATCATTTATCCACATGCTACTCTCAAACAACCGCCTCCAATTGTTCACCTATTGTTTCGTAACTTGAGCCTTCATATATGAACAGGTAGCTATTCCTGTATAAGTATACAGGTAGCTATTATACATGATCCCTCCATCTGCCTGTACACACTGATCGTGACAATTTGTTCCCACCATTCAGGGGAATATTAATTATTAAGACTGTTGACATGTGTTTGTAACTATCCTTGTTTGCCGGTAACATGGGGGAGGGGGTCAATATTTTAATAAATGACTGTAAAAATGGTTCTTTATGCTGGCCAGGTGGTTACATACGTGCTTTCAATAATCATACAATACGCGTGGGTATTAAATACACGGATGCACGATTAACTACTCTAAAGTTTTGATTTTTTACAATACAAGAAATTTTTGATTTTCGTAAACTCTTGAGAAAGAAGGGTAACTTCTTAAATTTATAAATGACATATATTTTCTATGTGTATTATGTTGAGTGTTTCATATGAAATATAAGATTTTTTAATAATTGATCTCAGCTAATCATCTCAGTTTTTATGTAAGAAAGTTTTTTTTAATGGACCCTTTCAATGCGCAATTTGTTTTCAATGGTGTTTATTTAAATCATAAATATAATTCAGGAATACCTCTGCTATGAACACTGCGATGACAGCTGTGGCTAACTCTGGAGCGGAACTTCCTGCTGCCATTAACGTGGCTCCCGCAACATCTGGCTGGATGTGAAAAGCTGCAAACCAGAAGTTGTCACATTACAGAAGTTTTTTAAAATGCATGGTCACTAAGCTTGGCTAAATTGGCCATCTTTATTATTACAAATAAATAAAAATATCAAAATCACCAACAACTATTCCTCAGATTTCTGCTTACTACCCCCCAAAATAAGAACCTAAATAATGAAAAAATGGCACACAAACACATTTTAATATACAAAAACCCTAAGTCAATGTTTTGTTCTTAAAAAACTATACAACAGGCACTTAATTAATACTGGTAATCTATCTATACATTTAATTAAATGGATGTTTTATTTAGGAGGAAGGAAGATAATCATATTAATACAATTTCTTGAAAATTTCATCTTGAATAAATGTAGCGTATCAAATATGTTATACATATGTACATGATATAAAATGATGTATGTACCTGAATTGTGTGAATTACATGAAAAATCAATACTTCAAACAGATACACTATCCAGATTAGGGGATTCTTATGTAAAGATCTTAAATATTCTCACGTTAATTAAATGTTCTATGCATTAAAGATGTACATCCGCAGTAAACTTTTTTTTCAAGGGAGTGGGCATAATAATGCAAATCACACAATCATTTTCTTTTTTCTTAAACTGTTTAATTCATTTTCAAATTCAATCTAATTAAAATGAGATGTTCTGAATCTGCTACCACTTCTTAAATGTTTGAGAAGCGGTAGTGGGTTCAGAACATCTCATTTTAATTACTGGTAGATTGTTTTAAAATTGATTGCTTGCACTGTAAAATAATGCTACTGAATATTATGCCATAATAGGAGATACATGTGGATGAATAAATATAAAGCCTGTTTTTGATGAATAGATCATGAAGATTAATTGTTCTTGTGATTAACGAGCATCTAACTGAAGCAAATACATGTATAAACCACCAAAAAACAGACTGAATTACTGCAATAGAATGAGCTCCTACAGCACAGCTGCTACATGTAATATCCCATATTCTATCATTCCAATAGAGAGCACACGTCAGATAGAAATAAACTTTGGCTGTGTTTTCATTTTCATCATTTGTGGAGTAACATGATGGTACATCAAGTACATTCAATTTGTTAGGGGTCATGCATATTCTAAGAGAGGCAGGGTGTATGGGAAAGGAGGTGTCAACTGGGTCTGACCCCCCCCCCCCCCCCCCCCTTGCCAAAAAAATTGAAACTTTTAAATCAACATTTTGACATAAGATTACTGAAAAAAGCCTTGAACCCCTTCCCTCCCCAGCCCCCAACCTAGAACAAAATTTCACTTGGATCCTCTGGGAAAATGTTTAGGTGTAAGTCTTTAAGATATAAGACATCCTCTCAATGAGTTTGATTATAAGGGGTGATTGGGCTCTCAGTACTGAATGTTGATAAATTATATTGCTTGTAATGAAAGGAGATGGTGAATGTCCTAGACTAAGTGATGTTTTTCGTAAATATACCTATTTTAAGCAAAGGAGTTAATTGATTACTGCAAGATAATTCTTATTGATTACACTGCTAGTTAAAATTGATGAATATGTGCCATTCAACAATTAACATGTCTGCTCTGCAAGACAATGTGTAGCCCCAGGAAAAAGGAGGGCGTGTGAAGGGGAAGGGGTACCTTAAAGGACATTTTTAATTTTTTAAATCAAAAGTTCATTTTTATCAGTCCATGCGTTAAGACTTTGTTTAAAGTAGTTTTACATGTTTTAAAATTGCACTTTTAGAGATCACATACTGCTGATAAAAATAAAATAAAAATTCAATTTTGAAATAAGTAATTTAAAGCACTTCTTGATTGTAAGAAAACAAGAATGAAAAATGAGATATTTATTATTTCTTTCATTTTTCTTTTACCATCACTCATAATTTCCAGAGATGGAACAAAGTAGTCTTCACATATGTAGGCGAATGCTGCGAACATGTATGCCGATACCAGGATGTGGAAGAGAACAGCGCCATCTGCCCTCTGTTTCTGCGTGAAGAGGTCTCGTGGAAATTGTTTGATGGCTCGCGGAGTACAGTTGACAAGGGAGTTCAATTTCCGAGCACCAACTGTAAATGAACAAAAACTGCATGAATAGATAATGATTTTCCACATCTTGAGATAATATGGAATGATTGAAATACTTTTTAAAGCACCCTGTATGTCTGTGACTCTGTCATTTTGACAAAGTCACTAGCATAAATAGACTACATGTATCTACTAGATTTTCCATAGAGCAATCTCCCCTCAATTAAGGTAGCTCGCGGGTTTACTGCTTGCGAGAAAACCTACCCTGAAAATTTGTCCACGTGATCGATAGGTTTCAATGATTTATTTCTAAAATTTATTTGAGATTCGTCTGCGTAGTAATAATTTTATCGTGATTCAAACACAGTGTCGCTGATAAAATCAAGCAACGCCATTTCAATGAAATATATAGTAAAATGCATATCTTAGTCGAAAACCGCATTTCAAAACTATGCTTTAAACTTTTAAACGATCTAGACGAACTTAATTTTACTCAACACAATAACAGAAGAGATTATTTTGAATCAATTCATAGAAAAAAAATCAATATGTGTTCTCGGCCAATTTTTCGTAAAACAACTTTAAAGATTTAAAAGATTTCACAAAATCCTATATTCTTATCACGACGTTAGCCCGACGTTATCAATTTCTTTCGTCTGAGAACCAAATATGAAAATGCGCTGGTTGACCAGACTAGCTGATTTACACATATTAGAACATGCAAATCTAATTAACATTATTATGAATGTTTTCGAATGCATGAAGGAAATTAATGTAAGGTTGTGAAGAGAAGAAACATGGCTACTTATCCTTTCAATGAATCAGTCATGCATTCAATGCAAAAATAATTACCATACACGTATTGACATATAAAAAAGTTTGTAATCGCATAATTACGATAACTAGCTAAAGCCAAAATGATTTTAATAGTTAGATCGGTATTTGAAAATACAGAATTCATAATTGTGAAACGAGCGAAGTTAATGCATACGGTTCAATTTATTTACAATGTACTTGAATGTCTAAACAACAAATTAAAGAGTTCCAACGCACACTCATACCTTATAGAACTCAATGCGACAATGTATGGATGTTTACATCATTAGAACAATTAATTTTTCAACATATGATGACTCTTTTCTGACAGCACCCACACACAACTGTACAAAATGTATCACATTTCTCAGTAGATCTATAGGTTAACTTTACAGATCAGGTAAGTGTAGGTGTGTTATTGTACCATTCATGTGTGATCTCTACCTGTGTACACCTGATACACATCAATTTCTTTCTACAAGGTCCATCAACCAAGCAATCATTTAAACTATGATGGAAATAACAATTTTATTCACAAAACTTAAACTGCTCTTGATCATTTTATCTGATGGAACACCAAGTTTCTTGATTTAATATCCAACTTCAATATACTTCTCCAATTTAACATGCACCAGTACTTGTACATATATTGTATATAAAACAGTATCCTCTATCATTTTAAGTGATACTCATATCCAAATGTATTTTATCAGCAAAGAATAATGTATGAAAAATGCCATATGTATAGAGTATTGGTTCAAGGTGATGAATACCATATAAGGTATGGTTCAAGGTGATGAATACCATATAAGGTTTGGTTCAAGATGATGAATACCATATAAGGTATGGTTCATGGTAATTTGCTCAACATTCAAGGTGATCTTAATGTCAAACACTTAAAAACTGTTTCTGCATATTTAGGTGACTGATGTAATAAGTTGACTTGTTACATGTAGATGTATATTAATTTATTAAACCTTATGCCATCATGTACCGGGTATACTATATTATAACTAAAACCAGAACATCTACCTGGGTGTTATTTTTTGTACTTTTGATAATACATGTAGATTGCACATTTCTATTTCAGACCATTCAGATATTTATATTTCTGTAATCCTAGTACCATGTAAATCTCTGGTGACAACTGACAGAAGGCGTTCCGTGTGTGCATGTGTGTGCATGTTATCAATGTAACATCATTAAATGGAAAACGATAGGTTTCTGTAGACATGATAGAAGTGCAGTCTGTTGAACACTCTTGAAATAGCATAAACCAAACACAACATATTTACATCGAAGCTTGAAAATTAAATTACATGCCTTGGCTGTACATCCTGTTATTCTGATTAAAATTAAGTGACCTTTACAAAATTGAATCCTATATAAATCAGAAAAATTTCAATGTGATCAAATCCTTCTTAATCCCTTAATCCTTATTTCAAGCATATAGCTTTGCTGATAAAGAGGAATCTGACCTGCCAAGTACTTTAAGAATTAAGAAATTGTGAAGTGAAAAGATTGAATTTGATTGCATTAATTCACTCAAACTCTCAGAAGAGAGAAAAAGAAGAATGTGATGTGTTACAATTGTTAATTAATTTTACATCGTTTGGTATTATCATCTTAAGATGTTAACATCAGATTTATGACTGCAGTTTGTTGTGAAATCAATATATAGCTGCAAGACATAAATTGCAGGCTGGACATCTTACAAGCAAAGATTACAGGAAGCTCTCACCAAAACAACCTCAGATAATATGATTGAGACATGATTGAAAAACAGTTAAAAGTTACACTGTTCAATTCATAACGCACTTCAAAACTCATTCCTTCTTCTTCCTGGAAATTGCATAACCTCGTGTCAAACAGAAATTTTATTACCACATAGTTTGTGACCATATTGTGTTGCTCATGAAAACAAAAGTTAACTATGATGGAAATCTAAATATGTTCAAAATAAATCATCTTATATTTGCACCCAAAACTAAGTTCTAAATGATATATTGATACTTTATATATAATCAATGTATCAACAACTAAAATTTCATTAAAATTAATTATTACAAAATCTCAATCACAGCCACATTTGAAAAGGATGAATACCAGGAATATCTATAATAGTATATCATTCACTAAAAAAGTCAGCCATTATACTCTACTAACATTGAAATACAAGTCATGCACCTGTAACTCAAATGTAACATTTTCAACTGCACTGAAACTTCAAATTACTGACAATTTTATTTGAACTTGTCAACTTTTAAAGTCTGATTTAAAAGTGACTACCGGTATATGTGCAAGTGCTAACTTAATTAAGTTAATGAGCACAATATATTATCGTTATCATATGCTTTAATGGAGTAGTTTGGCATACGACTGATGTTCTGGTCAAAACGGTCAGAAACAGTTCATGGTCATTGAATTCTGAATGGCACAAATAAATACTATACATGTAACGGTTTTATATTATAGAACGTATAAGGGATATCAATTAATTTCTTGTCGAAAATTAAATAACCAATGAAAAAGGTACTATTTTTCTTGGAAATTTTAATCCATCAATTAAGCGAGGCTTTTTTTAAAAATGATTTTGTGATGAACTAGACTGATAGCTAGAGCTCTGTTCCAAGGAAATTCGTGGAAACTGCAAATGCATTGGAACAGAAAACAATGAAATCTCAACCTGCACATTGTCAACCTCATGCATGGTATGATAGAAAACTTATAATCAATCAAGAGATTCATGGTCCCAGAAGATAAAATAGAAACATTTTACACAATATCTACCACTTCATAGTGTTTCCACCCACTGAGCTTTATGATGGTTGTAAATGCATGAGGTTAGGATAAATCATATAGGGTGATTTCACCATGCACCGGACACCTTTGGGTTTTTCCCTTTGTTCATGCATCAACTATCGCCCAAATATAAATATTATCAAAACCGATTTGGTTTGACTTTTCCTATAGCGTCACGATCATTTCTGTCAGCTACGTCATGCATAAATTATACACGCCGCCGGTGTGAAAACTATATGATTGTTTAACTCCTATTTTTAGGCCGAGTTATCAGTATACGCTTATGCAATGCCAGAGCTGAAGGATTTCTCAGAACAGTTTATTTCCCCCCAATATTATTCATTCAAAATCGACTATCCCGTATGTTTAAATTCTGTGCTAAACTCTCTCGATCTCTCTCTCTCTCTCTCTCTCTCTCTCTGTGTGTGTGTAAACGGGCGTTAAACCATAGCCTCAAGCTACGGTCCAGAGTACGGCGTTATAAAAAATATAATATTTAAAAGTTGCATGTGCTAAGCGTTCATTTCATGTAAATACCATAAATGTATAATGCACATGTAATACCCACTAACTTGCCAGTCAAAGTGATAGGTATGAATTCCTCGATTTCTACATCTTTCGATCGGCAATCGACAGTCAATAAAAGTATTGAACGATGGTGTGAAAGAACGAGACGGAAGTGGAGAGTGCAAGGAGGTTTGTACATGTGCGTCTTCATTAGGCAAGTGTCCGATTCGTTTCTCTTCTGTTGCCCTATCACTTTCGGTGTAAATATATATACTAAAATATCCACAAACCATTTACTGCAGATTTCTTTATTTTACCTGTCTCTGAACCCCCGATCACCCGCTCCATACATGAACACTGGTTTGTTTACATACATAAAAAAATACAGTTCTTGATCCGCTTTCCGAGTACGGTTAAAGGTTGTTTAAAAGGAGAAAGTTTGGGGCGGGTAAAGCTACAATTATTAACAGAAGTAAACTAAATGAAGAATTATTTACATGGATTATTTGCACAAAATGTGGTACGGTATGATGTAAATATTTTTACAAAATAGTGTTATTTTTATACGCTGCAAATTGCCGTAAAGTTTTTTTGTACATGTATGTATTGTATGCACTGTAGCTTTATATTTTCTAACCCAAAATTTATACACAGAGCTACAGCTATATATGTTATGTACCGTATGTATTGTTTTATCACAAGTGTACACTTTTGAAAAATAGCCCAATTTCGACAGTCACGAGTACCCATGTGAATTTTTCATTCTCTGATATGTTGTTGTTCTGTCCGTGCATAATTTAGTCTTAGTTAACCAGCAGCCAATCAGCGGTAAGCTGAATCCACCAATAAAAAAACTGTGGTTAAGGTGCGGGTATTGTTTATGTATGTCGTAGCTGAAAAAGTTGAACGCGACGCGATCGGAAAAGTCAAACCAAATCGGTTTTAGTAATAAAACTTGTTTTAAAGGTTATAGGTTTTCCCCTTGCTGAATTATTGGAGAAATAATTGTGAATTTGTTAAAAATGTAGAAAATAAAGCAAAATAAAGTAGTGTTGAACTATTTCACCATGGATCGGACAATATTTACCATGTATCGGACAACGTACTATCAGAAGAGATTAAAAATAACTAAATTTTCTGGTTTTAATGCAAAAATACAAAGGTTCAGAAAAATAAATTCATTCAATTGCTATTTAGATTTTTGAAACAATTTATTGTAAATCCTCAAATCTACATATTGGAATTTAGACTAGTGTTTCTGTTTAAAGGAATATTTATCATGAGGGGTTCTTTATCGTGCCAGCTCCTACTGGAACTTTGGACTAAAAATTAGGCTGTGTCCGTAAAACTTGCAATTTTAGTGGTCCAAGAAAAATGTTTGTATCAATTCTTTTTTTTAATATTTATTTTACTTCGCATTTAAAGTATATCACAAGGAATATGGGCACATAATCTCCTTATCATTATAAGAAATCCTGTGCACACTGAAAATTGTTCTCTCCGATCCATGGTGAAATGAACAGATGGAGCAAAAATGACCTTGACATTAATTGTTCAAATTTCTTTGACTTATTTTAATCAAATTTTGTTTCAAAATTTACTTCTTTCTAATTATTTTACGCAGAGAGTGCATTTGCACTAAGTCACAATCAAATGCACAACATTCAAATAATGCTTTAGTGTAAAATCTTCATAACTAAATTTTCAATGATAGCATATTTGACGTCATTTTACAGGCCTATATTGTTATTTCTTTGACAATAGGACTGTCAAATTCTTAATATTGATAAAGTTCATTAGTTCTAATACAGGTATATACAAAACAGCACATGATCCCATGTACTATTATTTGTATATTTATAACCAAAGTTGTCCGATCCAAGGTATGTGTCCGATGCATGGTTAACTCACCATATATGATTTTGGACTAAAGAAAGGAGATTAACAATGCTTGCCAATAGCTCATGTAACTCCTCAATTAATAATCGCACCAGTTGAACTGATGTAATTTTTTTTCACTCAAAATATTTTGCAACCTATTAAATAAATATGAATATATCTGCATGACATCTTTAAATTGCATGTCATTAATAATTATGTACAGTCAAAGTGTATGCATCATGAATATACATCATAAAACATGCAAAGAACACAACAAAAAATCAAATCTAGTTCATATTGATATTTTAGCATCAACTGGTTTAAAGTTTGCAATTCCTGATTAGTTTACAACTTCCTCTACAGAAATAAAGTCTTGTACACAGACAGGAATTTCCTGATGAATTGTTCATTTTGTTAACATAGTGTTAGGTCTTGTAAGAGTCGGCGCTTACACAGACTGTAGGATGTAAGAATGGGGAAATGACCTAGCTGTCTTGCTTATTTAATATCAACTGTAATGTGATGTCTATCTTTAAAAATTGAGCACATGAGCAGAGCTAATTCAATCAGCCCAATTTCTGTTGTTTGATTAAAAATTAATTAATTTTAGAAATGCCTGTGTAGGATATTGGATGTATTTCTTTTATGTTTCATCCGTTATATCTCTGTTTCACCAACAAAAGGAATCTCTAAGTGAACCCCCCACCCCCCACCCCAAAATCCATCCCCCCTCCCTCCCCCCCCCCCCCCGAACAAAAAAAAAATCAAGTCGGGGACACATGCTGCTAGGGATGCTAATCACAAATGACGTGATGAAGTTGTGGCAAATCATTTCAATTTGATAATTTTAGAAAAAAGTGTCAGAGAATTTCTTACCCTTGGTTTCCCATGGACCAGCCTCCAAGAAAGCATCCCCTGGAGACCATAGCGACTCTGATTGATCCTTCTCTGCTAGAGATGCAAAAGACAAAATCAAAGAAGTTATCCCGACCACCGTAATCCCCACGGCGAGACGAACGTCACCCTTCCTCATCCTGTGTCATAAAAATATCGACAGTTCATCGAGATTCTGTCTACAAATTAATCGTGCTACGCCGAGTGCTGTTTACTGCTGACGTCTGATTTGGGCGAGTCCATTCATAATTTTGGGGGAGATTAGATCCATAAAAGATAATTCGTACGTTGAAATATTCCATCTGATGTCTTTCATTTATGCATATTGAAGTTTTATTCCGATCAATTTTTCGCTCTTTGTGCATAAACGCCATACATATTGTATATTCTAGCTTATATCTAATTTGTTTGCGGTAAATTGTAGTATTTTAAATTTTTCAAAAATCCGGGATTTATTCAACATATAACTGGTTTTAATACTATACTGCGTACAAGGCTTCCTAGTTGATTTTTTTCATACTAAAGTCAAGCTAGCTGCCAATAAGCTACCTGCCAATAACGAATTTTCATGTATTTTTATCGACTATGAATTAAAGCTTTTCGAACCCGATTGCATTATATAGAAATAAAAAACGGCTCATAGCACCCAAACTAGAAAGGGTGCGATCTAGCTGAGACCGGATCCTCGGGGGTACGGGTGTCCCCTGACGGAATCCGGTCTCAAAAGGGGCGATATAAGCACCGATTTCCGGCGCCAGGGCGCTGAGTTGACCCTATCATACAACATCCATACATTATTGTAGGGTCTCTATACAGGGCGCCTAGCGCGCGAACTAGGAGGTGTGCCATCAGGCTGAGACCGGATCTTCGGGGGTACGGGTGTCCCCTGACAGAATCCGATCTCAAAAGGGGCGATATAAGCACCGATTTCCGGCGCCAGGGCGCTGAGTTGACCCTATCATACAGGTTCCATACATGATTGTAGGGTCTCTATACAGGGCGCCTAGCGCCCGAACTAGGAGGTGTCCCATCAGGCCGAGACCGGATCCCTGGGGGTACGGGTGTCCCCTGACGGAATCCGGTCTCAAAAGGGGCCCAATTGGCACCTATTTCCGGCGCCAGGGCGCTGAGTTGACTATCATACAGGTTCCATACATTATTGTAGGGTCTCTATACAGGGCGCCTAGCGCCCGAACTAGGAGGTGTGCCATCAGGCCGAGACCGAATCCTCAGGGGTACAGGTGTCCGCTGACGGAATCCGGTCTCAAAAGGGGCGATATTAGCACTGATTTCTGGCGCCAGAGCGCTGAGTTGACCCTATCATACAACATCCATACATTATTGTAGGGTCTCTATACAGGGCGCCTAGCTAGCGCCCAAACTGGGAGGTGTGCCATCAGGCCGAGACCGGATCCCCGGGGGTACGGGTGTCCCCTGACGGAATCCGGTCTCAAAAGGGGCCCAATTGACACCGATTTCCGGCGCCAGGGCGCTGAGTTGACCCTATCATACAGGTTCCATACAGTATTGTAGGGTCTCTATACAGGGCGCCTAGCGCCCGAACTAGGAGGTGTGCCATCAGGCCGAGACCGGATCCCCGGGGGTACGGGTGTCCCCTGACGGAATCCGGTCTCAAAAGGGGCCATATTGACACCGATTTCCGGCGCCAGGGCGCTGAGTTGACCCTATCATACAGGTTCCATACATGATTGTAGGGTCTCTATACAGGGCGCCTAGCGCCCAAACTAGGAGGTGTGCCACAGGCCGAGACCGGATCCTCGGGGGTACGGGTGTCACCTGACGGAATTCGGTCTCAAAAGGGGCGATTTAAGCACCGATTTCCGGGGCCAGGGCGCTGAATTGACCCTATCATACAGGTTCCATTTATTAAGATAGAATCTCTATACAGGGCGCCTAGCGCCCAAGCTAGGAGGTGTGCCATCAGGCCAAGACTGGATCCTCCGGTGGACGGGTGTCCCCTGACGGAGTCCAGTCTCATTAGGGGCCATATTGACACCGATTTCCGGCTCAAGGGCGCTCATTTGACCCTATCATACATAATCGATACGTTATTGTAGGGTCTCTATACAGGGCGCCTAGCGCCCAAACTAGGAGGTATCCCATTTAGCTGAGACCGGATCCTCGGGTTAACGTGTGTCCCCTGACAGAATTCGGTCTCAAAAGGGGCGATATAAGCACCGATTTCCGGTGCCAGGGCGCTGAGTTGACCCTATCATACAGGTTCCATATATTAAGATAGAATCTCTATACAGGGCGCCTAGCGCCCAAACTAGGAGGTGTGCCATCAGGCCGAGACCGGATCCTCAGGAGGACAGTTGTCCCCTGACGGAATCCAGTCTTATAAGGGACCATATTGACTCTGATTCCCGGCGCAAGGGCGCTAAATTGACTCTATCATAAAAATCGATGCGTTATTAAACGGTGTCTATACAGGGCGCCTACCGCCCAAATTAGGAGGTGTGCCATCTAGCTGAGACCGGTTCCTCGGGGATACGAATATCCCCTGACGGAACTCGGTCTCAAAAGCGGCGATTTAAGCACCGATTTCCAGGGCCAGGACGCTGAGTTGACCCTATCATACAGGTTCCATTCATTAAGATAGAATCTCCTGAAGGGCGCCTAGCGCCCAAACTAGGAGGTGTGCCATCAGGCCGAGACGGAATCCAGTCTCATAAGGGGCCACATTGACACTGATTCCCGGTGCATGGGCGCTAAGTTGACCCTATCATACAAAATCGATACGTTATTGTAGGGTCTCTATACAGGGCACCTAGCGCCCAAACTAGGAGGTGTGCCATCTAGCTGAGACCGGATCGTTGGGGGTACGGGTGTCCCCTGACGGAATCCGATCTCAAAAGGGGCGATATAACCACCGATTTCCGGCGCCAGGGCGCTGAGTTGAACGTATCATACAACATCCATACATTAAGATAGAATCTCTATACAGGGCGCCTAGCGCCCAAACTAGGAGGTCTTATGTAGCTGAGACCGGATCCAAACCCCATCAAGGCTACATGTAGATCTTCGATATCATTTTAAAGTATTTTAACCTCTTGATAGATTGAAAATTAACAGGAACAGGACACATTTGTGAAAAGATTTAAATCATAGTACGCATGCAAAAAATTGTTTGCTATATAATATTTCAGTTTTTATGAAAATGCAACCTGACTAGGCCAGCCAAACAAATGCGAGATGGCGATGGTAGAAAAAACTGACGCAAGCATCAAACGAACGGCTGCAAACCAAATTGTTTTCTGAACAAAAAAAGAAACAAATTGAGAAAAAGAAAGTTTTAAAAATCTAGTTCTTGCAGACATAATGGAATTCCATATACGACAGCCAACTGTAAGCTGCAAATTCCATAGCCTAGCGCGATTTTTCTCTAACTTTCGATGTCTAAAATATTTTGATTTGAGTATATTCAATATATGTAAATATTTACATTCACTTTCTTTCCCCCTAATAAATGACATTGATCAATTTGAGTAATATTTACGCAAAACACAGAAGACCCAATCACCAAATTTTGTGCGTATGAATACATTTAACCTTCCTTTAGTATTTCTCAAAGAATATGACTGACTCTCCTCGCGACTTCAAATCGGATCACAACCTGATGTTTTACTTACGCTGATTGATATTTCATTGATGTAAATATTTTCTTTACCTGTTAAATGGATTCAATTGATAAATTTCATGGTATATCAGAAGTATTTTTATCAAATAACAGAAAGAAAAACAATATTGTATTATTATTGTATTCAAAGCGGATTGCACTATTTTTGTCCTCATAATTCGGCTGCTCCAATGGCTCTTCCGTTAATTGCACATTGCTCGTTAAATAAGGCAGAGGTTTTTAAAAATAAACTATAGTTGTCGAAAGGAAATGAATTTAAAAAAAAAGGTAAATATAAGCATTAAATCATTATTATATGAAAGATGTGGTCTTATAACTGCAACGGTGAGTGCAAACAAATTTTCATTACGCGCTAGCGCGCGTTATTCAATTTGTTTGCACACACCGTTGCAGTTATGAGACCATATCTTTAAAAAAAAGCTTAAATAGGTGTATATTACAACTTTTAACACTGATTTAAGCTTTATAACACATCAGTTGTGATTGTGATTGTTGAAATACAACATTTGATTTTAAGGCAAAGTTTAAAAATGTCAATATATTTCAAGATGAATAAAAGCTATCTAACCGTACATTATATTCTAATTTCTGTGCCTTCTTAATATAATTTGCCATCGTTTTAAGATTGATATTAGTTTTTATTCCTTAAAATGGGCAAAATGATCATAGAGGTAAGAGCCAGAGCCGTTGGAATGTTGGTGTTTGGATGGTTCATAAGACAGGTTTTATTCAATTTAAATCTGCTCTTTATTTTGTTCTCGACATTGTTTTGAATACAAATCAATCCGAAGAAAAATTTGTTTTCACATAGTTCTTCTCTTCCATAAGTGTATCTTCATTTCTTTCTTCAACCTGAAACATTCTGAATGCTCGAAGCAGAATCCATCCAATCTGGAAGTGTTCGTGATATCCAGCAAAGTTTAAGGTCTCGGATCTCAGCTAAAGTTTAAGGTCAATACATCATTATTAACTATTTGAAAGTTAAGAAATGGAATGCAGTCACCCGTAATCAAGACCAAGACAAACATATGGGGTTTTTTCATAAAGTAAAAACATAATACTGGGTGAACACTTTGTACTTTGGTTTATTTACATTAAGGGTATGTTCTAAATGAAATTTATGCGAATGTTTTGCCATATTGTTTGAGGTATATGTGTGTAGTACTACTAGTTCGACTTTGTTATAATTCAGCAACTTAAAAAAATCAATACTGTATAAACATGTGGAACAAATTAATCATTCTCATTACCGGCCGACAGTTATACGATATGAAAGTGTAAAAAGTGACTGTTTCTTCGGAGCTTTGCTTTTCTTAAAAAGAGCGAGTGTTTGTTCGAGACAAATTATGAAACAAAAATAATAATAAAACGTATATTAAGTAAAATAAATTTTATTGTGTTTCTTTGCATTTTACTTAGTAAGATTAATGAATAGGCTGATGTACACAATTTTGTCCATATTTAAGGAATTCCTTATACGACAGCCAACTGTAAGCTGCCAACTGCTTGCTGCCTACTGCCAACTGCTTACTGCTTACTAAGCCAACTGCTTACTGACAATTGCTTGTGGATGGTCTTGTCTCAGAAATAAAGGCATTTAATTCCACAGTTTAATTAATGTTTCTGACTATATTTCGATCTAATAACTTAACCAAATTAAATTAAATAAGGATACATTTTGAATGAGTACAACTTAAACGCCATTTCGACTCTTCTGGCATTAGTTACTTTCCATTAATATTAATTAACATTATGTCGATAAGTCTCATTTCTAACTAAGCTTGCACAAAGTAAATTTTCTTTAGAACCGAGCTATGTTAGCGCTTTTCAGTACTTTCAGTACTTTGATTGTTATCTCCGTTTGGAAAGCGTCGTAATTTACGTGATCATTGCGATAGATTTAATGATACAACGAAATTTAAATAGCCGATATCTCAGTGTATCAGAAATGTGATAATCGTGATATAAAAACATATATCACATGTGCTAAGATTGATAGAGGTTCATTAAACGTTAATTAGTTTTTCTCACTGTTTTTGTTGTTATTTGAAATCCTAATTTGCATTGCTCTGTACGCAATATTATCACTAGTATCCCCATGCGCAACTTCCTACAAAGAATTTGCGCTGGTCGGAATGAGAGATTAATATTATCCGTGACTTTCAAAAAGTGTTTTGGCAGAAATTTGATTTTTTGATTTTTACAGAAATTAAAACGGTTCAAAAAAGTTCCATAGCCTCGTGCAACGTGTTTGGGGCTATAGATTTAGATGCAGCATCGTTTACGCATAGGCATCGGAACCCGGGGGGGGGGGGGCGGCTAGGGGGGCTGAGCCCCCCACTTTTTTTGCAAAGTTAGCCCTAACCATTAGGGACATAGCACCATAGAGGGTTCAGCCCCCCAACTTTTTCTCGCAGCAAAGATAATTGTTCCTAAATTTACCTTGAAAGATTGAGAAGTTGGAGTCATAGGCATACTATACTAGCCCCCCCCCCCCCCCCCCCCCCCCCCCCCCCCCAAGGATTAGGATTTTGGGAAATAGTGTTTTTTTCCTCAATATATCTGAGGATTAGTCTAGCCCCCCCCCCCCACACTTTTTTTTCAATTTGCCTCCGACTCCAGTGTTATGGTTCTAGAGCAATTTTTGAAAACTCGTTAGATGAGCCTATTACAAAATCATTTTCAGTTGCCCGAGTATTTTCAAACATATCAAGAATGTTTAAGTCTACATCCTTTTTCATATCGGAAAAGCCAAATACTTCTGGGTTTCTATACAAAAAAGATGGACGACCCGAATGACAAAGTGTGTTTTGTTTTATATTTATGATTATTCCATGAGTCCATTACTCTTTCAAGGTCATTCTGGATGAGAAGAATGAAACAAAATCTGAAACATTCTACATGTATATGGATAGCATCAGAAAAATCAAAAACTCCATTATCTCTCATGTCTTTTAAAAGTGGTAATCACGAGTTAATGTACTTTAAAGTATTTAAAAAAACTAAGTGCGTGATGGGTTTTCATACGTACGTGAATAGGTTTCGGGTCACGTGATCAGGTATAATAAAAATAGTAGGATCATGCAGTACACTAGCTCGCTCGCTAGTTGTGATTTGATATGGAATGTGGTGATTTAGGGTTGGCAGATGATTGTTAATATGTGTTTAATATGTGTAAAATAAAACAAACGCTAGCCTAGTCAATTTACCAATCTATCCATCCTCAAATGAATGTCTGCACAGGCGCTTAACCCAGTAAAGTGTTAAAGAAAACATTTGGGAGTAAGCAGTTGGCAGCCAGCAGTCGACAGTAAGCAATTCGCAGTTGACAGTGGAATTCATTAGGCAATATACGTTTAGTTTTGACTTTGCGTTTTATTGCAACTGGATGGTCGTGCCAATTTTTTAACCTTATTGATCTCCTGATCTGGAAGAAGAGCTCTGTAAAATGATATAGTATCACAACCAAAATTAGAAGCTAGAATATGTAGAATTTTTTACTTTATTATAGTTTATAACCAAACAAATCATTACTAAAATTTTCAGGTAGATTTGATGATTAAATTGTATAGACCACTAAGCCTATTTAGAAATATTTCCGAAATTTTTTGTTGTACACTATTCTTATTTTTTTTTTATTATTTTGACCATATCTATTATTAAGTGTAAAAAATAATCAAAGTACTGAAGAACTGACGGGAGTTGATTTTATCGATTATCATTTATTCAAAATCAACGATATGTGATTTTGCATGGCAAGTAGTATCAGTAATCGAAATATTTCTGAGAAAT
Source organism: Magallana gigas (assembly GCF_963853765.1). Lineage (NCBI taxonomy): Eukaryota > Metazoa > Mollusca > Bivalvia > Ostreida > Ostreidae > Magallana > Magallana gigas. The sequence continues at coordinate 41,758,031 of NC_088860.1, forward strand.
TGTATGGATCCGGGCAAGATTGAACTCTTGCCTTGTTCAACCAAACGCTCGGCTGTCTCCGTTTATCTCCGACAAGCAAGAGAGACTGTTTTGTCGGATATTAACGGAGACAGCCAAGCGTCTGGTTGAACGAGACTACATTAAACTCTAGCGTAGGAATACATACGACTTTAAAAAATATTTAAACTGTTTGTACAATTTAAAATCTTATTATTTTCATGGTATTAATAAATAAGTTTTCTTGAAAATCAATGCTTCAGAATACATAGCATCGAATTTATCGATTATTTTCAAGAACTAAGTGTTGTCAGCGGTATTGATTTGTGCTTAGGTCCAAACACTGTTTCACTTTCGCTTTGCCCGAGTAAGTGCATAGGAGAGTTGATTAAAATCAACTCCCAAAAAGTAAGTGAACAATTTTTAAAACCTCAATCTGACTTTATTTAAGGGCTTTATTACAAAATCAAGAAACGAGTAGGTAATATGGAATGTAAAAGTCACAGCACTAATACCACGTGTGTCTCATTCGCACGAATAACACAAAGACATCTGCTTCCATAGAATATACGTAATTGAATTAAAACCTTTGTGGAAGGTTATTCCAAGAGTGTATAAAGTCTCTCTCAAGTTCCGCAGAATTCTGTGGCTGGGGAAGCTGTCTAAATCTCATGTCTATATCGTCCCATACATGCTCCATAAGGTTAAAATCAGGACTTCATGGCGGCCAATCAAGTAAGCGGAAGTTATGTCCGTGTATCATCTGCTGTGTAGTTCTGGCAGTGTGGAGTTTGATATTATATTGCATCAGAACTGGCTGAATAATCTTGTTTTGATACCACGCACCATCTAGGTTTGGTGAAGATGGCAGTTTTCCTCAGCCTGTTTAATGATATACCAATACTAAGCCACCAGCAAATTGCCCTCTTTCTCTAACGTCGTTCTAACGTCCACCTTGTACAATACACACGAATCTGTCCATCCTGATCGCCGCAAATTGAATATGGACCCATCAGTAAAGAGAAATCGACCCCACTTAGCACGTGTATACCTCACTTGACATCTTGCGTAAGCTAACCAATGTTGTCTGTGTCTAGCTAAGCCGCTAACAACAACGTACAAGCCTACATAAGTTTCCCTTGCATGCAATCCTCCCTGTCTCAGTCTTTCCCGCACTGTTTGGTTACTTAATTGGAGACTTCATGCATTCCAAAAGTACGACGTGCAGTTGCGCATGCTGTAAAGTTTCTATTCCGAAAGTGAATTACCAAAATGTAGCGGTCCTGTTGATGTGTCAATACACGACGTTTTGGCTTGCAACGAGGTCGTCAACACGTCCGGTTTCATGGAATTTCTGGATAATATTGTTAAAAGAAACAAACCTATCTTGAACTGTGCCCTATGTGGGCCATGCCAACTGCTGTACGTTCTTGTGCAGTCATGCATGGCATTTTATTCAATTCAATTTAAGTGCGATTTTAAAAGTGGGTTGTTCTTGTTTTAAATTTCATTTTTACTCCATTCATGTTTATCTAAATTCGGTGTATATTTCCCCTTGTGCTAGCAATGAAAGTATGTGACGTTCAATTTTCAATAAATCACACGACGGATAAACATAATTATGCACAAACGCAAGTAAACGTCATCACGCATTTTGAAAATATTAATTATTGTGCAATAAATGAAACTTAAATGGACATTACTGTTTTGATACGTACATGTAATTAAGGTCTTCCGTTTCCAACGGAAGACCTTATAGTTTTCGTACGATTTCTTCTTCTTATTATTTTTTTCCACAAATTTTGTGCACGCGATTTCTCGAAAACTATTCGACCGATTTCAATCATTTTTTCACAGAAGATGGGACTTGATGTAAACTTCATACATTTTTGAGATTTTTTCTGTCCTCACTTCCGGTACCGATTTATCGGCCATTTTGCACATTTTCACGACCTATTTTGTGCAGAGCTGATCTCAGAAACTATCAGAGATATGACTATGAAATTTTCAGGATAGGTAGTCTATAGTTTGAAGTTGTGCACTATTATGTTGTTTTACGCCAGTGGCGCCATTTCTTGGAGCTCGCCTGGGCTCGAAAATTGAGTACGAATTTTCATTCAAAATTTTCATACGTTTTCATCTGTATCTTTTTATCAGTTGGTATTTTGTTAAGACATATATAACAAAAGTAGTAGATAATTAAACGTTCTTTCCAACAAAATCAGGAAACAAGGGCTGGCCCCTTAAAATAAACTCTATTACAAATAACTTAAAAACGATCAAAATTATGTAATGCAAGATAGAAGCAAAGTTGTTGATTGTAGCAATATTTATCAGGTATAATCATTTTCACACCCATTTATGACGTAATTAGGGATTTTAAGGGGCCAAAGTACTTAAACTTTGATGCAATATATCTTGAGAAGGAGACATATTTTGTTAGGCAATGTAGAAAAGAAAATGTTTGCATTGATGATTCTAATCGATTCCACTAATCAAAACTCTAAAGTCTGCCCCCATTAAGGATCTAGAGGGCTGGCCCCTAAAATATTCAATCATTTGTATCTCAAAAATGAACAACAATTTTAGATGGGTGTAAGAACAAAAAATGTTAGTATTCGTGAGACCTTTCGATTGAACTCAAGAAAAAGGGACTGGCCCCTTAAATGAGGGGCCAAGACACTCGTAAACTGTATTACAGATAACTTGAAAACAATCAAGATTTCAAATATCTTTGGTACCTAGCCTTTTTACAAAATTGATACCAGCGAGATTTTAGTCACTGTAAGTGATTGAGACACAAACTTTTATAAATGATAGACAATCGATTGAAGATATATTTAACGGGTTTTCTTTTGTCAACCGTCACTTCCGGTACTAACCAGAAGAGTTCAAACAATTTATTTTATTCACAAGTTTAACTGATTATCTTTGGTGTTTCATCTTCCATGATTAACAGTGGTGTACACTAAACAAATGTATAAAAAAACCTAGCTTTTATTTTCATAAACCTCTTTTGTTCGTCCGTTTTCGGTCTCGAGACAAAAAACCTAGATTCACCAAGATCGCAGATTTGGCAGAGAATATCGATATTTCATCGTATCATATGAAAATAAAATCGGGCGGAAGACCTAATCGTTACTCGTAACGAGATCTAGTTTTGTAATATAATTGTTAAATCATATCTTTTCTAAGTTTTTTTTACACCATATTTTCAGTCACAGAAGCGCGCTAAATACACGTAACATGTTTTACGGCTGTTCTATCAATTATTAATATCCCTGACAAAAAACGTATTAATAAGCTTATACAATAAACAATGTCATATCAAACAAACATAAATATAAGCATTGAATGTTTTTTTTTTTTTTGGATATCGTCGGTTCTATTCCACACCAGGCCGTGTTAACAAATTAGCAAACAAATTATTATACCGCGCATACGCGCGGTGTTCAATTTGTCTGCACGGCCTGTTGTGTGATAGGACCGACGTATCCTTCAATTAAAACAATTAGAAACAGATTGTGTAATATGGTAGCAAATTTGAGAAGGAGACTTTTCCGAAATCAATCAAGAAAAATAGAAAAAAAAATTAAATCATCAAAGCAAATCCTAAACCGAGGGAATTGGGTGGTGGGGGTGGAAGGTGGGCGCAGCTAACCCCCCCCCCCCCCCCCCCCCCCCAAGATTTCAACGTCTATGGTGATATAATTATAACCTTAGCTATAAATTGATAGATTTGATAGATAAGCCTAACTACTTCATGTATTTACTTAAAAACAAGAATAATTTATCTGAATTTAAAATATTTTACTGTAACCGCGCCTCTTGGTTTCCTGCGAACTCTTTATTTTAAGTCCACCAATAATAATATTATATTACATATATAAATTATCGTGTACAAAATATTGAGTAAATTCAACTAACTATTACGATTATTGAATAGCGAAATAAGATGCACACACTACAAAACAAAACTACAAGCCATTTCTTAGTATAAGAATAAATAATTTGTTTCTTCAATATAATTATATCCCCATTCGATACGCTCAATATTTGACGTGGTTAGCTAAAGAGGCATGTGGAAACTGTAAACATCGGAAACCCCCTTTCTAAAATTGGAATTGGTAGGACAACAAAGAAGTTCGCAAAAATCGTAAAAAAGCATTTCAAAGAAATTGAAGTTGAACAATCAGAACTATGACTGTTATACTTTGATATACAATCAAACAAACCAAAAAAAAATAATTTAATATCCGAATAAACAAACATTACATCACGTACTATATTTTCTCTAAAAAAAATCCTACAGCAAGGTGCCCTGTATGGAGACCCTACAATAATGTATGGAACCTGTATGATAGGGTCAACTCAGCGCCCTGGCGCCGGAAATCGGTGCTTATATCGCCTCTTTTGAAACCGGATTCCGTCGGGGGACACCCGTACCCCCAAAGAACCGGTCTCAGCTAGATGGCACACCTCCTAGTTTGGGCGCTAGGCGCCCTGTATGGAGACCCTACAATAATGTATGGAACCTGTATGGTAGGGTCAACTCAGCACCCTGGCGCCGGAAATCGGTGTCAATTGGGCCCCTTTTGAGACCGGATTCCGTCAGGGGACACCCGTACCCCCGGGGATCCGGTCTCGGCCTGATGGCACACCTCCCAGTTTGGGCGCTAGGCGCCCTGTATAGAGACCCTACAATAATGTATGGAACCTGTATGATAGGGTCAACTCAGCGCCCTGGCGCCGGAAATCGGTGCTTATATCGCCTCTTTTGAAACCGGATTCCGTCGGGGGACACCCGTACCCCCAAAGAACCGGTCTCAGCTAGATGGCACACCTCCTAGTTTGGGCGCTAGGCGCCCTGTATGGAGACCCTACAATAATGTATGGAACCTGTATGGTAGGGTCAACTCAGCACCCTGGCGCCGGAAATCGGTGTCAATTGGGCCCCTTTTGAGACCGGATTCCGTCAGGGGACACCCGTACCCCCGGGGATCCGGTCTCGGCCTGATGGCACACCTCCCAGTTTGGGCGCTAGGCGCCCTGTATAGAGACCCTACAATAATGTATGGAACCTGTATGATAGGGTCAACTCAGCGCCCTGGCGCCGGAAATCGGTGCTTATATCGCCTCTTTTGAAACCGGATTCCGTCGGGGGACACCCGTACCCCCAAAGAACCGGTCTCAGCTAGATGGCACACCTCCTAGTTTGGGCGCTAGGCGCCCTGTATGGAGACCCTACAATAATGTATGGAACCTGTATGGTAGGGTCAACTCAGCACCCTGGCGCCGGAAATCGGTGTCAATTGGGCCCCTTTTGAGACCGGATTCCGTCAGGGGACACCCGTACCCCCGGGGATCCGGTCTCGGCCTGATGGCACACCTCCCAGTTTGGGCGCTAGGCGCCCTGTATAGAGACCCTACAATAATGTATGGAACCTGTATGATAGGGTCAACTCAGCGCCCTGGCGCCGGAAATCGGTGCTTATATCGCCTCTTTTGAAACCGGATTCCGTCGGGGGACACCCGTACCCCCAAAGAACCGGTCTCAGCTAGATGGCACACCTCCTAGTTTGGGCGCTAGGCGCCCTGTATGGAGACCCTACAATAATGTATGGAACCTGTATGGTAGGGTCAACTCAGCACCCTGGCGCCGGAAATCGGTGTCAATTGGGCCCCTTTTGAGACCGGATTCCGTCAGGGGACACCCGTACCCCCGGGGATCCGGTCTCGGCCTGATGGCACACCTCCCAGTTTGGGCGCTAGGCGCCCTGTATAGAGACCCTACAATAATGTATGGAACCTGTATGATAGGGTCAACTCAGCGCCCTGGCGCCGGAAATCGGTGCTTATATCGCCTCTTTTGAAACCGGATTCCGTCGGGGGACACCCGTACCCCCAAAGAACCGGTCTCAGCTAGATGGCACACCTCCTAGTTTGGGCGCTAGGCGCCCTGTATGGAGACCCTACAATAATGTATGGAACCTGTATGGTAGGGTCAACTCAGCACCCTGGCGCCGGAAATCGGTGTCAATTGGGCCCCTTTTGAGACCGGATTCCGTCAGGGGACACCCGTACCCCCGGGGATCCGGTCTCGGCCTGATGGCACACCTCCCAGTTTGGGCGCTAGGCGCCCTGTATAGAGACCCTACAATAATGTATGGAACCTGTATGATAGGGTCAACTCAGCGCCCTGGCGCCGGAAATCGGTGCTTATATCGCCTCTTTTGAAACCGGATTCCGTCGGGGGACACCCGTACCCCCAAAGAACCGGTCTCAGCTAGATGGCACACCTCCTAGTTTGGGCGCTAGGCGCCCTGTATGGAGACCCTACAATAATGTATGGAACCTGTATGGTAGGGTCAACTCAGCACCCTGGCGCCGGAAATCGGTGTCAATTGGGCCCCTTTTGAGACCGGATTCCGTCAGGGGACACCCGTACCCCCGGGGATCCGGTCTCGGCCTGATGGCACACCTCCCAGTTTGGGCGCTAGGCGCCCTGTATAGAGACCCTACAATAATGTATGGAACCTGTATGATAGGGTCAACTCAGCGCCCTGGCGCCGGAAATCGGTGCTTATATCGCCTCTTTTGAAACCGGATTCCGTCGGGGGACACCCGTACCCCCAAAGAACCGGTCTCAGCTAGATGGCACACCTCCTAGTTTGGGCGCTAGGCGCCCTGTATGGAGACCCTACAATAATGTATGGAACCTGTATGGTAGGGTCAACTCAGCACCCTGGCGCCGGAAATCGGTGTCAATTGGGCCCCTTTTGAGACCGGATTCCGTCAGGGGACACCCGTACCCCCGGGGATCCGGTCTCGGCCTGATGGCACACCTCCCAGTTTGGGCGCTAGGCGCCCTGTATAGAGACCCTACAATAATGTATGGAACCTGTATGATAGGGTCAACTCAGCGCCCTGGCGCCGGAAATCGGTGCTTATATCGCCTCTTTTGAAACCGGATTCCGTCGGGGGACACCCGTACCCCCAAAGAACCGGTCTCAGCTAGATGGCACACCTCCTAGTTTGGGCGCTAGGCGCCCTGTATGGAGACCCTACAATAATGTATGGAACCTGTATGGTAGGGTCAACTCAGCACCCTGGCGCCGGAAATCGGTGTCAATTGGGCCCCTTTTGAGACCGGATTCCGTCAGGGGACACCCGTACCCCCGGGGATCCGGTCTCGGCCTGATGGCACACCTCCCAGTTTGGGCGCTAGGCGCCCTGTATAGAGACCCTACAATAATGTATGGAACCTGTATGATAGGGTCAACTCAGCGCCCTGGCGCCGGAAATCGGTGCTTATATCGCCTCTTTTGAAACCGGATTCCGTCGGGGGACACCCGTACCCCCAAAGAACCGGTCTCAGCTAGATGGCACACCTCCTAGTTTGGGCGCTAGGCGCCCTGTATGGAGACCCTACAATAATGTATGGAACCTGTATGGTAGGGTCAACTCAGCACCCTGGCGCCGGAAATCGGTGTCAATTGGGCCCCTTTTGAGACCGGATTCCGTCAGGGGACACCCGTACCCCCGGGGATCCGGTCTCGGCCTGATGGCACACCTCCCAGTTTGGGCGCTAGGCGCCCTGTATAGAGACCCTACAATAATGTATGGAACCTGTATGATAGGGTCAACTCAGCGCCCTGGCGCCGGAAATCGGTGCTTATATCGCCTCTTTTGAAACCGGATTCCGTCGGGGGACACCCGTACCCCCAAAGAACCGGTCTCAGCTAGATGGCACACCTCCTAGTTTGGGCGCTAGGCGCCCTGTATGGAGACCCTACAATAATGTATGGAACCTGTATGGTAGGGTCAACTCAGCACCCTGGCGCCGGAAATCGGTGTCAATTGGGCCCCTTTTGAGACCGGATTCCGTCAGGGGACACCCGTACCCCCGGGGATCCGGTCTCGGCCTGATGGCACACCTCCCAGTTTGGGCGCTAGGCGCCCTGTATAGAGACCCTACAATAATGTATGGAACCTGTATGATAGGGTCAACTCAGCGCCCTGGCGCCGGAAATCGGTGCTTATATCGCCTCTTTTGAAACCGGATTCCGTCGGGGGACACCCGTACCCCCAAAGAACCGGTCTCAGCTAGATGGCACACCTCCTAGTTTGGGCGCTAGGCGCCCTGTATGGAGACCCTACAATAATGTATGGAACCTGTATGGTAGGGTCAACTCAGCACCCTGGCGCCGGAAATCGGTGTCAATTGGGCCCCTTTTGAGACCGGATTCCGTCAGGGGACACCCGTACCCCCGGGGATCCGGTCTCGGCCTGATGGCACACCTCCCAGTTTGGGCGCTAGGCGCCCTGTATAGAGACCCTACAATAATGTATGGAACCTGTATGATAGGGTCAACTCAGCGCCCTGGCGCCGGAAATCGGTGCTTATATCGCCTCTTTTGAAACCGGATTCCGTCGGGGGACACCCGTACCCCCAAAGAACCGGTCTCAGCTAGATGGCACACCTCCTAGTTTGGGCGCTAGGCGCCCTGTATGGAGACCCTACAATAATGTATGGAACCTGTATGGTAGGGTCAACTCAGCACCCTGGCGCCGGAAATCGGTGTCAATTGGGCCCCTTTTGAGACCGGATTCCGTCAGGGGACACCCGTACCCCCGGGGATCCGGTCTCGGCCTGATGGCACACCTCCCAGTTTGGGCGCTAGGCGCCCTGTATAGAGACCCTACAATAATGTATGGAACCTGTATGATAGGGTCAACTCAGCGCCCTGGCGCCGGAAATCGGTGCTTATATCGCCTCTTTTGAAACCGGATTCCGTCGGGGGACACCCGTACCCCCAAAGAACCGGTCTCAGCTAGATGGCACACCTCCTAGTTTGGGCGCTAGGCGCCCTGTATGGAGACCCTACAATAATGTATGGAACCTGTATGGTAGGGTCAACTCAGCACCCTGGCGCCGGAAATCGGTGTCAATTGGGCCCCTTTTGAGACCGGATTCCGTCAGGGGACACCCGTACCCCCGGGGATCCGGTCTCGGCCTGATGGCACACCTCCCAGTTTGGGCGCTAGGCGCCCTGTATAGAGACCCTACAATAATGTATGGAACCTGTATGATAGGGTCAACTCAGCGCCCTGGCGCCGGAAATCGGTGCTTATATCGCCTCTTTTGAAACCGGATTCCGTCGGGGGACACCCGTACCCCCAAAGAACCGGTCTCAGCTAGATGGCACACCTCCTAGTTTGGGCGCTAGGCGCCCTGTATGGAGACCCTACAATAATGTATGGAACCTGTATGGTAGGGTCAACTCAGCACCCTGGCGCCGGAAATCGGTGTCAATTGGGCCCCTTTTGAGACCGGATTCCGTCAGGGGACACCCGTACCCCCGGGGATCCGGTCTCGGCCTGATGGCACACCTCCCAGTTTGGGCGCTAGGCGCCCTGTATAGAGACCCTACAATAATGTATGGAACCTGTATGATAGGGTCAACTCAGCGCCCTGGCGCCGGAAATCGGTGCTTATATCGCCTCTTTTGAAACCGGATTCCGTCGGGGGACACCCGTACCCCCAAAGAACCGGTCTCAGCTAGATGGCACACCTCCTAGTTTGGGCGCTAGGCGCCCTGTATGGAGACCCTACAATAATGTATGGAACCTGTATGGTAGGGTCAACTCAGCACCCTGGCGCCGGAAATCGGTGTCAATTGGGCCCCTTTTGAGACCGGATTCCGTCAGGGGACACCCGTACCCCCGGGGATCCGGTCTCGGCCTGATGGCACACCTCCCAGTTTGGGCGCTAGGCGCCCTGTATAGAGACCCTACAATAATGTATGGAACCTGTATGATAGGGTCAACTCAGCGCCCTGGCGCCGGAAATCGGTGCTTATATCGCCTCTTTTGAAACCGGATTCCGTCGGGGGACACCCGTACCCCCAAAGAACCGGTCTCAGCTAGATGGCACACCTCCTAGTTTGGGCGCTAGGCGCCCTGTATGGAGACCCTACAATAATGTATGGAACCTGTATGGTAGGGTCAACTCAGCACCCTGGCGCCGGAAATCGGTGTCAATTGGGCCCCTTTTGAGACCGGATTCCGTCAGGGGACACCCGTACCCCCGGGGATCCGGTCTCGGCCTGATGGCACACCTCCCAGTTTGGGCGCTAGGCGCCCTGTATAGAGACCCTACAATAATGTATGGAACCTGTATGATAGGGTCAACTCAGCGCCCTGGCGCCGGAAATCGGTGCTTATATCGCCTCTTTTGAAACCGGATTCCGTCGGGGGACACCCGTACCCCCAAAGAACCGGTCTCAGCTAGATGGCACACCTCCTAGTTTGGGCGCTAGGCGCCCTGTATGGAGACCCTACAATAATGTATGGAACCTGTATGGTAGGGTCAACTCAGCACCCTGGCGCCGGAAATCGGTGTCAATTGGGCCCCTTTTGAGACCGGATTCCGTCAGGGGACACCCGTACCCCCGGGGATCCGGTCTCGGCCTGATGGCACACCTCCCAGTTTGGGCGCTAGGCGCCCTGTATAGAGACCCTACAATAATGTATGGAACCTGTATGATAGGGTCAACTCAGCGCCCTGGCGCCGGAAATCGGTGCTTATATCGCCTCTTTTGAAACCGGATTCCGTCGGGGGACACCCGTACCCCCAAAGAACCGGTCTCAGCTAGATGGCACACCTCCTAGTTTGGGCGCTAGGCGCCCTGTATGGAGACCCTACAATAATGTATGGAACCTGTATGGTAGGGTCAACTCAGCACCCTGGCGCCGGAAATCGGTGTCAATTGGGCCCCTTTTGAGACCGGATTCCGTCAGGGGACACCCGTACCCCCGGGGATCCGGTCTCGGCCTGATGGCACACCTCCCAGTTTGGGCGCTAGGCGCCCTGTATAGAGACCCTACAATAATGTATGGAACCTGTATGATAGGGTCAACTCAGCGCCCTGGCGCCGGAAATCGGTGCTTATATCGCCTCTTTTGAAACCGGATTCCGTCGGGGGACACCCGTACCCCCAAAGAACCGGTCTCAGCTAGATGGCACACCTCCTAGTTTGGGCGCTAGGCGCCCTGTATGGAGACCCTACAATAATGTATGGAACCTGTATGGTAGGGTCAACTCAGCACCCTGGCGCCGGAAATCGGTGTCAATTGGGCCCCTTTTGAGACCGGATTCCGTCAGGGGACACCCGTACCCCCGGGGATCCGGTCTCGGCCTGATGGCACACCTCCCAGTTTGGGCGCTAGGCGCCCTGTATAGAGACCCTACAATAATGTATGGAACCTGTATGATAGGGTCAACTCAGCGCCCTGGCGCCGGAAATCGGTGCTTATATCGCCTCTTTTGAAACCGGATTCCGTCGGGGGACACCCGTACCCCCAAAGAACCGGTCTCAGCTAGATGGCACACCTCCTAGTTTGGGCGCTAGGCGCCCTGTATGGAGACCCTACAATAATGTATGGAACCTGTATGGTAGGGTCAACTCAGCACCCTGGCGCCGGAAATCGGTGTCAATTGGGCCCCTTTTGAGACCGGATTCCGTCAGGGGACACCCGTACCCCCGGGGATCCGGTCTCGGCCTGATGGCACACCTCCCAGTTTGGGCGCTATGCGCCCTGTATAGAGACCCTACAATAATGTATGGAACCTGTATGATAGGGTCAACTCAGCGCCCTGGCGCCGGAAATCGGTGCTTATATCGCCTCTTTTGAAACCGGATTCCGTCGGGGGACACCCTTACCCCCAAAGAACCGGTCTCAGCTAGATGGCACACCTCCTAGTTTGGGCGCTAGGCGCCCTGTATGGAGACCCTACAATAATGTATGGATCCTGTATGGTAGGGTCAACTCAGCACCCTGGCGCCGGAAATCGGTGTCAATTGGGCCCCTTTTGAGACCGGATTCCGTCAGGGGACACCCGTACCCCCGGGGATCCGGTCTCGGCCTGATGGCACACCTCCCAGTTTGGGCGCTAGGCGCCCTGTATGGAGACCCTACAATAATGTATGGAACCTGTATGATAGGGTCAACTCAGCACCCTGGCGCCGGAAATCGGTGTCAATTGGGCCCCTTTTGAGACCGGATTCCGTCAGGGGACACCCGTACCCCCGGGGATCCGGTCTCGGCCTGATGGCACACCTCCCAGTTTGGGCGCTAGGCGCCCTGTATAGAGACCCTACAATAATGTATGGAACCTGTATGATAGGGTCAACTCAGCGCCCTGGCGCCGGAAATCGGTGCTTATATCGCCTCTTTTGAAACCGGATTCCGTCGGGGGACACCCGTACCCCCAAAGAACCGGTCTCAGCTAGATGGCACACCTCCTAGTTTGGGCGCTAGGCGCCCTGTATGGAGACCCTACAATAATGTATGGAACCTGTATGGTAGGGTCAACTCAGCACCCTGGCGCCGGAAATCGGTGTCAATTGGGCCCCTTTTGAGACCGGATTCCGTCAGGGGACACCCGTACCCCCGGGGATCCGGTCTCGGCCTGATGGCACACCTCCCAGTTTGGGCGCTAGGCGCCCTGTATAGAGACCCTACAATAATGTATGGAACCTGTATGATAGGGTCAACTCAGCGCCCTGGCGCCGGAAATCGGTGCTTATATCGCCTCTTTTGAAACCGGATTCCGTCGGGGGACACCCGTACCCCCAAAGAACCGGTCTCAGCTAGATGGCACACCTCCTAGTTTGGGCGCTAGGCGCCCTGTATGGAGACCCTACAATAATGTATGGAACCTGTATGGTAGGGTCAACTCAGCACCCTGGCGCCGGAAATCGGTGTCAATTGGGCCCCTTTTGAGACCGGATTCCGTCAGGGGACACCCGTACCCCCGGGGATCCGGTCTCGGCCTGATGGCACACCTCCCAGTTTGGGCGCTAGGCGCCCTGTATAGAGACCCTACAATAATGTATGGAACCTGTATGATAGGGTCAACTCAGCGCCCTGGCGCCGGAAATCGGTGCTTATATCGCCTCTTTTGAAACCGGATTCCGTCGGGGGACACCCGTACCCCCAAAGAACCGGTCTCAGCTAGATGGCACACCTCCTAGTTTGGGCGCTAGGCGCCCTGTATGGAGACCCTACAATAATGTATGGAACCTGTATGGTAGGGTCAACTCAGCACCCTGGCGCCGGAAATCGGTGTCAATTGGGCCCCTTTTGAGACCGGATTCCGTCAGGGGACACCCGTACCCCCGGGGATCCGGTCTCGGCCTGATGGCACACCTCCCAGTTTGGGCGCTAGGCGCCCTGTATAGAGACCCTACAATAATGTATGGAACCTGTATGATAGGGTCAACTCAGCGCCCTGGCGCCGGAAATCGGTGCTTATATCGCCTCTTTTGAAACCGGATTCCGTCGGGGGACACCCGTACCCCCAAAGAACCGGTCTCAGCTAGATGGCACACCTCCTAGTTTGGGCGCTAGGCGCCCTGTATGGAGACCCTACAATAATGTATGGAACCTGTATGGTAGGGTCAACTCAGCACCCTGGCGCCGGAAATCGGTGTCAATTGGGCCCCTTTTGAGACCGGATTCCGTCAGGGGACACCCGTACCCCCGGGGATCCGGTCTCGGCCTGATGGCACACCTCCCAGTTTGGGCGCTAGGCGCCCTGTATAGAGACCCTACAATAATGTATGGAACCTGTATGATAGGGTCAACTCAGCGCCCTGGCGCCGGAAATCGGTGCTTATATCGCCTCTTTTGAAACCGGATTCCGTCGGGGGACACCCGTACCCCCAAAGAACCGGTCTCAGCTAGATGGCACACCTCCTAGTTTGGGCGCTAGGCGCCCTGTATGGAGACCCTACAATAATGTATGGAACCTGTATGGTAGGGTCAACTCAGCACCCTGGCGCCGGAAATCGGTGTCAATTGGGCCCCTTTTGAGACCGGATTCCGTCAGGGGACACCCGTACCCCCGGGGATCCGGTCTCGGCCTGATGGCACACCTCCCAGTTTGGGCGCTAGGCGCCCTGTATAGAGACCCTACAATAATGTATGGAACCTGTATGATAGGGTCAACTCAGCGCCCTGGCGCCGGAAATCGGTGCTTATATCGCCTCTTTTGAAACCGGATTCCGTCGGGGGACACCCGTACCCCCAAAGAACCGGTCTCAGCTAGATGGCACACCTCCTAGTTTGGGCGCTAGGCGCCCTGTATGGAGACCCTACAATAATGTATGGAACCTGTATGGTAGGGTCAACTCAGCACCCTGGCGCCGGAAATCGGTGTCAATTGGGCCCCTTTTGAGACCGGATTCCGTCAGGGGACACCCGTACCCCCGGGGATCCGGTCTCGGCCTGATGGCACACCTCCCAGTTTGGGCGCTATGCGCCCTGTATAGAGACCCTACAATAATGTATGGAACCTGTATGATAGGGTCAACTCAGCGCCCTGGCGCCGGAAATCGGTGCTTATATCGCCTCTTTTGAAACCGGATTCCGTCGGGGGACACCCTTACCCCCAAAGAACCGGTCTCAGCTAGATGGCACACCTCCTAGTTTGGGCGCTAGGCGCCCTGTATGGAGACCCTACAATAATGTATGGATCCTGTATGGTAGGGTCAACTCAGCACCCTGGCGCCGGAAATCGGTGTCAATTGGGCCCCTTTTGAGACCGGATTCCGTCAGGGGACACCCGTACCCCCGGGGATCCGGTCTCGGCCTGATGGCACACCTCCCAGTTTGGGCGCTAGGCGCCCTGTATAGAGACCCTACAATAATGTATGGAACCTGTATGATAGGGTCAACTCAGCACCCTGGCGCCGGAAATCGGTGTCAATTGGGCCCCTTTTGAGACCGGATTCCGTCAGGGGACACCCGTACCCCCGGGGATCCGGTCTCGGCCTGATGGCACACCTCCCAGTTTGGGCGCTAGGCGCCCTGTATAGAGACCCTACAATAATGTATGGAACCTGTATGATAGGGTCAACTCAGCGCCCTGGCGCCGGAAATCGGTGCTTATATCGCCTCTTTTGAAACCGGATTCCGTCGGGGGACACCCGTACCCCCAAAGAACCGGTCTCAGCTAGATGGCACACCTCCTAGTTTGGGCGCTAGGCGCCCTGTATGGAGACCCTACAATAATGTATGGAACCTGTATGGTAGGGTCAACTCAGCACCCTGGCGCCGGAAATCGGTGTCAATTGGGCCCCTTTTGAGACCGGATTCCGTCAGGGGACACCCGTACCCCCGGGGATCCGGTCTCGGCCTGATGGCACACCTCCCAGTTTGGGCGCTAGGCGCCCTGTATAGAGACCCTACAATAATGTATGGAACCTGTATGATAGGGTCAACTCAGCGCCCTGGCGCCGGAAATCGGTGCTTATATCGCCTCTTTTGAAACCGGATTCCGTCGGGGGACACCCGTACCCCCAAAGAACCGGTCTCAGCTAGATGGCACACCTCCTAGTTTGGGCGCTAGGCGCCCTGTATGGAGACCCTACAATAATGTATGGAACCTGTATGGTAGGGTCAACTCAGCACCCTGGCGCCGGAAATCGGTGTCAATTGGGCCCCTTTTGAGACCGGATTCCGTCAGGGGACACCCGTACCCCCGGGGATCCGGTCTCGGCCTGATGGCACACCTCCCAGTTTGGGCGCTAGGCGCCCTGTATAGAGACCCTACAATAATGTATGGAACCTGTATGATAGGGTCAACTCAGCACCCTGGCGCCGGAAATCGGTGTCAATTGGGCCCCTTTTGAGACCGGATTCCGTCAGGGGACACCCGTACCCCCGGGGATCCGGTCTCGGCCTGATGGCACACCTCCCAGTTTGGGCGCTAGGCGCCCTGTATAGAGACCCTACAATAATGTATGGAACCTGTATGATAGGGTCAACTCAGCGCCCTGGCGCCGGAAATCGGTGCTTATATCGCCTCTTTTGAAACCGGATTCCGTCGGGGGACACCCGTACCCCCAAAGAACCGGTCTCCGCTAGATGGCACACCTCCTAGTTTGGGCGCTATGCGCCCTGTATGGAGACCCTACAATAATGTATGGAACCTGTATGGTAGGGTCAACTCAGCGCCCTGGCGCCGGAAATCGGTGTCAATTGGGCCCCTTTTGAGACCGGATTCCGTCAGGGGACACCCGTACCCCCGGGGATCCGGTCTCGGCCTGATGGCACACCTCCCAGTTTGGGCGCTAGGCGCCCTTTTATTTTATTATACAATGCAATCGGGATCGGACGTCTCTAAAAATAGTCGATAAAAATACGCTAAGATTTGTTATTGGCAGGTAGCTTATTGGCAGGTAGCTTGACTAAAGCTTTTTGATTGACATTAATATTGTTTTCAGGTATTTTGTACCCTCAAATGTTTAATTGTGAATATGACTATTTTTTATAGTATACCAACTTATTTTGTTTCAATCTATTTCGTTCTATTACATTATGAAAATATTGAGAAAAATCGGTGGTATCTAATGTAAACAACAAAGGAAATTCGGGAAGAGCAATTTGACTCTGAATGGAGTCTTGATTGTCTATCACTGGAACCATGTCCTGGTTTAAAAGCAATGAATCATTTAAAGAAAGAAGATGGGGGATAAGATAGCGCAAATGCCCATTTGTTTTCGTCGTAAAATGCCATTTCAAATTCATTTTTCCCAATTAAACCTATTTGATAATGATAAAATACAAGCTTTTAAATGCACATTTAAAACTATAATCAGAAAATAAATTTGAATATGTAACAAACGATAAAAATATAATATTGCAATAATAGTTGGTGGTTTCGAGCAAATTAATCCTTGTTCTATTAGTGTACCTAATTTTTGGTGCTCTACCCACTGCATGAGGCATTTCAGTCACAACCAAGTGTGTTTTTAAATGCTAAATTGGACTTTGGCCACGAATTTACGGACTTATATAATTTTTCTAAAATGTTCAATTGTTGGGATACAAAGTGATATTTTTAAGGGGGATGTGCGGCCACCTTGTACATTTGAGGATAAGAATGTAAACATTTCTTGAACTGGCTTAATTGTTTCTGCCTGAAACAGGCCAAAATTTTTGCCAAATGATATAAAAGCAACAGCCCCCTTAATTAATGTATAGTGGGTCATCTCTCCACGTTTTTGTTGATCAAAATCGGTTTGTTTTTCATTAGACCTTAATTAGACTATGACACAAATATGGAGCATAGACCCACTCTATAAAAGAAAAGGGGCTTTGATACGCATATGCCAGTTTACATTGTTTTTAATTATTTTGAAGAAAATTAAAAGATTTGTTGATGGTTTAATTTATCAGTATCTTATCCTTACTTATATAAATGTAGGCATTTGACACGCCTTATCCACCCAATTTCTCTAGGATTCATTTAACACGCAATCCTTGCTGAGGTGGAATCCAAAGGTGGAGGGGGTACTTCGTTCGTCCACCTTCTCGTCCATGTGTTGACACACGAGAATAGATATGCGTTTCCCCATTTCCAAGATATTCGACTTTTAATTACTTGAAATTTTACTGTGCTCTGCCGATCTCTATGATAAAATTACTTAACTTGTAAAGGAACTGCATGTAGTGGATGGCATATATAGTTCTTCATGTCCGCTGCAAATACTGCCACTATGCAGCCTTGCAACACTAGCAAACAGTGCACACATCCTTTAATTTATTCAATTGATCGGAAATCTTAGATCCCGTGAATTTGATTATATCTACATGTAGATATAGTCATTTATAAAATGTGCAATATATATATATATATACATGTATATATATCTATATCTCCATGCAGCTCTGATATTTTAATAGTATAGGAGAATATTGACAATTAACCAATGAATAAAAAGAAGTATTCCATAATCACATTTGGCTGTTTAATTTACACGTAAAAACAAATCGGGAGATTTTAATTATCCAAATATGACATGAACTGCATCGCTTAGCATCTGCATTTTCTTTTTTTGTGTATATATGCAGCACATAAATTTACTTCTTATCTGGCACATTGGGCTATGCCAGAAACGAAATTGATTTGTGTTTACTGACAATGGAGATTAATGTATATATAACGTGTTTCTACTGGCTTCAATTACAAGTGCTTGTCAACAAACATGATGTGAAATAAAGGATACGTTAGTTATGTTTATCAAAAACAATATGATCTTTTAGAAAATCAGTGTGAGAAAACAAACCACATCCCAATCCTTATTTTTTTAGTTTTTGTAATAATTGAATGGTTTTTTTTTTATAATGTAGTGATTTATTTGATTAGAATTTGAAAAGAGGGTTTATGTTGTAACATTTACAGATTCTTTAACATGCCATTACAGAAATTATTGTTTGGCTAGTTCGTTTTTTCAATATCACTGTACTTGATTTACAATAAATCGTATTGCTTTTTTCAATCTTAAACAATTTCTGCAAGTTACTGAATATCATATGTTTTGGAAGAAAAAATCAGGGTTATAGCTATATAGGCCTTCTTCCTGTAATCAATTAAATGATGCACTGGTAATATTAACTGTATCTTTCGTTACAGGCACGTAGCATCGGGGGGGGGGGGGGGGCAGGGGGGCCTGCCCCCCCCCCTCACTTTTTCTTGCAACAGCTAATTTTTTAAAATTTACATATAAAAAATTAAAATTGAATTATCATGGAGTTGGCCCCCTCCCCACTTATTTTGGAGGATGTAAAAAATTGATATGAAAATAAAATGAAATTGAAGTTATATACTTCGCCAATTCAATTCCAGAATTTGTGATTTATACATATTTTTCAAAGTGCGTCAAGTGTCTTGATACTACAAAATGTTGATGTACCTTTGTTACGCACTTTGAATTTTTTTTTTCAAAGTGGGTTGACATGGTCCCAAATTTAACGCACTTTGAAAAAATGATTTGGTCCCAAATTTAATGCACTTTGAATTTTTTTTCATACACTATTGGCACACTTCAATGTCGCCACCTTCATATTCATGAATCACTAAAGAAAGTATTTTATTGTTTTCATAACATCAGTTGCTTACAAATGGTTGTTAGACTCTTGAGTGTGAACAATCATTCATTCCCAACAATAATTTATCCTAACATTGACCTTTTTACATTGGTGGGGGTGGGGTGCGGGTCGCATCCCTAAAATCCGCCACTTTATATGCCTGATACCGGTCATATCCCAGTCTGCAAAATTATTGGCTCACAGCGATCCACCTACAATTATATAATGTAAATGTAATAATCATGATAAATGTGATCAAAG
Organism: Magallana gigas; assembly: GCF_963853765.1. Lineage (NCBI taxonomy): Eukaryota > Metazoa > Mollusca > Bivalvia > Ostreida > Ostreidae > Magallana > Magallana gigas. The sequence goes on from NC_088860.1 coordinate 41,777,231, forward strand.
TTAAAGACCATTAATCAATTAAAACCAACCACCATGCAGCCCAAATCAGCCATGGAAATATAAATGTCGTCGTTTTAATAAGAAAGTTCAAACGTTGAAAAGATATGGAAAATTAATCTTCTTTTAATTTGACTTCAAGTCATTTTTCGCCGCGTGGGAGTATGTTATAAATCATTTTTAATAGTTAACACATAATTGATTTGAGTAAAGTGGAACAATAAAAAAGGGTCGATGTATATTATCAATAGACATGAAGCACTAAAACTAAGAGCGCGCTTGATTTGTCTACACCTTACAACCGGTGTACACTTTTCTCTAATCAAGTGCAAAAGTGTACACTTTAGGTGTACACCGTCTACACTTTGTGCAGGGCATGTGTTGGAAATTACACTCTTATTTTCAATATGGCGACAAAACGGTAAACTGAGAAATCTGAAGAATTTCTTTTTGTCAGCACATTGAATATGCTAGAGTTGATAGCCTAATTGTAGCACATATTGCGTGTGTAAATATGAAAGTGTTCAAAACATAAGAAAAATAAATTCAAAAGCTTTGCATTTTTTAAATGTATCAAGAAAACATATTTTGTCAGCAAAAGTCAACAGATACATTGAACATGTATAGCGTACTAAGAAGTACAAAAAGATAGTTTTGTACGCATTTATTTTTCAATGCATATGAATTAATGCACTAGCATTGAGTCTCTCCTAAAATAAACTTATAAACAAACAATTTTGTAATAGCCTATTTAAAAACAACAAGACAAACATATACTGTACTTTGCATGAACCTGAAAACTGGCAAGGGTAGCAATGGATTACAAAATTGATTTATTTTCAAAAGCTATTAAAAGAATTGTCTTAAAAACGGAACTTCTCGGCAGAAGTCACTACTTTGGCGTCCATATTGAAAACATACACTACACCAAATTTCGCTTGATTATATGGTGTAAATCATCTACAACAATGTAGATAAATCAAGCGCGTCCATTGCAAAGAATATAGGCGAATAAGGCGGAGAAAATGCCTTTTGGTTTGATCGTAATTTTGTTACATTCCCAGGTTTTGTTTTGTTTTTGTTTTGTTTTGATTTTTTTTTGGTGAGATACATGTAACATCACAAAGTGAATTTAGTGTTATATTTCCACACTTGGACCGATATCTACCACGTTGAATAAAATCAGCATGTTAAAAAAAAGTTAGAAACGTTCTGGCAAACCGAAATTTTAAGTGAAACAGTGTTTGGACCTAAGCACAAATCATCACCGCTGACAAGACGTAGTCTAGATCTTGAAAATAATAGATAAATTCGGTGTTCTGTATGCTGTACCATTGTTTTTCAAAAGAACCGTATTTATAAATACCTTGAAAATAGTTAGATTTTATATAGTACGAACAATTTAATTGTTTTTGTAGTTGTATATATTTCTACGCCAGAGTTCAATATAGTTTCGTTCAACCAGACGCTCGGCTGTCTCCGTAAATCTCCGACAAGCAGAGAGTCTCTCTTGGTAGTCGGGGATTAACGGAGACAGCCGAGCATCTGGTTTAACGAGACTGGAGTTCAATATTGCTTGGATCCAGACGTGTACAATTTTTAGAAACATTTCGATTACTGATACACCGAGTATTTCCGAGTACCGATACATAGTTTGATGGAATTAATTCTATCTTTAAATATTACACAACTTGATTCATATGGGGTTTTCTCGAAATTCTTGTCGGAAAAGTTCGAGAATTCATATTATAAAAATGTGCGTAATTCAAATACAGATTAAAAACTACTTACCAGTCAAAGTAACATATCGTTGATTTTAAAATTGATAATAATCAATAAAATCAACTCCCGACAGTACTTCAGTACTTTGATTTTGGGTCTGACAGGGAATCTCCATGTGATTGATCGTATATAGTGAACTTTTCAGATTTTCTTTGAATTCCCTTTTTTTTCTTTTTTCTTTTTTATTTAGTTTTTTTTTTATTGAAGAAAATTTAGTTGAATTACGCACTCTGTTATAAAAAATTACGTATATGTAATACAAAATAAATAATGAAACACCAAGCCCATTGGGCCTCTAAGTCACTGCAAATACAATTATAACATACATGTATATATTTACATTTTCCAGTGGCGTTGCCTGTGATAACACTACGCGTATCGATTTTGTACTATAAAACCCATAACTTCAAATGACGCCAAATTGAGGCGCCAGCGGGCTTTGCTTATTTATATTTAAATATTTAATCGTACGAGGGCTTCAAATTATATAAATATAAGTAATAAGGAATCATTCTTTGAATATTATGAGGTGATAATTTCGGTCGGGGGCGTGATCAGATTTTCATAAAGCCCTTCGGGCTTTATTGGATTTGATCGCGCCCCGACTAAAATTATCACCTCATAATACTCAAAGAATGATTCCTTATTCCTTAAATACACAGATATTACGCATTGCGTTTTTTATACAATTATGATTGTCTGGAAAGGTAAGCTTCAAGTAAATATTACGAGGTTTGTCTCGGAAAATATGTAATACATCGGACAGCTCCATTCCCCCCAAATTTTTTTTGTTCTAAGTTTTAAAAATCTTCAACACCATGCACTTCTTATTCGAAGTATGTAACTCATTTTTCAAGCGGTGAATATTATACAGTTATTGCTGTTTTGAGTCAAATACGATAAATTACCTACCCGAGAATTAAGTGCAATATTTGTTATAATCAGTTTATTAAGAAAATATATAGACTTGGGTTTCGCACATGGCAAGCAAATGCGTCGCTGACCTGATCGAAGATGTTGAAAAAAGGCGAATATTTTTAATAAGAAACTTAAGGATTTTATGTTACTGTTATGAAAATAGTTGCTTTTTTAAGGAGGAGAAGAGTGCACCGTCCGTCTGTCTGTTGATCCGCATGCTGCGCGGTCCATTGAGGAGTCTTTACAGCTCTTTTCCATTAACATGTGCATTATAACATTGCACACACGAGAGAGCGCTCTTGGTATAGATAAAACGTATAAAAAACATAATATCTACAAATTGAATTTAGTTTAAAAGTTACAACATGGCCGACGTGATGACTGTCACTTCCGTTCCCTTCAACTTTTGTTTCCTATAGTGATTTTAGACAATTAACTCCGCGCTCACCTGAAATCATGCACGTACTTTACAGTGTTTATTTGTCTGCCCAGAAGTCCACTGACTCATTCCCAGAACAGCTATAGCTGATAAAAGTCTAGGAACATCGACTCCCAAAAATACAGGTAGGTAAAATGCATATATACATGTATATATCAGTACTTTTTTTTTCCTCCCGAGGATTTCCTTCTCGTGTAGGGCATTTCGTTAAAAAACAGGAAAAGATAGGAAACAATACAATTTTTAACAATAAAAACAACGCATATTTTTCTATATGCAGAGTTTTTGTTGTGTATTCGTATAATTGTTTTCATTAATGCTAACCTGCAATTAAGTAAAATATATATTCAGGTGAAGAAAACAATACTAGTTTTTACGTGCTTTTCCATAATGCAGCGTCGAATGAATGTAATGCATGCATGTATGCTTTTTACATTCGCTATTTTTAGATTCATAATTCCGTGTCATGCATAAATCTTTACAATTGCGAAAAATACAGAAGTTGACACATATTTCTGAACACATCTCTCTCTGCACATTTTATTTTTTGACATAACACTTTACAATTACAATGAAAGTTTTGAATTAAATAGATAGAAAATATCATTATCATGTTCTACAGTTCATAAAGCGTGTGAAAAAACCGTCCGTCTGTTTTTAACTCGATGAAAATACAAATATAGCATACAGGTAAAAGGCTAACATGGTTATTGTAAACTATCCAATCATTGATAACTATTTTAATTTATTTGTTGATTGGAATTTAAGTTTAAATACAACGAGCAGTGAAGTAGGTGAATACTGCAAAATTTGAAATACATGTACATGTACATAACGTTTCAGTAATTGATGCTGCATGCGAGGGAATTCAAGGCTGTTTGATATCCTTTGTCTTAACCGAAGTTAGATATCGATACTTGTTGGTTGTTAAATTAAATTTGTATGCTAATTATATGAAATTTCTTTGACTCTTTTTCTCCATAAGCGAAAATATTTCCTGCGGTCCAGTAAAAATAATGTTCATAATTAATGAAATTAAATAGCAAAGTTCCTTTAATTAATTGTTTCAGTTTCAGTTTCAGTTTATTTTCACTCAACACCATATAATGGTACAAGAGGTACATAAGAAGAACAAACATATTTACATATATACAATATAGTTGTAAAGTTCAAGAAAGTAAGTGGGGTGAACGAACAATATGATTAATTTTTGAAATAAAGAAACACAGTTTTCTTAATGTGATATAATCGTCTGAAGACATGATTTCATAAAACTTTTTAGTGTTAGGAGAAGAACAGTAATATGTATCTAAAAACTGACTTCGTAATTTACTTAATGCCCTGCATTCTAATATAACATGAAATTCATCACCAATTCTGTTACAATTACACAAATTACAATAACGTTTACTTCTTTCAACAATACTCCACCTTCCTATTTCAACCGGAAGATGATGATTTGTAGTTCTAAACTTAACTAATATTTTTCTTAATTTACTGGGTAACAAGAGTAAGTAGCGTTCACATTCAAAATTTGTTTTATAAATTCTATATATAACACCCTTAGTCGATTCCTGAATATCGTTATGCCATTTTTGTAAAAATTGATCTCTTAACCTTTGGTTAATAGTTGTCTTAATCCAACTGGAGTTATAATGGTACGATTCATGATCACACCATAAATTTGAAAGCCCACATTTATCTAGAACATTTTTTAAAGAGCATAGCCATGGATTTAATATTTGTCCCTTATCAAAAAGAATACGTACATACATATATATGCTTTTGCTTAACTTGTTTTCACTGCTATTGATTATGTTGGCCCAGAATGAAATCATTCTAGTAAAAATGGTTATATACAGAGGAAATCGTCCAGTTTCACCATATACCATGTAACTAGGTGTACAACTTTTATTGTGGAAGAGAAGCATAAACGTGATCAACTCTGCAATATAAAGTTTGAATGGAATGAAAAAGGAACTGGAAGCTACCCCCCCCCCCCCCCCCCCGTACTTTCAATGTGAACATAATGAAATAAGCAAATGAAGTTTACTAAAATTGGTTACATAAATCAATAGTCATGTATATGTGAACACACTTATATGATTTTACTTAAAATAAGAAAATGAAATCGGTAGATATGATGATTTTACATGTACATGTAAAATTTTAACTTGAATTTCTAACAATTCCAATCAGCACCGCGGAATGGTTTAAGGGGGGGCTGGAGGTTGTAGGAACATTTTTTTTAGCAACGAATATTTAAAAAAAAATAAGATTCAAAGGCGAATCCAGTGCCGGTTTACGAGTACATTTGTTGTTCAATCAAAAAAAGCAATACCGATATGTCCTACTGACAAGAAATAATAGTTTTATATAAGGTGGAATTTGACAGTGCGATTTCAATGTGATCGAGAGAACTTCATGTATGAATACCGTTTTAAATTTTTACTAGGCTTGACCATTTAAATGATTTTATGTGTAATTCCGGTTTCAGACTCTTCATTTACAGATTTAAAAATTTAACACTGTAATTAACAGATTTTATAATTATGTTGAAAACAAGATTAAAAAAGATCCTTTAAATTTATAATTCTTAATTTTTTTTGAGAACTCTTACAGGTATGTTCACAAACATGTCTTTGATCATTTTGTATGTTTTGCATTTTTGTCAAAATAATTGCGAATCTTCTGATTTTTTTTCCGTCAAAACAGAATGAATGCCATTTTATGGTTTATTACTGGCTGTGTCGTTTATAGTATACATAATTCTCTAAAAAGAAGTTTAATTCTCTACATTTCAAGATACCCCCACCCCCTGCCCATGAAAAACAATTCATTGGTGCTTTTTTACTATAATACATTGTGCAAGTGCGACGTAAAAACTTATCTTGAAATTTTGAGTTATCGTTCTTTCTTGACATTATTACAGGTGTCGCTTTGCGGTCATGTGACTGATTTGATGACGTCGAGGTAAATAGAACCCAAAATATCAACAAAGTGTCGTGACAGCACTAGACAATAGTTATAGATCTGCGTCTTTTTCGAAACTGTCCAGAAAAACAGAGACATGGCCTCTGTGTCAAAACAGGAAGACTTTCAAGGTATGTACAAAGTAAAGAAACGTTTTAGACTGGCATTTAAACAGGTGCCCGCGTTTTTTCCTCGATTGTTTTGGCTTTTCGCAGCCATTTGTCAAAAGAAGGTCTGTCTGTATAAGAGAGCTATTTCTGGAATTTGAGCGTGTGTATGATGTGGAAATGTCTGATGTAACACGAATAAGGGAAATTCGTATAAGAAGTTCAGAAAAAGAAACAGAAAATTTAATTCATATCCTAACAAATGTCCTCCGTACACTCAAAAAACATATAATTGATCTGACAGTCACGTCTGTTGTGTAAATAGCTGAATAGACAATGAAATAGGCATAAAGAGTTTGTAACGGAGTACACAACACATTACATTGTGACCATCACTATTCAACCCTGCATGATCAACCATTGTAAATAATTATCATTTTAATAGCAATATATAACGTTGGTGGCCCATGCACATAATATATAAGCAATGTCAATCAATATATTAATTAATTGATTTTTTATATTGATCACTGTTATGTGTAAATGTAATAAATGTACAAAATCCATGTACAGTATTTGATATTTATAAACTTTGCCAGATATACTGGCATGCGACCAGTTCTCGCCGAGTACCATTTCTCGCCAGTACATTGTGACATCATTTTATGTGTTGATAAAATGACGTCACAATGTACTGGCGAGAAATGGTACTCGGCGAGAACTGGTCGCACGCCAGTAGTGCTTTTTTACTATAGTCTGTCCCAAGATATTTTTGCCACATATTTCCTTAAATTATTCGATATTTATAAATACCTCTTGGTTCAGACGATGTTCATTCAATAGTATGAAAAAATCCCAAGATTTGCCCTTTGAAACGCCCCCTCTAGCTTATCGGGTATCAATACACGGCTAAAAATAAAAAGTCTATGTGTTTTTAGCTCACCTGAGCTGAAAGCTCAAGTGAGCTATTCTGATCACTTTTTGTCCGTCGTCCGTCCGTCCGTCCGTCCGTCTGTCCGTCCGTCTGTCCGTCTGTCTGTCCGTCTGTAAACTTTTTACATTTTGAACTTCTTCTCTAAAACCGCTTATCCAATTTCAACCAAATTTGGCACAAAGCATCCTTATGGGAGGGCGAATATAAATTGCAGAAATAAAAGTCTGATCTGTATTCAAAGCGGAGAAAACCTTGAAACTGTAGAAAAAGGGGGGTGCATTTTAAAAAATCTTCTTCTCAAGAACTACTGATTCCAATTCAACGTAGTATAGCATAAATTATCCTTATGGGAAGGAAAATATAAATTGCAAAAATTAAGGTCTAATTCTGTTTCAAATCTGAGTTATTACGAAAATAATAATAAAGGAAAGGCGTGTTTCAATCAGTTAAATAGCTTCGGATTCGGCATCCGGTAAAATGGGTAGACAAGACTTGGCCTGGGCAAAACCAAAGATTGGCATTTATTAATCTGCCAATCTCATTAAAATTTCAGGATATTTGATGGACCAGTATATTTATATTTGCTGTAAATATTGCTGCAAAATAATGCGTATTTGGAATTGACGATTGCCGATCTGCCCCGGCTTTTATTTTGCCACGGCCCGGGTTTGCGTACCCATTTTACCAAGACTCGTATTCCATACATCTAAAACGAGGTTCTTTGTTTAAAGCAGCCATGACATTATACGAAAAAGGGTCGATCTGACTATGATGAATTTGCTTGTTGTGCAACAGTTCGCGAATGAAGGGAAATTTTTGAAACATGCAAAATATATTGGTGCCGATTTTGTGAAGTAAATTGAGGCTAAATATTTCAATGCGTTGACAGTTTTCACACATGACGTTGGTGTTAGCTTGTTCTGATTTTCGTTTCGTTTTCATTATTTATGCTTTGTAACCTGGGAACTATCGTCTGTATTTCGTGATTTTTACGTATCAAATCAAACAGAGACTTCGGTAAATCAAACAGTTAACTGTTTACCTGTGCAAATTAAGCAAAATCTGATGTATCAAAAAAGTACTGAAATACAATTCATTCTATCGGTAATTCGGCATTATATTTTGCGTAATGGTATATTAATGCAATAGGTTTTGTTGAGATGCTCGGCATTTTCTCGAGTTTATTCAGTTTAAATAGAGTTTGATATCGCTGTCGGAAATATGTAGGTATATACATGTACATGTATGTATATGATTCATTTCGAAAAAATAAATTGTGTTCTTTATTTGTTATAGTGCATGTTTCTTGTGTTTTAATTGTTTACAATTTCTATTTACTAACCAAATTTGAGTGTTAAGCTTCGAATTATAAGCAAGATACAGAGATTTGCTCACGATTCTATGTTTGTACACAGATCTTAAAAACTAAAGATTAAAAAACTAAAAAAAATTTCAATATTTATTAAGAAAATTTTCAAAGTCTCTTCTTCCAGAAACCAACTTTAACAACTTATTGTATTGTAAACTTAACCTTTTTTAGCTCACCTGAGCCAAAGTCTTCTCAAAAACTATTAGGCCAGGAAAGCTCAAATTTGAGTGGAAGCATCCTCAGATAGTGTAGATTCAAGTTTGTTCAAATCATGGTCCCCGGGGGTAGGGTGGGGCCACAATAGGGGGATCATGTTTTACATAAGAATATATAGAGAAAATCTTTAAAAATCTTCTCAAAAACTATTAGGCCAGAAAAGCTCAAATTGAAATGGAATCATCCTCCGGTAGTGTAGATTCAAGTTTGTTCAAATCATGATCCCCGGGGGTAGGGTGGGGCCACAATTGGGAGATCAAGTTTTACATAGATATATATTTAGAAAATCTTTTAAAAATCTTCTTCTCAAAAATATTTGGCCAAGAAATCTCAAATTGGCATGTAACCATCCTTAGGAAGTGTAGATTCAAGTTTGTTCAAATCATGGTCCCTGGGGGTAGGGCAGGGTCACAATGGGGGATGAATTTTTATAGATAGAGAAAATCTTTAAAAGTCTTCTTCTCAAAATTATTAGGCCAGGAAAGCCCAAATTTGAGTGGAAGCATCCCCAGATCATATAGATTCAAGTTTGTTTAAATAATAGTCCAGGGGTAGGGTGAGGCCACAATGGGGGATGAATTTTTACTTAGGAATATATAGAGAAAATCTTTAAAAATCTTCTTTTTAAAGAATTTTGGCCAGAAAGGGTTTAAACTTGTGTAGAGGCATCCTCGGGTAGTGTAAATTCAAGTTTGCAAAATCACAGTCCCTAGTGGTAGGGCGGGACCGTGATGGCGGTTTGAATTTTTACATAGGAATATAAAGAGAAAATCTTTAAAACTATTCTGGGAAAGTGTTCGGTTCAAAACTCAGTACTTAGTGTGAAAGCAAAGGTTATGCAGATTTAAGTCTGATGAAACCATGATTCCCTAGAGAAAAATGGGGCCATGAAATGGGGGGGGGTATATAGGAATAGAGACAAATCTTCTTACAGGTAAAACAACAAAAGGGGCTTGGTATTTACCAAAAAATAAGAGGTTGATAAAAATTGGCAGTTTTTCAATTTTTTTAGCAAGATCTACTGTACTCAGTTGTCAAGATATTTTGATACTGTAATGCTAATTTGATCAGAATTAAGGCAATTGTTGCTCAGGTGAGCGATGTGGCCCCTGGGCCTCTTGTTTCCATTGCCAAGGAGATGTAGACGCCCGGATGATAACGTTGAAAAATTGCGCGAGGCATCCTGAGTATTTCCGAATGGAGAAAAGATGTCAACATTCCCCATTATAAATCTCCGTAGGAAATCTGTTTTCGTTCCTGTGAATTTTTACGAAGGAAAAATGATAATGTGTGAATGAAGTTATCTTGGGAATTTTCCCTTTCATCGATTTTAATTGCACCTCTGTCACAAGTATGTGCAATTTTATTCAAAATCGTTCAAATATGCAGCATAAATAACTTGGGACAGACTTATACATGCAAATTATGTGTTCTGTTTCAAGTGTTAAATAAGTTGTTGTTAAATTGTGTAATATTAGATTGCATGTATGATTAATTAAAAGAAATATCTTGGATGTAATTGTTATATTTTGCTTACATTGTGAATCTTAAGATGTGATTTAGATGTGTAATTTGCTTTTTCTTAACTGTTTCAATCTGTAGATTACATGGATAACTGAATGCCTCAATCCACTGCCATATAATATTTCTTTATTAAAGTCTTGTAATTCATTTAAATTCATTTGTCACCCCCAACAAAAAAATCAAGAAACAAGTATGAGAAAGTATATGAATTAAGGAGGAAAACAATGAGTCAGACTGAATTTCTATGTAAGCTATATAGGCTAATGTAAAGTGATGGCAAATATTGAGTGAAGGCCACTTTACTCTTCTAGAAGGATTACATCACACATATATAATAGTTATATACTCAATGCAGTACATTCGCTATATAACGTTAGACTGTAGTATAATGATATGTGTTGATTATCAATGATGATTGAATGCCATGGTCACTTAAAATGTTAGGAAGATTTTGATTCAGCATTTGATTTTTTCCTTCTTCCCGAAAATAAAACTTTTGGACATTTTTTTTTTACCTTGATTTCAATTCATTTAGATCATACAATGTCTGCTCAGCTTTCAAAGACAGAAGCTCATAAAAACTTCATTGAAATGATGGATTAAATGAGTTTTGCTAGCTACTAGCTGTTTATCTTTCAGAATATATTAAATATTGGGGTGAACAACTCTTGTTCTCATGTATCTTTCATGACATTAATGACAGCTTGATCTCAAAGTATTTCTGAAATCAATTGAATATTTGAGTTACCAAAATGACCATACATCATAATATAACGGTACTAAAATGCATCGCAGTCAACCTTGTACTGAACATGACCTTATTATTTATTACTGTGCATGTTTAAGGTCAAGGTTATTAATAAATATTTGCTTAGGGGAATAAGAAAACCAAAAACCTAAATAATGGTGTCTGTACTTGTCTTTTTTCTCTGTATATACAGGTATTGTCCTTTTTTGTTTCTTTGGAAAATGATTTAATAAACACTCGTAATAAGTTTATTATGAATATGCTTTATAATATTCATCATATGTATCATACCATAAATTTATATGAAGTTATTAAATTAGCCATGATTCAAATGAATTACACACAGCAGGACTGGCCAGTTTGATTAAAGTTTAATGTTTTTACAAGCAGTAATTATTCAATGAAACATTAATTCAATGAATTTCTTGAAATTCATTTTGAAAAAAAAAAGTGTGTTAATTTGTGTGTTTTAGAGAGAGAGAGAAAGGGGGAGGGAGAGAGAGAGAGAAAGGGGGAGGGAGGCAGGGAGGAAAGGAGCTAAAGTACATGTATCTTCAAAGCATATTGCATCTATCCAGAAAAAATAGCTTACTTAAGGTTCTTGGTAGTACATGTATAGTACTTAAAAGAATATGGTGTTGGGCTGGAGTCCAAATCTATATTTGCTTAACATTATCCTTTTAGCTCCTGCCAGAGTTATTTTATAACTGCAGTCGCAGCAACAAAACTGTACAATCATGTATATAGTTTGTCAAGGACATCGCTACTAAAAGTCAACGCAACCCTTTTTTTGACAAAACCACACTTCATATCTCAAATTACGTACTCCAGACTGAAAACTACTACTAGTTAAAGTTACTTGTAAATGCAGAATATATGAACCCTATATTTCATCTACATTAAACACTATGTCAAATGTTGAATGTACTATGAATTTTGACCGTAAGTTGGTGTTCAAGGTCATTCAGGTCAAGGTCATTCCATTCATGTAACAGAACTTTATATCTTATCTTCTCATTGACAAGTTCTGCCCATGCATTTTCCAGAATTCAAACCTTTTTGTAACAATCAGGCACAGGGCAAAGAAATCTTAGAGACCAATTTATGATAAGTACATGTGAACGTATATTATTGGTATACCGTTGTCAATCCGTGTCATCTAAATGTATAGGTATACCTCTATACAAGTACAAGTACATGTAATAAGCAATGAACTTACATTCGTATTTGATCCAAGACTAACCATAAAAGTGGGTTGTTTAAAGGCATTTAATGCCTCTTGGGGGTTTCGACTAGCTAGGACAGTTATGAAAGTTTATAACCAGGTCACCTCTCAGGCCTACATTCGGACTCGTGGCCCTGTTAGTGGCTGACGGCCCGCTCTCTAACATTCTTCTATACCTGGTTCTCATGATTCACCTGGCTGACCATCAAAGCTAGTTAATCAAAGGCTTTGCTTTTGTGTAATTGTACATGTATATAAATCCTGTCCTCATGTACTTGTCTGTTTTAAAGGAGGGGGGGGGGGTATAAAAAGGACTTAATTATTGTTAAGTAATCTGACCCAGTTAATATACATTAACCTTTTCAGCTATTTTTAAGGCTGATTACACTTGCACCTGTTCAAGATCAGAGTACTATATATAGTTGCATTTTTCAATATCAGCATGTTTTAATTTTTGAAAAGAATAGGAGTTAGATTATCACATGTAAATTTATACAGCAACACTCTTCTTTTAAAACTCTGCCAGGTGTCTAAAATCCTTCCATTGATCATGACATCATGTTAGAAAATTTCTATTTTAGAACAGACCTTCCAAAAGTTTTAGCATTGTCAGAATAAAAACCTGGCAATCAGGCTATATCTAACTTTTCAGACAGTTTTCGATACACAAAACTCGTGTACCTGCCAATTTAGAGATTCCTGGAAAAGTTGCCAGCCTTTTTGAAAAATAATACCTAGTGTTACCCATACATCCTTGCTAGATGTGAATCGCAAGGCTCGAGTTTCATAGAGGTTACTCATAGTTCATTTACACATGCAATTTAACTGTTCCCTATGGGTATCAAGTTTTCACATCTTTTTATATTTCACATACTCGCAAACTGTATTACACATGCAATTTCACTGTTCCCTATGGGTATCAAGTTTTCACATCTTTTTTTATGTGTCACATACTCGCAAACTGTATTATCAGCATGTAGTAATCATTTTATACCATTATGCTGCCTGCATGATCGAGTTTCTACATTGAATTAACCAAATTTTGAGCATAGAATTTCGAGTTAAAGAGTCATTATCAAGGCACCTTAAAAGTGTATCAATTTGTAAGAAGTTTAAATTTTGAAATTCAATCCTTAAATGAAATTTCTTTAAAATTCAATGTACTCTGAGCACGTACAATATACACGGGTCTGAGTCTGATGCAAGCTATTTTACTGCATGGATACTGTTTATTAACAGAGCCCCTTTTTCCTGCCAATTCACTTTATTTCAAGATTAAACAATGATATGACTCCAGTTGGTTTGTAATGCAAATTATTTTTGCAACACAGACTATACATATAGATAAACTTAAGTAAGGTGGCATGAAACACCTTGTCAATGAGATTATTGAGTTTACAGTCTGAAGATATATCTATAGCATCAGAAAAGTCAGGTCTGTTTTGAATTTTGAATTTAAGCAATATTGTGAATTGAGTGTAAAATGCATTTTAAGAATTTTTGAAATTAATTTTAGAATTAATTTAATGCAAGAAAATTTAACATCACAATATAAAGGTGTCCCTTACCTCCTTAATTAAACCCATAAATGAGATACTGTAAAGAGCTGTGTAAATATGCAATCCATTGGTTTCTATTAAAAATGACGCAGAATATTGGTACCGGTAATTCCCCCCCCCCCCCTTTTAATTTTTTTTTTTTTGGGGGGGGGAGGGGTGTATTTTGTAGCAGTTATTGAGGTCATGTTTATTTCAGGCACACATTTTTGAACTGCTTTTCTTAATAAATAGATATGATTCTCCACTTGTCCATTTTCATCACTATAAATTTATGGGAAAAAATTCCCGAAAAATCCAAAAACATTTTTGAATGAATGTTGTGTGGATGATCAGTGGATTGTATTATATAAGATGTATGTGATATTGCATAAATACATGTATTTTCAATGTACACCAGGATTTTCAGTATAATCAGTATTGTTACAAAATGACATCCTTTAGTCATTAATTGATCAACTCCAAACACACATGATGCAAAGAAGGAAGGATATTGACCATTGAAGCATGCTTATGTACCAGCTTAATCAATAATTATGTACATTGTATTTATAGGTCGCCTGTTTTGACCCTGGCTGCATGTATAATTATGAAAAATGTGGGACATGTTACACATTAAGGAGCTAATAATAGCTTAATTAAACAAATGGAAATTAAGTCATTTATTCAAATCTTAAAAATTGAACTCTTAATTCTATTAATATATGGTACAAAATTTTTTCAAAAAGAGCATGTAATCATATATTTTTGTTGTACTTTTGAATTCAATTAGAATTACCGATATTCTAGATTAAAAAAAACATGCTGAAATTGAGGCCACGCATAAGACTAGTTCTGCTGATAACTCTCTATTCAGTATGCTCCTGCATAGCATTACATTTTTTTATTGCACATGCATGCAACAATCACATTTTTTGTACACAATTTCCTTGTTTTCACTGACTGTGACATATAATTGATTGTGTCAGCAGGCATTGCAATCAGTTAAGTGTTTTGTAAAGTTAGTTCTTTCAGTCTGTGAAGCAGTGCATGCCCTCTGTGACACACATTGTGTCAATGTTACATGTATATGAAAATTGTTCTCCTTAATTTGGTTAAAATTATTTTTTAAAACAGTCCCATCCAGTGCTGTTAAATATGTGAAAAAATGTAATGACTTGTGTGTGGTGCCACCTGAACATGAAGTTAGGAGGTTGCAGACATACTGTAGGCCTTGCTTGTAAAAATTGTAAATTATTGAATTTGCACACTTGAAAGTACATTTATAAGCTTTTCTGTGCCTGTATGTTGAAAAAAAAGGATTTGACTGCCAAAAAAAATCACAAATCTTTCAGTAAACAAAACACAAAATTATGCCCCTGCCTAAAAAAATCCCCTGTAAAGTATAAATGCCTATTAAGGCCTAAGCCCTGAATAAAATATGTGGATAATTTTCTGTCCATTGGTTGTAGACTCTTGGGTGGATCTGGAATCGAGCGGAAATTCCACAGGAGCGCTCCACTCTATCCACAATGGAAATTCGGAGGTGGAAAAGCTGTTAATTGAGGCTCAGAAGGAATCGAGGAGTCCGTCCCGTGCAAACAGCAAAGAGTCCTCCGCTCAGGGAAGGTCTGTCAACTCATGTTTATTCAAATCAGTTAGAGTGTGTAATGCTCTATTTCACTGGTTTAATAAAAATTTATAAATCTTTTTACAATATTTAAAACAAATCGGCCCAATTTTAGTTTATTTTTTCCTCATAAACCTGTACAGTTAATCATGCATTGACAAATACATCAGTTTTGGAGAGGGTGCAACTGCATTAAATGAGACTTTATGTTCAGTTCATAACAACTGAAAATGTGAAAGTGTTTAATGAATTGTAATTTATGATTCAAAAATATTTTGACCTTCAGCCCCAAGAGTCCTCACAGCCCAAACAATGAGCTCCAGGAGTCCAGGGACCCAGGCACAGAGTGGATCTGGGACTGGTCAAGTCGGCCAGAGGCCAACCCCCCACTGTAAGTCTCTCTCTCTCTCTCTCTCTCTCTCTCTCTCTCTCTCTCTCTCTCTCTCTCCTGTTTTTCTGGTCATTATAAGATAGTTTGTATTTTCCTCCAAAGTAAGAATCTTGTTGTAATTACCAGCTTTGTGTTTTTTTCTTCAGGGATAAACAAATGTAGAACAAAGAAAAGTACCCACAATTACTGTTTGATATAAATAGATTACCTGATTTTTCTTCTTAATAAGAATTCAAATTTGTTTGAAGTTAATGAATTTTTTAACCATATAATAGCTTCAGGTCATTTGTTCAATAATATAAAAAAAAAACTTTAAAATAAAAGATATATGCATCGGATTCTATATTGTGATATTCGTTGACATCAAATTGTTTTGGACAGAGAATGGAAGGAGAGGTTTAAGAGACCGGCCACCAGTGTCAGGAACACGCGTGTCATGAAGACCATGTTCTTCTCTTGGGAAAACTTGCCATACATCGTCTGCAGTTCAACGATAGCCTTTATAAGTGGGGCTGCCATGTAAGTGTACAATGTACTCGCTTTATTTTCTAGAGATATGAATTAAATGGTGTCTGACATGTTTTACATGTTGCTGGTTAGAGGTATTGGGATTATAGGCTATGATTTTTACTGTTTGATTACTTGCATAGTTTGAGAGGAATTTGGTGATTTATTGTCATATAAGTTTATTATATAGTAATATTCAATCACCAAATGATGTAATTTTTACAGGATCATTCTTACGATTTGAATTTTCTGTAAACTTATATCAAAACATACATGAGACAACCCTAAGTAAAGCTTATCTTGGTCATTGTAGGAAAACAGCATCCACCTCTTCATGTTAATGTCAATCATCTCCTATGCCATTATATTGTAGGATGTTTCTTATTTTGTACTGAAGGACATTTTTAATATGAATCTTCCATGCCTTTTGTATATTAGGATGTTATAATAAGCATCTCCTCTGCTGGTTTCAAATAACCATTTCCTAAGCTTTTGTATATGTAGTAGGATGTAGGATGTAGGATGTTTCTAATTATCACTTTGTATTGTAGGATGTTTCTAACGAATTCCCATGCCTTCATATTGTAGGATGTAGGATGTTTTTTAATGATCCTTTTGTATTGCAGGATGTTTCTAATCATGAGAAGACTAGGAAGTAACAAGTTGAGCATCTAGTCTTCATCACCAACCTCAAGATCTGTGAGCGATACAACAGAAAAATCACAGTCCATACCGACACACAGACAGACAAAGTGACACACTCCCAGCATCCATGGGGATCACACCTTGTGTCTCTGGCCTTCTTTTTTAGTGAAAAATTGTTATTGTCATCTTTATCTTATAAGTTTGTGTCTTTAATTATTTTTTTTGTGTTGATTGTTTTCAAACTTTTTATTATTAATAAGCTCAAGGGGTTAAAGTTTTCTTCTCTTTCTTTCGTTATTCTGAAATCCTGTTAATTTTTTTCCCCCAAAGTAGGGCTTTTACACAGATGTTCATTTAAAGCTCAGTAAAGATTTTCTTTTATTGAATTTACCTTATAAACAGTATGCATTGATGATATTGCAAAGCATTTCATGATTGTTTTATTTTTAATAAAGAGTCTTTAATTTACCGTCCAATTTAAAAATTTTTTTTTTTTTTTAGATAAAGCAATTCTCAGTGGTTGAATTATTAAAGACTGATTAATTTTTTTTAATATATACATATTTGAAATAAAGATACAAGTACATGTATCATATTACTTGAACCATTTTGGGAATACACTGTATCTCTATGATCATTGTAAACGCTAGAAACTTTTGATAATTACAGTACATGTATGACAGTATGATGTATAATTATCTCCCATTTATGAATATTTCTCCATATAAAGGTAACTTTTTATTCATAGCTTAACAAAAAATATTTATACAGTGATCAACTATTTTGTTTACAGTCAAACTTCGTTATCTTGAACTCGATGGGACAGTTTTAAAAACTTCTAGATATCTAAGTATTTGAGATATCGAGGGTAAAATACTTTAAAAATATGTGGTTGGGACTTACAAATCTCTTCAACATATCCATTGGATTTGAAATATCAGTGTTCGAGATAAAGAAGTTCGACTGTATATAAAACTTATAGCAAAGGGAACTAAGACATACAAGTAGATGTATTGTTTGTCTTGAATATGTATATTTATTCTTTTTATTATTTATTTATTTCTTATTAAGAAAAAAGTTGTCTCAAACTCTCTAACAGAGTTTATTATGAAAAAAAGCCTGGTCCAGTTTTTGTACACACATATAGTGCTATTGGGGCATAATACAATTATTTTGATTTTTTTTCACTTTGAGATTCAGACTTTTTTCCCACAGCTATTTTAACTTTTTTTTCTCTTTGGAAACCTTACACTGAACAGAGCATTTACTTGTGATTTTTCATGTGTAACCACAATCTCTTATTAAGGCTGCTTGAAATGCATGCGTAAGAAATCTTGTAAACTTATAGTAACTGTAGATGTGTACACTAAATATTCTCTTTATATATTAAATGTAGTTGTTTAATTCTTTTTTGTGTAAGTTTTGTCCAAGTATATTGCAGGAATTGGCATTCAGATGAAATTAAACAGTCGTTGCTACATTTGTATCTCAACTATTGTAACAAGACAATTATAATACATTAGTGCTACAATCATCGCTCAAATGAAAAACACTGTAGTATAAACAAGAAGAAATCCTTGAAATTTTATTTAATAAAAGTAAATTTTAAAAAATTAAAAAAAAAACCTGCACAGAGACGGCTTATTTGGGCATAACTGTAGATCTTTTGTAGAAAACCTCGGACCAATCTGTCTTTTCCGACACTTGTTTACCGGTACATGTATATTGGGTGTGTTTTTTATGGCATCGTTGACAGTTTTTTCATGAAATGTATTTGTAATGCATATTGCAGTTGGAATGATACAAAGTGTGTACAAGAATGAAGTGAATGTCTGTATATTTCAGAGTGATTTTGGATATGATAGAGTTTCAGGTTAAACAGGTATCGGGATTGACAGGTTTTTCTGTATATGTATTATTATATATTATTATCTATCTGATATTGTTTATTGTTAAAGTGTCTTTTTTTTGTTAGCTGATATTGCCTTGATTAATCTTTATTTTTAATTACCTTTCCCTGTATTTTTTTTTTACACTTCAACTCAGTGTTCAGACAAATTCATGCTTTTATCAACACAGTATTACATGTAACATCTATACCCAAAAATCAGATAGAGTAGCTTTGACAACCATCTCTAGTTCACCATGGATTAAACACTAAAATCTAATAGTGCTATATTTATTAATGAACTCTCAAATTGAATCTACCTGTGCTTAAACATGACTAATTAGTGTTATTAAACAAAGAAATTAGTAGTAGAACCATCTTACTAGAAAGTTAATTTAGCATGCCCTTTTATTAAACTCTTGATTTATCATTTATTAGATTTAATGTTCTTATAGGAAATGTACAAGTTATCACACAATATCACAATTTCTCCTCAGGTTAAGTAAACAGGTTTTAAAAAAAAAAATCTTTAACTATTCATTCTACACTGTTTTTTTTTTAAATACATATTAAAATCAGACTTTAAATTTTAACTTTTGAGGACCATAGTTATAAAACCTACAATTTCATTTACTATTGAAAATAATTATTACTTTATAAAGATTTTTATTTGTGTAAAATTTCTTTTTAAATGACAGAAAGTCTATGAATGGAGTTGTTAAGTGATAAAGGTGTTTGTTTCTGTGGTTTTGTTTCATGTGTAGTGACTTTAGATTATTACACATCACTTAGAGAGACACACTTAGAATGACACATGTGCATGTACATATGTCACACACACACATACACATCATCAGCCATTGAATTACAACATCGTCACACCTTCAGGTTTCTACGCACAATCTTCTGATGTCAAGATTTACGGTAATATTGAAATTCATTTGTACTTGATGTAGCAAGTGATAGAGTACATTCTTATAAAAAATGAACTTTGAAATCTAACTCAATTGCTATCATGGGTCAAGTTTGGTTTTTTTGTGTTTTTTTTTTTCTAAAATGTTTTTGGCACCTGATTCAGAATGGATGATGTAATTTGCGTGATTAATTACAGAAATAATTGCAAAATCAATAAACTAGTTTTGACTACTTCTCTATATTAATATAATTTACATGGACAAAGCAAAATAAATTTAAAATTTACCGATACTAAGTCATTACAATATACAAATAAATTTGTATTTTTATTTTACCTTACTAATAATAATAAGATTTTGAATTTATATTGATACAACCTTATTTACCAACAGACTATTCAGGTTTCCTTAGTGCTTTTCGGAATGTTCAATTAGCCAATGTTGTTTTCATTGCAGGAATTATGTAAAAATGTTAAAAGTACGGCAATGATGAATATTTGTAATGAACCAGTAAGATGAATTTTATCAGGATGCTCTCAAACCGTTCATTTTCTACTTGGACCACCTCAGTTATGCATGAAAAAAAATCATGCAACATTCCAGTGTGTTACTTTATCCAAAACTTGAAAATTAGAAATAGAATGTTGAAATTTTTTTTGTTGCTTACAAGTTGCCTTGCACTATATTCAGTAATCCATGTTGATTTGAACAAAGTGAGAAATGGAATCCGGTGTAATCGAGCAGTATTGGTTCTGGAAAATAGTGCACCAATCTTTCCAATTTTAATTTATGCTTTTTGGTTTTAATTAGTAACTAAAGGTTTATAATTTTACATAAGGATCCCCGAAACAGTTTCCTAGTCAATTCTGATCAATCAAAATATTCAAATATACAATTTTATTTTATGATAATTATTATTTTTGAAAAAGATACAGAATTAAAGGTTGAATATTGTTTGTTATTTTCATTTATCATTTTAAAAAATGCACTCCTTAGTACCTTTTTGAATTGTATCAGTAAATAGTTTATGCATTAAGTTTTTTTTTAGGCCAACATTGTTTTTTTAAGTCTTGAATATTTAGGTTGATTTTACAGATTACAAACATTATACGATGTATGTAAAATTGTGCTAGACACCCCTGAGTACATACACTTTAATTGAAAGGATCGACTTCTGTGTACCAATTCTGAACAGCTATATAACAATTTATGTATCATATTGATTATGCCAAGCATTTTGCTTTTATTGAAGCTTATTCAACAGATTTTAATTAACAACGAATTCCTGTTCAATTTTTCAATTATTTTAAAAAGTTGAAGTGGTTTTAAAAACAGTTTTCAATCACCTGATAACTCTGGAAGTTAGTTTATTTTCTACTCTACTCGACCAAGCTCAATTTTAAAGCATCTGCTTTAAAGATGTTGTAGAATTTATGTCATCTGCTTTTATGAAATTGTTGTTGATTTGTTCCAATCATGGCAAAAGAATTACGTAGCAGAGTAAAATCATGCCAACTTCATTTATCTATAGTGCAATTACAATAAATTGGATTTGGTGTTTAACATTTGTTATATTATCTTTCAGAGAGAGAGAGAGAGAGAGAGAGAGATTTGGTAGTAGAAACAATATAACACAGCACTTTTTAGGGTACTCCAAGTGATCAAAAATATGCATTCTATATAATAAATCTAAATCTGAGAGGACCGCCAGCATGTCCTCACAATACATGTACCGTAATTATTAAGTGCCATACATTCTCATGTTCACAAGTATAAGCTGAATCATTAATAATATTATTAATCATTAAGATATAATACCTATACCCCATTATATATACAATGTTATACAAAAGGGCTCCAAATTAAAATAATTAAAACAAAATATTTTAAATATGTTTATTTCATTTATATTAACAAAAAAAAAAAATCAATTGAAATCAGTTCTCAACAAAAATACATCTCATATTTACATTATATTAAAGTACAAATGTAGGAAAAGGCTAAAACTAAAATAGCATTTGTGTATATATTCAACAGAAAACAATTAGCATATATGTCTTTGTGTCGTTCATGTTTAACAAAATCAATTCATATATATTCATACATCTATAAGGCTCTAAATAGTCCAAGATCTTTGGTTTTGAATGATGAGATTTTATACAAAACTTAATGTGGAGAAAAAATGTGGTACAGAAGTAGTAGGCCCTTTGAGGAGAATTGGAGGGTTTGACCCAAGGCCCTTTTTTCTTCACAAAACAAGCATAGTGCTGTCTGTAATAACACTGGGCTAAAGTTGTTGATATTTATTATAAGTAATATAAGATTATTTATAAACAGATTGAGCAACATAAAAAGCTAAATCTATTAATTGTACATAAATAATAACAGAATTCCTGCCCCAGGTATTTTGGAGTTTCATTGCAGAACATTCTGCTGAGGATAGCTGACATCGTTTAATGACATATCCACTCATTTTATAAATTAAAGAAATTAATACTGAAAAGACAAGATTGAATTTTTCAAGGCATTAATTGTAACATGTAAAATCATGCAATGGATGGTGTGATTGTATACCTCTAGTAGTATATATAATTATACAGAAAGTATACAGGTCAAGACCTGTTTGACAAAAACACTGTAAATTGTACATAATACATAGGTGTGATGTAGGCAGTACTTATATATAGTTTAAGTGCGTACATAAGACGTACTAAGTAGAACGTAACTCGTTAGGTAGAACCTAATTTACGACGTTTTCGTGAATGTGTCCAGGTACCATACTGTGTTACTAAAGCACTACGGATTGAATATCACAGAGCAACGTGCCATAGAAATATTTTGATAATTTTGTCAATCACATGTAAATTAAGATAAAAACTTCCAAAATAAATATTAATTAAAGAGGAAAAAATGGTGATTGTAAAGCTAAAAAAGATCACCAAATAAACAAATCAAATTTTTCTATACTATTGATTGATGATATCATTGTAAGCTATTCAGCTCATCTGTTATAATTTAAGTTGACATATATTGTATATGAATTGATAAGGAATTTATTCTGATATAGATAGTTTTTTGTTTAATTAAGATCATAATTAATTGCATATTGAACCATTTCTATACCACAAAAGGTATTTAAGTAGCCATTAAAAAGCTGATAATAAATTCATTAAATGATAGATAATTATATCATATTTCAATGTACATGATATCACTCAGTCGGAATGTGAAGCATATATAGTAAATAAATCATGATGCATAGTCAATTTAAAAAATGAAGTCATACTATGAGAAAAAAATGGTTCCTAATCAAATGCTGATATCTGATTAATTATAAAATATAACATTTAAAACATATATATGTAAATATGTACAACATTAACATTTACTTCAATGTCAATAGTTGATGAAATAAATATAGCAGATTAATACACCGTAATTATATATATAAATATGCTCATATATCAAATGTATATACATGATGAAAAAAAAAACCCTAAATTTTAAACTTTCTGGTATTCTTACAATGAAGTATTCATAATTAATGGAAAAACAATGAATTCTAAATGATTGGGTAAACATATACATGTAACTATAACTATTTATAACATTGTATAACAATGAAAAATGAGTTTAATGATTGATAAGATCAACTGATAATAACTAGGCCCATGGGCCTTTATGGTCACCTGAGAATAAAATGGTCCTTTATAAATCCATGCATAGCTGCACAGCTATTTAAATTAATGTATTAATGTAAATAAATTGAAGTGTTGTTATATTGACAAAATGTATAGTAAGGGAAAATATATTCCAAATATATGCGATAATCAATGCATTTTCACTGTACGATCAAAATAGCCCTATCTAAAATTTGACCAAAAGACAATGAATTACATGTATTTAATTACCTAGATAATTAATAAATTATTTTGACATATTTTCTAGTCCAATCTATGGCACAATTTGCCAGGTAGATGACCTGGAATAGAAGAAATTGAAAGAGTTAGCAGTAATGCAATTTTGATATACTGTAAATTCCTTAATTTACGTGAGTACTTAATTCAGTCCGCTGTCTTGTATCAAATCGCGATCCCCATTTTTTGTAATAATTTCCGATAGTTCAAAACTGTCTAAAAATAAAAGCGAGACTTTAAAATCCGCGAGGGTTGATTCTCGCGATTTTACGCGGAAATTAATTCTTCGCGTTTAATTAGGAATCTACAGTTAATCATGGAGCCCTTCTCTTTTATATAAAAGAACTGTTTACTCAAGGATTATGTCATGAATTCCTTAATTTTGATAAAGATAAGTATTTGTCTTCATTTGAACAGACACTTATAGTGTTCCTTCTGTATGTACTGTAACATACATGTATGACGTCCAAATGTAGAGAAGGATATTTTATAAGACTTCATAGATTTTCATTATAATTTGACCAATAAAGCCCTGCCCTAATACTGGAGCCACTGATCCAGGGACCATGGACGCAAAAATGTGTTGGACTGGTATTAAGGCTACACACCATGTTTGGATAAATTGAAGTTATGTAGTGTATGAGAAGAACTGAAATTGAACCAAACACAGAATATGTTGCACCAATGTCAGACAAAATTAACAGACAGCAATCAATAAGTCACCTGAGTGACTCAGGTGCACAAAACAAAAGAACCTGCACATACACTATGGTAAGTAAAATTGTAACATTTGTTCATGATTGTATAGATTATAAAAAAAAATTGAAAAATATGAAAATGAAAAATATGGCAGATCAACAGTTTTCACATCAAATAATTATGTTAATGCATAGATACATGTATTAATAAATGAGGAATGTTTCCAAGTATCACAAAAATTGCCTTGGGCACAGAGGAATAGGCAAGGTTCTACATGTCAAATATGTTAACAGCCACTCAAAATGTCCTCTCCTTATTCACTACCATAGTTATAATACACTGGCATATCCTCCTCCAAGAGTTCAGCACTATTAACGTAAGACGTCTGATGGTCAAGTGCCCCTGGGTTCTGCAGAAGCTCGAATTTGTCGCCGATCTCTGATAATTTTAGTCGTTGTGCGCTTTGATGCTCCCAACATGGAAGCATGATTTCTTGATATCTGAAATATTTTCAATCAATTTACTGATTAATTTTTAAATATATGTATACCATACAGGTCAACATTCTTAGGAATTAGGAATAAAACAATAAATGGTGACCTTGATATGCAAATGAGTCAAAAGTTGAAAAACAAATTCAAAGAGTTGATTCGACCTAATATCCAAAAAAAAGGCTTGTTAAATCAAATACTGAAAGTATTAAAAGCCAGGATCTTTTGATGTGTAATTGTAATTGTGAATATTGTGTAGATAAGACTGAAAAACACTCTCTCTCTCTCTCTCTCTCTCTCTCTCTCTCTCTCTCTCTCTCTCTCTCTCTCTCTCTCTCTCTCTCTCTCTCTCTCTCTCCAAATAATGTCTTTTGATTCAGAACTAATAAAAAAAATGCTGCAGTGTGTGTGCCAATAATGCCAATTTTGTCTTTAACACAGGTATTGATTGTGAAAACCTTAAAAATATATTTTTTCCTCCACAGTGACTAACATTTATTTTCAAAAATCCTACGCTAATAGATTTGACAATTAAGGAAGGCTCTTTGTATGACTATTTGGTAAAGCGGTAGCTTTTACTCTAAGTGTTGTTTTGGTTTTTGTTTACTTTTGCAGTTGTACTATTCATAGTAACATTAGCGATTTCCCTACTTACACCAGGACTTTGCTCTCAACAAAGCCTAGATAAAAAATCCTCTAAAATTTTTATCAATGAAGTCAAGAAACTTACAAAGAGTCAGACGCAAGCTCAGGTTTCCCGAGTCGGAATCCAGAATCTACGACGTAGCTCTTGATTTTTTCGTCCTCTTCCTGGTCATGGTATGGCAAATATAATGCCAACGACATGATCTCCCAAATTAATACTCCGTAAGCCCACTGAAAATATAGGTCATAATAATCACGTTATATATCTACATTATTTACCTTTGAATACTGTAAATTCCTAATTAAACGCAAGGAATTAATTTCCATGTAAAATCGAGAGAAGCAGTTTTTCGCTGATTTTAAAATAACACTTTTATTTTTCCAACAGTTTTGAGCAATATGAAACCATAACAAACAAGAGGCCCATGGGCCACATCGCTCACCTGAGGAACAATAGGTATGATAAAGTCAGCTTAATGGAGTCATAATACAAACAATCTGGACAATGTACAATAATACATGTAGATCATGTATAAATAAAATCCATTTTTCCCCCTTGGAACTCGGATAGCCCTGATTGCTGCCAATATTTACAAGAGCAGACTTTAATCACCGCTCCTGCACATATATAGGGACTCAAAGTTACGCAGGCAGGGATGACCGCACACCTACGCAACTCACAGGTACCAACGTTAACGCAAGCAGGGATGACCGCTAGAAAGGCCAGAACACCAGAAGGGATGACCATACACTAGTGCTCCGCCGCAACCACCACCAAGACAAGCAGGTATGACCGCACACTTGTATTAATGCAATACAGGGCAGGAAGGACCGCACACTCTGTATCGTAAGTTAGAAAAACACGAAGATTAGATAGAGCAGGGATGTCCACACCCTCAATCTCTCCGTACCTGTTCAAGTGTAACCCCAAACAGTCGCTCGTCTCAATGCAATATACACTGTCCCTATATATGCGCCGGCCTAAAATAATTCATAGTATCTAAAAATTGGAAATCAAAAATAAACAAACTAATCCGGCCTAACCCAAAACTACTTATGCAGAACAACTTATATACATTGAATATTTATTATTGTATAAAAATAATCATCACAATAATTGATTAACAGTGGATGCATTAATTAAAATAATCAAGAATCAATAAATCAAGGGCAATAACTCAAAACAGTAATACAAAAAGATTCTAATGAAAAAATAGCTGCCTGCTTCAATTTTATAGTCAGATCACATGTTGAGTATTGCAGTTCTCAAAAAGATCCTTTACAATTGTTTATATATGGGATATTTAGCTACATCAAACTCTGAACCTTTTTTTGAGGCCGAAGAATTGTCCTGGAGCCAAAGTCTTAACAATTATAAAGAATCATCTTGCTGATTAGTTTCTGAGAAGAAGATTTTTAAAGATTTACTCTATATATATTCCTATGTAAAACTTTAACACCCCCCCCCCCCTATGTGGCCTCACCCTACCCCCAAGGGTCATGATTTTCACAACTTTGAATTTACACTACCTGAGGATGCTTCCACACAAATTTCAGCTTTCCTGGCTGATTAGTTTCTGAGAAGAAGATTTTTAAAGATTTACTATATATATTCCTATGGTAAACTTCGACCCCCCATTGTGGCCCCACCCTACCCCCGGGGGTCATGATTTTCACAACTTGGAATCTACACTACCTGAGGATGCTTCCACACAAGTTTCAGCTTTCCTGGCTGTTTAGTTTCTGAGAAGAAGATTGTTAAAGATTTACTCTATATATTCCTATGTAAAACTTCGACCCCCCCATTGTGGCCCCACCCTACCCCCGGGGGTCATGAATTTCACAACTTTGAATTTACACTACCTGAGGATGCTTCCACACAAGTTTCAGCTTCCCTGGCTGCTTAGTTTCTGAGAAGAAGATTTTTAAAGATTTACTCTATATATTCCTATGTAAAACTTCGACCCCCCATTGTGGCCCCACCCTACCCCCCGGGGTCATAATTTTCACAACTATGAATCTACACTACCTGAGGATGCTTCTACACAAGTTTCAGCTTTCCTGGCTGATTAGTTTCTGAGAAGAAGATTTTTAAAGATTTACTCTAAATATTCCTATGGTAAACTTCGACCCCCCCATTGTGGCCCCACCCTTCCCCCGGGGGTCATGATTTTCACAACTTGGAATCTACACTACCTGAGGATGCTTCCACACAAATTTCAGCTTTCCTGGCTGATTAGTTTCTGAGAAGAAGATTTTTAAAGATTTACTCTATATATTCCTATGGTAAACTTTGACCCCCCATTGTGGCCCCACCCTACTCCCGGGGGTCATGATTTTCACAACTATGAATCTACACTACCTGAGGATGCTTCCACACAAGTTTCAGCTTTCCTGGCTGATTAGTTTCTGAGAAGAAGATTTTTAAAGATTTACTCTATATATTCCTATGTAAAACTTCGACCCCCCATTGTGGCCCCACCCTACCCCTGGGGGTCATGATTTTCACAACTTGGAATCTACACTACCTGAGGATGCTTCCACACAAGTTTCAGCTTTCCTGGCTTTCTGGTTCTTGAGAAGAAGATTTGTGAAAATTTCTCGAAATTTTTCATTAATTTCTAATTATCTCCCCTTGCAAACGGGTGTGACCCTTAATTTTCACAACTTTGAATCCCCTTTGCCTAAGGATGATTTGTGCCAAGTTTGGTTGAAATTGGCCTAGTAGTTCTTGAGAAGATGTTGAAAATGTGAAAAGTTTACAGACACACGGACGGACAGACGGACGGACAGACAGACGGACGGACGGACGGACAAAATGTGATCAGAATAGCTCACTTGAGCTTTCAGCTCAGGTGAGCTAAAAATTGGTGCTCGCAATGTTATAATTGTGCGATTTGATGCAAAACAGTGGAATTGCAGAATTAATTACTCGGTAAAATAAGGAATTTACAGTACTTAGAAATGTTCTTTGAGAATGAAATTTTATGATTGTTCATAATGATTATCAAACAAATTTAATCGCTGGCTTAATTTTGTATGTTAGTTCAGTATTGATTTTGTGAAATTTTACAACAAAATCAATTAAGTTCTCACAGAGTCACTTTGAAACAATGAATTATTGAATTATTATGCCCACAAAACTTTGTTTTTGCATTAATCTGAAAATGGTTGCTCAAACCCAGGCAAAAGAACCACCTCCCAGCTTATTGCTACCATGACTCTAGGTCTGTGTTAATCAATACACGTTATCAGTTGTCTTAGCAAGTAATCACCACATCTGAGTCTATCTTATAATTAAAGATATTTAACGCTATTCACAACTTAATCTCTTTTGATTTGTAAAACCAGCAAATATATATGAACTTAAATTCATAAAACGGCTAAATGTTATTACCACATCCGAGGCTGCATCATAAAACCCAGCTGTCAAACTCTCTGGGGCCATCCATCGGACGGGCAGGAACTTTTCCCGGCGGGAGTCATACATGTATTCCTCTGGGTAAAGACTCCAGGAAAATGCTCCATCAGACACTTTGAAAAAATTTCCATCTTCATCAACACTTAAAAAAAAGCAGAAAATAAACATGCATTAATTTTTCTTATTCTTACAAATACATACATTATCTAACTATTGATAAACTTGTATGAATATTTTTTGTCTGAGTAACAGATGCCATAAAATATATATACTCTTTAAAATGTACAAATCTTCATAAGGAACACACATGTATAAACTATTAAACTTACAATACAATTTCAATATTATGCTGTCTTTAAATGCATGTTTCTCTCATCATATCACTAGTTTACCAGAAGAAAAATGTGAAATAAAGTTGTTACAAATATGAGCTGGCATAGAGTAAGTAAACTTTAAGCATCAACACTTTAATTATAGAGAGAAAAGTACATGTACATACACACAGTTCCTAGCTGCCAAGTCTTTATGCGTGATGCCATTGTTGTGTATAAACTGGAGACCTTCCATTAACTGAACACACATATTCAACAAGATGGCTTTGGTAGGAGTCTTCATGTAAAAAATAAGATAATTTTACATTAAATTTACAAATAAACAGGTCTGGTATGCATTTGGCGTTTTCAAGAAGCTGAATCAATAGAACATTTGTAAACCATGAAAATTAAGAGTTGTTCCCCCTGATAAAACACAATAACAGAAAATTACTCCACATGGTGACTATTTGTTAAGTAGTATGTTCTTACAGTCACTGTAGAATATTTAGTTAAATGTGCAATGGTCAAATAAATTACAATACAGGTCTTAATCTTATCATTTGATCAATTTAAATTTAATGAATGACCTTGAATAATTCTGGACTTTAAATTCAAGGGAAGAATGAATAAACATGAATTTCTCTTGACACTTCAAATTTGGAAATCTTTATTTTACAGCTAAATATCAAGATTTATGTCAAAAGTTTGAGAAGTAGACAAAATTACATAAACATAATTAATATGTAAAGTTGTTGACAGACCAATCCACTTTTGAGAATATTTCCCTAAATGCAAAAAATAACCATTCTCTCTTGTACTTATAAATATGCATGTATCTAAAATTTTCTCTGACTCTCTCTCCCCTCTCTCTCTCTCTCTCATTGTTAATTTTCTTAGTCTGGAATCACTATATAAGATATTAATTTAGCTTGATTAATGTGTTTGAAATCTTTCATTACTTACGTTGCTCTGGTCATTGAGATAATCCTTCAGACTTCGCTTATAGCCACGGTACAGAATGTAGAACCGTTCCTTGTCCACCGACACTCCCTGCATCTGAAGAACGTTGTCGTCAAACATGTCTCTGAACCTCAAACATTCTTGTAGCCCTGTGTTCACCCATTCCGGTACCGAGTTGTTTTCTTTAAGAATCAAAGTTAAACTACTTGTATCATATGATAATTAGTGACACGTGAGACTAATCACGACAAATTCATACTAACATCAGAGTTGAATTGATCTTTTAAATTGAGAAACAAGAGGCCAAATGGACTACACTTCTCATCTAAACAACAGTATGTGTATTTCCTTCTATATTTTTCTAAATATAAATTAAACTCTTTTAAAAAATGTAAAACTTACCAAAATTCTCACACATTACCAGATTTTACAATGCATAAAAACAAAATGTAAAATGTAGATCATAGAAACCTACTTTGGGAACATCATATTCTGAATGCAAGTCCTAAGATGCATCAACTGACAAATCTTTTTATCCTAAGCCTCTTAAAGCATCAACTGAAGATGATTTGATGTAAACATACGCATATCTGGTGTTATGGTTCTAGAGAAGGGGATTTTTACAGGCACACACCCTTTTTCACAGTTTTGGGATTATCTCCCATTTTTTAAACAAGAGGCCCATGGGGCCACATCGCTCACCTGAGCAACAATTGGCGTTCAAAAGATATTGTGCCATATGGTCCCTCGGTAGAATAACAAAAAATAAATATTGTCAAGTATTCGAATTTTACAATTATTTTTGCATACACGTAATCTTTGACATTGTACCTTCATGAAATACTATTTTTTACCAGAATAAAAAAATCCTACGCAAGATATAAAACTAAACATTTGGTAGGGGTACACTGTTAAGTTGTTAACTTCCAATTCCCTATATTTTCGTTCTGCCCCCCCCCCCCCCCCCCCCCCACTCACACACACTTTGTAAAGCGATCAAAATATATGAGAGCATATAGGTACATTTGTTTCATCAACTACTTACTTGTTATTGTATTTAAAAAAAATATATAATAGTTATTGTATTTTATTTAAAAAATCCTTCATGTATAGATGTGAAGAAGAAAATTGTACCTCAATGTGCTCAATTCCTCAAATTAAAACATTCAAAAATTTAATTTGTTTTCCATTATAATTAAATGACTGTTATTTACCTCGCGTACAAACCAGGATAATTTTCCGCTGTGATATTTTCTTAGGAATAGCGATAATTATTTTATCCCCATAACAGAAATGTGTCAAAACTATGGAAACTGTTTTAAAGATGTCGTTTTTATTTACTCGTGTCTGAAAAACTATCAAAATTGATGTAGATTTCACATTATTTATTGTATAATGAGGGGACCCCAGAGAGTAGGTATATACAGAATATCATTCTTTTATTTTTTTGTACAAGTATTTAACATACTCTAATTCATATAGAATTTCTAATGTTCAACCAAAATTTCAGCGTCAATCGTAGAATTATAAGCAAGATACAGAGCTCACAGTTTCCCTAGGTTTGAGTCATATTTTGTTGACATGACTTTATTACATTCAGCTTCAGATTTTTAACTTGGTATTTCCTATTCAGCATTTAAAATGGAAAAAAAGAATGGCCTAAGATTTTCAATTCTTTTATTCACTCAAGACCAATTCATTGGTATTTAAGGTTCAAAATCAGTTTATACAAATGTACACAAACACAGTCAAGGATCACATGTACAGTAGGAGTAATAATGACGAAAAAAGGTTAAGTTTACAATACAATAAGTTGTTAAAATTGGTTTCTGGAAGAACAGACTTTGAAAATTTTCTTAATAAATATTGACAAATTTTTTACTTTTTTAATCTTTAGTTTTTAAGATCTGTGTACAAACATAGAATTGTGAGCAAATCTCTGTATCTTAATTGCTTATAATTCGAAGCTTAACACTCAAATATGGTTAGTAAATAGAAATTGTAAACAATTAAACACAAGAAACATGCATGCACTATAACAAATAAAGAACACAATTTATTTTTTCGAAATGAATCATATATACACATGTATATATACCTACATATTTCCTTCAGCGATATAAAACTCTATTTAAACTGAATAAACTCGAGAAAATGCCGAGCATCGATCTCAACAAAACCTATTGCATTAATCTACCATTACGCAAAAGATAATGCCGAATTACCGATAGAATGAATTGTATTTCAGTACTTTTTTGATACATCAGATTTTGCTTAATTTGCGCAGGTAAAGAGTTAACTGTTTGAATTGATACGTAAAAATCACGAAATACGAGAGTTCCCAGGTTAAATTACAAAGCATAAATAATGAATACGAAACGAAAATCAGTCCAAGCTAACACCAACGTCATGTGTGAAATCTGTCAACGCATTGAAATATTTAGCCTCAATTTACTTCACAAAATCGGCACCAATATATTTTGCATGTTTCAAAAATTTCCCTTCATACACGAACTGTTGCATAAATGTGGTAGAGCGAAATTTCATGAATTAAATATGTTTATTATATTATATGTATTATTGCATAATTTTGGTGATTATGTTCAAATCTTTTTCTAACATGAAAATATTTGAATATTGGTACAGTGTATTATTTTTATATTATTATTATTTAGTCAATGCAATATTTAACAAAAATATCTAATACAGTTATCTAACCTTAATATAAGAGTCCTATCATTTGTTATTTTTAACTCTGGCAATGCAAAAACTATATTTAGAAGGAATACCCTTTTTCCTGTATTCCTGTATATCTATTGGATAAAATTGGTCAGCTGTTACTTTATTGGTCATGTGACAATTTTAGTGGGAAATTTCTTTGTTAAACCAGTTCCTATTTGGAAGTCTACTTGTGTATACTTGAAATTTACATTCTTTATCAGGTCAGTTAATTTACAATTTTTTTATACTACCTTATATTTAAATACAGTTTTATTGTGAGATTATTTATAAAGATATCTAAGATATTATATAATTGGCTTAGAAATGAAATGACTAAATATCAGAAAGTTTGTTTAATAGTAAAATTCAGTCTGATCAGTGAGTACAAAGTATTGTAAGTGTATTTTCTTTTCTTAAATTTAGATTATCAACTACAGTATTATTTGTATATCCTGAATATTGTTCCTAATCAACCTTTACACCTCATGTGAGGTAAGCGTTGTTTAAACATGGTTAAAGCTTAGTTCATGTATAGTTATATATGAATATATATCATAGTATTAGTAGTATTATGAAACTGATTAATATTTCTACAATTTAATTATAAACTCATGTGAAATAAGTTTGACATGATAACATATAGTTCTATTTATACAGATGTGATTATTATTGTTTATTTATTTAATAAGCAGATAATTTAAATATAGACACGAATATTTTTGAGTCTAGTTTGTAAAGAGGAATATTTTCATATTTTGTCAAAACTACATGCTTGTAAGAGTTATCTTTCCTAACTCGCATTTATTTTATTGCAGGGTTTATTTATACCTATTTTGTAATTGATTACATCAAATAAAGAAGTAAATTGAATTCATCTCAACTTTCTATCCACAACGGACTTAAGATCGACCCAAATACCCCGGGTTACATAAACAAGCAAATTCATCATAGTCAGATCGACCCTTTTTCGTATAATGTCATGGCTGCTTTAAACAAAGAACCTCGTTTTAGAAGTATGGAATACGAGTCTTGGTAAAATGGGTATGCAAACCCGGGCCGTGGCAAAATAAAAGCCGGGGTAGATCGGCAATCGTCAATTCCAAATACGCATTATTTTGCGGCAATATTTACAGCGAATACAAATATAACTGGTCCATCAAATATCCTGAAATTTTAATGAGATTGGCAGATTAATAACTGCCAATCTTTTGTTTTGACCAGGCCAAGTCTTGCCTACCCATTTTACCGGATGCCGAACCGAACCGAAGCTGAAACACGCCTTTCTTTTATCATTATTTTCGTAATAACTCAGATTTGAAACTGAATTAGACCTTAATTTTTGCAATTTATATTTTCCTTCCCATAAGGATAATTTATGCAAAACTGCGTTGAATTTGCCTCGGTAGTTCTTGAGAAGAAGATTTTTAAAAATGCACCCCCCTTTTTCTACAGTTTCAAGGTTTTCTCCGCTTTGAATACAGATCGTACTTTTATTTCTGCAATTTATATTCGCCATCACATACGGATGCTTTGTGCCAAATTTGGTTGAAATTGGATAAGCGGTTTTAGAGAAGAAGTTCAAAATGTAAAAAGTTTACAGACGGACGGACGGACGGACGGACGGACGGACGGACGGACAGACAGACGGACAGACGGACGACGGACAAAATGTGATCAGAATAGCTCACTTGAGCTTTCAGCTCAGGTGAGCTAAAAAGGTTTGGCCATTTATTCCAATTCAACAATTTAGAATCCCCTTACCATAAGTTAAATTTAGCTCTGTGGTGAAAAGTTTGCAAAGTTTTCAGATGGACAACCAGACAGTTGGACAACGGACAAAATGTGATCAGAAAAGTATACATGATCTTTCAGTTCAGATGAGCCTAAAAAAGTTTAATTTTTCCAACAAATGTTACTTTTTGCAAAAAGATCTTTATAAGACTATATTTACATTCCCCAGTCTCTCAACTAAGAGCAAATCCAACCTAATTCATAATTAAAATCATATACTGCCACTATAGAGGAGGTACATGTAATTGAAAAGACTGTCAAGATTATGTTATTCAACAGTCTGCATGAAGCACTGGTAGAAGTAAAGATGATAAAAACCGAGCGTAAAATGATTTAACATACCAAAATTGCCGAAGTTGCCAACCATAGTTTTCATCATTGTGGATTTGCCAGCATAAGGTTTTCCTGTTCCTGGGGCAAAATGGCCATCCACAACACGAACATCAGCTCCTGCAAGAAATAGCAACATACTTTTATATAACTCTAAGAAAAGAGAATGTAAACATTGAATTGCCTTAAATACAATTTAATGATTTACAAATAAACTAACACTGGCTTTTTTTTTATTTTAAGGGCAATCACCTTTCTTAATGCATCGGGACCCCACAACAATGTCTGATTTGTCCACTTGGCTGGACTTTAACATTTTCCTGACCGATTCGTTCACTTTGTGTATAAATTCTGTCCAGCAGTCCTAGCAAATGACAGGAAAAATAAATACCTACATTAAAATAAGGTTATAGACAAGCCTCAGGGACAAGTGATATTGATTTGATAAAAACCTAATTTGATATGCAGGTATCTGATAAGGTTACAGATCAATTTAGAAATAATTTGGTATGAATCTGACTTTAGTATATAAGTGTAAATGTGTCATAAGCATGTTCACTAAATCATCCTTTCTAAACATCAAGTTTTACAAGGCAAAAGTTAAAAATTAACATTTAAATACTACAGTAAATCACGCTTATAACAAAGTCCCAGGGACGGCCAATTTAACTTCGTTATAAGCGTAATTCGTTATATCTGTCAAGTTTACAACATGAAATAGAGACTTGGGGAACGAAATTCACTTGCTGTAAGCATCAATTCATTATAAGCATGTTCGCTATAACCGTGTTTTACTGTAGTTACAATAACATGTACATTATTGGTTAACAGATTGTTATTTAATATAAATATTATAATATGCATAAATTATCATTTTATTCAACAATTGGGTTCTTAAAAATATTGACAGAATCAAACAACTAAACTTTCAAAAATTTTCAAAAGAAATTCAATAAATTGCATATCATTAATGACACAACTGGAGATACTGTAATGGGAACATATGATATAATGAATAATACAAGGGTAAAGTTTTGAATTGACAAATAAATACATTCTATTGTGATCTTAATTAAATTTATAAATGCATTTATTAACAATCATTAGGAACCTTCAATTCATATAAATCATATTGTTCTAGAATTAAAAAAAATTCAGCTTTACATGCATGCCCTCCCCTTTGTTCTCTATAGTGTACATACTTTATCTATTTTAACATCCACATAGCTGTTTTGTTGACGATTTACCAGTGGCTGTGGGTCCAAATTATTCAGAGATGTAAAATCTGAAAACAAGTTAAGTGATCAACAATGTTACATTTAGTGATTATCAATTTTATTTGTTATCAGTTTAATCATTTCGATCAAAAAGCATATTTAATTCACTTATGTCTGCGTGCAATCATACATGGACATATGTACCTTTACCAGTGTCTGTAATGTCTGCGGGCAATCATACATGTATATGTACCTTTACCAGAGTCTGTGGTATCTGCGAGCAATCATACATGTATATGTACCTTTACCAGAGTCTGTGGTGTCTGCGTGAAATCATTCAAGTATATGTACCTTTACCAGTGTCTGTAATGTCTGCGTGAAATCATTCAAGTATATGTACCTTTACCAGAGTCTGTAATGTCTGCGTGCAATCATACATGTATATGTACCTTTACCAGAGTCTGTGGTATCTGCGAGCAATCATACATGTATATGTACCTTTACCAGTGTCTGTAATGTCTGCGTGAAATCATTCAAGTATATGTACCTTTACCAGAGTCTGTGGTGTCTGCGTACAATCATACATGTATATGTACCTTTACCAGTGTCTGTGGTGTCTGCACGCAATCACACAGGTATATGTACCTTTACCAGAGTCTGTGGTGTCTACATGCTACCATACATGTATATGTACCTTTACCAGAGTCTGTGGTGTCTGCACGCAATCACACAGGTATATGTACCTTTACCAGAGTCTGTGGTGTCTGCATGCTATCATACTTGTATATGTACCTTTACCAGTGTCTGTGGTGTCTGCATGCAATCATACATGTATATGTACCTTTACCAGAGTCTGTGGTGTCTGCATGCTATCATACATGTAAATGTACCTTTACCAGAGTCTGTGGTGTCTGCATGCTATCATACATGTATATGTACCTTTACCAGAGTCTGTGGTGTCTGCATGCTATCATACATGTATATGTACCTTTACCAGTGTCTGTGGTGTCTGCGTGCAATTATACATGTATATGTACCTTTACCAGTGTCTGTGGTGTCTGCGTGCAATCATACATGTATATGTACCTTTACCAGTGTCTGTGGTGTCATTGGTCACATTCATTTTCTTGGAGCGGCAGCAGCAGCAGACGAAGAGGGGTATTAGTGTGACCAGCAGAATGAACACTGACCCCCCGACAGCAATCAGGATAAACTGCCAGGTGTTCCAAAAGGTGTGCAGTTTTACCTTCTGTATGTCATAGGGCTTTCCACCAATATACAACTGTCAAAAGACCCAAAACTTTTAAAATACATGTTGTACTTTATGGCCTGACTGCTGATTTTTATCCGTCAATGCACACATGCTCAGAAAAATGTTGAAAGGCCCCAAACTAAAACATAATTATATTTTTATGGGAGATGACACCAATGGATTGAAATTGTCAAAAGGTCCCATGACAAACTTTTGAAATTGTATTTTTAATATGGGATTTTTCACTGATGCATGTAAAACTGTTGTTAGGTCCAGATAAAAAAGTAGTATCATAAGGGCTGTTCCTCCAACGCATTCAACTGTCAAAAGGTCAAAATGTATTAAAATTGTATCTCACATGGGCCTTTCCACCTATATAAACAACTGACAAGGGTCATTTTGCCAAATCTAAAATTTGCCAAAGGTGGGGCTTACATGTTTAATTAATAGAAGCACATATTTTCATTGGATCTAAATTTCGTTGTTTTTTGAACCAATAAAAAATTCTGTTGGCATTTAATTTCGCCAGATAGTAATCTCTTTGTATTCATTAATACTCTGGTTAAAAATTCTTCATGGATTTAATTCGTTGGTTTATACTGCCAACGAAAATAACGAAATCAAATCCTCAATGAATACTGTAAATTCCTAATTAAATGCGAGGAATTTATATCCGCATAAAATCGTGAGAAGCAAGCCTCGCGGATTTTAAAACCTCGCTATTATTTTCTGAGAGTTGGGAACTATAAGAAATAAGGATAAATGTTCTGTGTTCGCGATTTTATATTCTCGCGATTTGATACAAAACACTGGGAACATGGAAATAAGTGCTCGCGTAATATAAGGAATTTACAGTATTTCTGCTTCTACAGTAATACATTTAGATTATATATATATAATAAAACACAGATCCCAATATATTGAAAGATAAACACATTAATTTTGTATACTCTACCATCATCATCACTTCTTCATCAACTCCTGGGAAACCCAAGTCAGGCTCACACTTAATCAGTTCCTGCGCGAGACTTTTAATTACACAGCTATAATTAGCTGAGCTTCCACGCAACATCACTTTGAAGTCTGAATCGGAACAACCTGAAGTAAATTGCTCGCCCTGTGGTAAAGAAGTTGTTCAGGTAAAACACAGTAACATAAAGGAGGAATTCGTATATACCGGGTACCGTAGTTACAAAATTAAAAAAAATATTACTTTCATATAATAAGACTTATGTCACTTTGACCATAATGGAAGAATATTAATGTAACTTTGATCAATGTTGGCTTGAACTAGCTAGGCCAAATTGTGATTTAGAAAACAACTCAATTAAGGCTAATATGACTCTTGATTTTAAAACTATCAAAAATTTGAAGCACTATAAAGAAAACCATTTTATTCCAACAAAAAAGAGATTGCAACAATAATAAATGTTGATTGATTGACCATTTTTCAACTTCCATATGAGAATATTTAACACACAAACACAATGAGAACTCCCTGTGTGGCCACAATTAAGGGCTTCACATTCAAGTGACTGTACAATTCTCTGTCAGTAATTACCTCAATGGTTAGTTCTGTTTCAAACACAGGCTTGTAGTCCTGTACTATCTCATCCTCTCTTGTGGGCACGGGGTCAATCACGATTTTTATTGTGTTATTTTGAAATCTGTTCAAGTCCTCGTACATCCTAATGCCGTCCAACTGTAATCCGTATCTCAAGGTAGTCCCTACACTGTACCCCTTTGGGGAATTGCAGAGAATAAGACCAGGGCCCTCAGGAGCGCAATCCTGTTGCAAAAAGTTGATTCATATTAAAGCTATTATAAATTAGCTGTATTTTTTAGAATTTTATTTTGGTTCAAAAACCTGTTAGAATGATATGTCTGCATGTAACTTAAACTTTTATGATAATTAAAACAAGATTTGAAAAAATCATTAATTTTTTTCAGAAGAAGGATTTCTCTTTTAATGGCTTTTCCCACAAAAATAAAGCAAACAGAAATTTAAAAGCCATATTTTTTGTACGTTAAACAAAAAATAACATTTTCATATAAAAACTTTTCTGAATCAACATAAAAATTGCATCTCATTTTGCTTTAAATATATTCTGACCCTATTATGTGAATTAACATGAAGATAAGAATATACAGATTTTATGTTCAACTTAATGCTTTTTTCCTCATTCTTCTTCTGTAGAATCTGTTTAGTACTTGTCTTGTACAACTACTTTTATCACATGCATAACTTTTTTTTTTATGTATACATTCAATGTACTATAACAAATATGTACTCTAAAAGTGGTTATTTAAGCAGTTGATATAAAAGTACACTTTTTTGGAGTCAAACAATATGCGTAGGTATTAAATACTTGGATGTGTCATTTACCTCACATAAGGTTTGCTTTTTTTTACCATATACTCCTGGGGGCATTTTACACGGTTTTAATCTTACCACAAAACTAGTGTAAATTTCCCCCATGTGTAAATAACCACTTTTACAGTATATCATGTATTGCAGCAAATACAATATTTGGCAAATGAATACAGTAACGGTTGATTCCTTATTGTACCTAATTTCATGATTATGCTCGTTTGTATCCAATTGCTAGAATACAACATCACAAACATCAAACCTAGAGCTGTCATAACTTTTAATTCATAATTATAGTTCAAAACTGTCATTAAAATAATGGTGTAAGATCAAATAAAAAAATCCAAATAATATGCTCAAGTATACCTCCAAACTGTCATTAATTCCATTTCCATACACAACTAGCTTCGGTTTGGCCACACTGTTGAGGTTTGTTCCTGTGACTGATATTTTACATCCTCCACTGCAAATGCATCCATATTTAACAAGGTTATTTAAAATTAAAATTGTTTAAATTAAACCTAAATTATACAGCACTGGACCATTTATCAGCTTAAATTCACTGTTTGTTCTTTCTGTTTTCAATTTAAATGACACAGTGACACCAAATTACTGTAACTATATTACTGTAATAATTAACTATGATGAATTATCATTGATTCTGCTTGAATTAGATGAATAAATACCAAAGTCCAACTTTATCAGTAATTTTTCAAGATAAAGCCACACATTTTAAATCAATGAAAATAAATGAAGAGGGGGAAAATGGCTTATAACTCAAATTGCCACACTTTTTCAAGTTCCTTTGACATAGATTTATCTCAGAAAAAAATATTACAAACTGTTTCCCTATATATTCAGTAATGCCATTGCCTTATTAAATCCAGAACCTCTTATCACCAATGACTCATAAATGTTACAATTCGGTGGACCTCCTTGCAGCTTAAACATGGCAAACACAGCCCCCTTCCTCTAACAACAAACCACTCACTAAAGGGTTTCCAATTTATTATAACATAATTTCAGAAGTCTCGAGCTTAGGTTTATTTGCTCATCCAAATGATGCCTGATAGATGCCAATAAGAATAAGAATATCACAAAATGGCTATAATAATATAAACTATCCCCCCTTTCCAACACAAGAACCATAAATTTTAGATGAGAAACAGTAAAGAAGACTGTTATATTATGATAAATTCACGATAAAACAAGTCAAGCCCCCTCACATTTGCTAGATCCTAACTTAAATTTGGCTGAAATTCCAAGAACACAACTGTCTTAAGCTATATTAGATATAAAGATGCAGATAGATGTCAGAAGGCATTTCATTAAAGTAACAGACCATCATATTGATTTACCTCATAAAAGCATTTATCGACTGCACGCTGCTCACCACTGGGTTTGGTCGGTATTCAAATGTAAAATTCCAGTAGAAGTCCGGCGGTTCACTATCAACATCATAAGCATCAGCCCACTTCAATTTCAGAATAACAGTTCCTGCTGATGTACTGGGGGGAGTTAAAAGTTGAATTACAGTGTCATTACTGAAATGAGAAATGTAAAATACATTATATTATGTAACCTGAGATAGTTTATGGGCATGGTGATCATTTCAATCGGCCCCAGTTTAACAATATACATTAAATGGGACAAAAAGCATTTGAGATTTTGTTGTTGTTGTTTTGACCTGAAACTCTGACCTACACCCTCTGGCTTAGAGAGAAGGCAGACAGAGGCTGTACCTGCAACCTAATCCCATTCAATACTGAATAAAATATTGTTTAAATAAAAAACTAACCTAGTTTAACACGCTATATCTAGCAAAGATTCTATGGGTGAAATTAAGTGCACTGTGTATGGGAAGTAAGGCAATTAAGGTGAAAGAAAATAAGGTCTGGACTCAAAATTGCTCACCTAAAATTTGCTTTAAGGCCACGTACTGCATTAAAGTTTTATTTAAATGTAGTCGTTTGCTAAAGTCTGAACCACATTTGGCAAAGGACAGAGAAAATGTGGTGCATACTTTTATGCTATTAATATTATAACACATATCTCAGGCATATATATATTAATGTCGTCAAAGCGTCAGAAGTGACCCAATTTTGTAAGCGGCTATAAACAAATATATGTCTGTCTAGTAGAAAAAAAATTCAACAGTTGATGGCTTGAATTTGGCAACAAGCGTTGTAAAGTCAATACCCAATGGACGACAGACAAAATGTGATCAGAATAGTTCACTTGAACTTTCAGCTCAGGTGAGCTAAAAAAAAGTTTAAAATTAAATAACAACAGAACATTAAAGTTGAAGAGTGAGAAGAATATGTGAACATGGGTGCTATGCCTCATTGCCTATGAGACTGATCAATAGCTGAATATGTACAACATTTGCCAAGATAATGAGTGGAAAATTAATGATGATGGAATGAGGGAAGGACAAAATAACAGAACAGGGTAACAAAATATGCCTCTAGCTGTTTTATATAAGGGCCAAAAAAACTTAAACTATGACTAATACCTTGATCCTTGAAACTTGGTTCCAGGTCACTGCACACTTGTTCCCATCAAGCACTCATTATGTTAAGCACTAGTATATTGAGCCAAGGATAGAGAAATTTTAGCTAGGACTAGAATATTTCTTAGAGATATAATTTGACCTTGGACCTAAAAACCCTTTACAAGGTCACTACACA
This sequence comes from Magallana gigas, assembly GCF_963853765.1. NCBI lineage: Eukaryota > Metazoa > Mollusca > Bivalvia > Ostreida > Ostreidae > Magallana > Magallana gigas. The sequence goes on from NC_088860.1 coordinate 41,819,792, forward strand.
CTCTTTACTCACAGGCACTATATTAGTGAAGGATGACCAAGATTTGGCCTAAGAGAAAAAACACATGGTTTGGACAAGGATTTTGCACATAGGTCTGCTTTGGCCTTGGCCTTTGGCCTAGAAACGTGGTTCAAGGTCACTGGATACTTTTCCACTCAAAGGCACTTTGAGAGGGTGAAGATTGAGCCATATTTGGCCATGGCAATTAAGAGAAAATATGCTCATGACAAATGATGTCATGTTAAGACACTTTGATCACTAAAGGGAAACCACCGACTTGGGCCTTATCATAGACTACTCTAATGGTATTTGGTTCAAAGAAGTAGGGTTTGAGAGTTTTTGCGACTGATTTTACAAAGTTGTTTAAAGTAAAAAGTGGTACTAGATTAATTAACATTCAAGGATGTAAATAATAACTGACAAAAAATAAGCTAAACATTCGATATTTAAACACAGTATGACTTTATAGCCAAAATTACCAATATAATCATGGTATCTTAAGGTATGATCCTCTTCATTAAATGGCAATGAATCAAATGTTCAAAATTTGCTTTTACAAAGTATTTTCAAAATAAAAATGTATCAATACATATTATTTTAAAGCTTTCATTTTAAACTTCCAAAATATTTAACTTACACTAAAAAGGGACTATTGTTACGGCTGGTACTAATAGAAAACGTTACATTGCTACCCGATCTGTAAAGTAATTTCCCACGGACAGTGACTGTAGTATTTCCATCCACAGGACCAAATGCTGGATCAAGCTGATTTGGAACAATCACTGGATCCTACATAAAGCAAGAGTACATGTATATCAACAAATTTATACTGTATTAATAATCTTATTTTTATCCTGTGTCACAAAACTTTCAAAATGTAATAAATATGTATTAATTTAAAACCTTGTAAAATTGATAGATATATAGCAACATTTTGCCTAATATGCAGCAGTGCTTGAGAAATAATACATTAATTTTTTGGCCTTACAAGACATAAATAATCTATTCATTCATGAATTAAACATCCTTTTGTGATTTCATCAAATAAATTTTTTGTCAAAACAGTCAACTGGGGTCACACCTTAGATAAACAAGCCATCCATTCATAATTATAAAGATTGGCTTTCAATGTGACAGTCATGATGGTTTGAATTTAAACATTGGAATATATGATATCAAGGAAGATTTTAATTTCTCTGGGATTAAAACACTGAAATCTCATAATTTACTCACACAGCGAATGTTGTTTTGATCAGTGAAGTTTCCGCGACACGTACACAGTCCCTTATTTCCTTTGTCGCAGATCTCACTCATCCTCCCGACCTTATTGCACTTGCAAGGAAAACAACTTTTATTCAAGTTATAATATCCGTCTTTACATTCATTACACTGACGACCTACAATAAAAATTTCAAAAGTTACATAATTTTTTTCTTTAAGGAGTCTAGGGGGAGAATGTTTCAAACATACGATTTCCTTTAAATTTTTTACAGTGAAATGTCAACTTATGAGTAAACTATGTGCAAAATATAAAGTAAATTGACCGGATAGTTTATCTGTTTGTCGCGCTCAAATTTTGGTCGTATGTCGGATTCATCACCAACATTTTATATAGGATTATACAGGAAAATGAGGGTTTTTATTTTCAATTTCATATTTAAAAACTTACAAACATACGATTTTCTTTAAATTTTCAGCGATGGAAGGATAACATATAAGTAAACTTTTTGCCAAACTAAAACGAAATTGATCAAATGGTTTTTAAGCTATCCGTCCTCATAGTTTGATCCCATAAACGTGCCGTGCCAGCCATTTTACATTAGAATTGTATAAAACAAAAGGATGTTTACGAATCAAATTTAATTTTATTTGTATTAGAAGAAAAAATACATTTCCACTCACACAGAACGTAGAAGGGTCGCGTATATGTTTTTATTTTGCAAATTATAGTTTTGATTTTAATTATTGACGCTGTAATAGAAAATGCACGACGTTAATTTTTGTCAATTGTTACGTCAGAGTCTCAACTGATGTCATCCTAAGACGTTGACTCCGACGACAATAACGTCGATTTTGAAGAAGCGGCGAAAAAATTAAAATACTTCTGACATTATTCTAACGATTCATTTCACTTAAAATAATTTTTTGATAAGTAATTTTTCTGAAATAAAAACGTTACATGATAACCTGTATCATTAAACATTTTACTTTAAACTTGTGTTTTACAACAGTAATGTGAAATACCTACCCAGAGGGCGCAAAATTTTAAACCCGCTACAGACCTTAATACTCAAATGACCTAAATATTGTATAATATTGAAAATGTTTGATGTTTGCAAAAGTGCTATACGTCAGGCGAGATTTATGTGAAATTAAGTGCGCCATACCTCTTTGTATTACTTCCTATCTCGAAATTTATACAAATTAAACTACTAATTATTTTTTAGGAGATCAACACAGTCTAAAAATGGCAACAACCATGACACACCCTGATCTTGAAACAATGTGTTATAATTATCAATAATTTAATTCTGGTTGTAACACGCTTTCTGATTGGCTAAAAATTTATTTTATATCGTATAAAGAATGTTGCCTACGTCACAGTAAGACTAACGTCAAAAACGTATCAATACGCCTGACGTTACGTTTGAATTTTGTACAATTTTACGTCATTTTAAAGGTCAAATGACCGTTTTTATCTACAATGAAGAGTAAAAAAATTAAATTATAAGCAATGAATTCAATATTTATTTGTTTTATACGATATAAAATGGTTTGAAACAGTTTACGCTTTTTTTTAAACTGCTTCGCAGTCTATAAAGCGTAAACTGCCCCAAACCATTTTATATCATATAAAACAAATAAATATTGAATTCTTTCCTTAAATAAAGTTATAGTTTAAGGTAATGTTTCCACTCCACCCACCTTGGACGTTCAGTTTGCATTCACACTGTCCCGTGGGTTCTAAACAAGAGAGGTTTCCTCCAATAATCCCCCTGTTGTCACAACCACACGGTACGCACTCTGTACCCGACACTCCATAATACTCGGGGAGACACCTCTCACATCTATCGGAAGTGGTCTACAAAATCATACAGAAATATCCAAATCAAATAATAATTAACAAGTGAAAAGCTGTCAAAGTGACAGCAAACTGGGTTTTCTTTTATGTGAACTGTATCAATAATCCATGTCTGACTCAACCCTGAATTGATAAACACTACATACCGTATCCTGTGAAATACTGTACCCGCATGCAATATTTTGCCCCAAAATGACTAAGTTCAAAAGCTGGTATTTTTTTTAAATTATCAGAAATCAAAATCCTATATAGCTAGCAATATGCACACCTCTGATATATGTACAAAGACAACTTCCTATCTTGAAAACTGTAGGAGGAGTTATCCGTACAATGAGGGTACCCTTTTTGGCAGCCGCCCGCCAGCCATTTTCACCATTTTAATATATTAACCAGATTTTTCCGTTGGAAAACTCGATAAAAAATAAAAGCTCCTTTATCTGTATCAGTATAAAGTCTAGTTCACAAGAATCAATAGCTCTCTGATTACTTTGTGCTGTTATGGTTATAAGCCTTGGGTAATACAGTAAAACCTGTTTAGTACGAACACGGATATAGCAAATTCTCGTATATATTGCAGTTTTTTTAAGTCCCCGGTAAAATATTACCAAACCTTTTCAAATTTTTCCAAATTTTACGGTCATAATGAATTTGGATATAACAAATTTACGGATATAGCGAACTGATTTTGAGTCCTGTAGAGGTGAATAATAACAAAATTGAATTATACTTTTAAATTTACAACGAATTTCTTCACAAATTAAAAAGTTTGCACTACCATTTAACATAATTTGAATGAATTTATTTGTTATACGGATATACCGAATTACGGATATAACCAACTAAATCCATTGGTCCCTAGGACTTCGCTATAACTGAGTTTTACTGTAATTATATATGGGCAAGGTGAGGACAATTATAAGTCTAATTTATGGATGCCTTTTACAAAATATCTTTAGGACAAATACCTATGAATCTGTTACTGTAACTACAATTGCAACCGTAACATCTAATGTTGTATTTATGATACAGAAACAAAATTAATGATTATGCTTCTTTAAAAACTTAATAAAAGCTTAATAATGAAAATTATCTCTCATTAAACAAAATAAATTTTTCTGTGATTTTTCTGTGATGATTTTAACAATGCAAGCTCAATCTCACAAATCCTTGAAATTACTCGAACATAAAAAAAGTTGATTTTTTAAAATAAATTGAAAGAATAGAATACTTTTCCCAAACTTTAATTCTGTTTGCTTATTGTTAAATTGTATACACACACCTCCGTATTGTTTTTACAGGTGCAGGCTCCAGTATTGGTGTCACATGACTTGGTTCCGGGACCACAGATACACCTTGTACAACCGTCTAGATTGCTCTGAGATAAATTGTAGTGTAATGGTTTACACACGTCACACACTCTCCCCATCACATTTGTCTTACAGTTACATTGGCCTCCAACCTGAAAGACAAAATTAAATACACTGAAAAGATGGCCTGTTATATTCTCCCTCAGTCCGTTTGTCCGAATATAGAATAATTATACTCCTGGACCAATATAGTATAAATAAGCTGCATCAATTGAAAAATAAAAAAACTCATTAATATGGATTACTGCTCGGTAGTATATTTATACAGTATTCTGAATTACAAAAAACACACACCAACACCATAATATTGTATCACAATAACAATTTACTGGTAGCCATTACACCTTCACTATGTCCTAACGAGCGGTAGAATTGTGATAGAGTAAGGTATATGGCATTCTTACTAGCTCTGGCTAGTGGGTTAACCCTTAAGCTCAAAGGTAGAGTGCTGGACTAGCGTGCAGAGGACCTTGGTTTGAACCCCAGCAGAGGCAAAAAGTGTCACTGTTACATTTGGTGCCCACGTTGGGACCTGAGGATTCTCTGGCACGTGAGAGAAATTGTCTCTAGTACTTCGCCCCATAGGTGCTGGCACCCAGGAGAGTCGGGACTCCTCTTTCCTTGGAGGGGGACAATGTGATAGAGTCAGGTATATGGCATTCCTACTAGCTCTGGCTAGTGGGTTAAGCCTTTAGCTCGATCGGTAGAGTGCTGGACTGGCATGCCAAAGGACCCGGGTTCAAACCCCAGCAGGGGCAATAAGTATCTTTGTTATAGAACAACCACAAAGCTCAAGCAATTACTATTTATATCTTATTGTCACATGTCCTAAAAAATGCACAGATCCACCCCTTATACCGCACAGCTCACACAGAAATATACCCAAAACAAACATAATTTTTAAAATGTTGTATCCTGCAGTTCTATTAGTTCAATTTGGGTTACAGTCTTACTCAGTGATATGCTTAAGTAACAATATATTTTGTTATACTTTCATGTTCAATACTGAAATCTGATTGGTTTAGACGCAGTTCATAATCTGTTCTTACTATTTCCCTCAGCGTTAGCAACGCACTTAGCAACAGGTAACATTACGAATTGTTATATGCGCGAAAATCATGCGCGTACGGTTCGCCTTAGAATTCATGTTATTCCTATCTAAAAGCAGTGATGTTTTCTGTAAAATTAAGACATTCAGTATAACAAAATAAATAGTGCCTGTTTGGGAGGATAACAGTTGAAATTGACACCCCTCGAAAACCATTGTCAACCTCCGCTTCGCGTCGGTTGACAATGGTTTTCTCGGGGTGTCAATTTCAACTGTTACCCTCCCAAACAGGCACTATTTATATAATATTCTACTGCAATTCATACAAAATACCTTAATCAAATTTGTTAACCTCCTTTGTTTGGAATGATCCCTTTTTATATATAGCCATCATGCATTCAGAAGCTAAAAGAACCTAATGACATTTCCACAGGATTGCGTATAAATCCATTGTAACACCCTTCCAGTGTTACAATGGAAATGCCATTATAAGTTTCTTTTGCATCTGATCGTTGTCAAAATGGAATGTAATAAATAGAATCTTGTTTGACAATATGACTTTTATCCATTGGCAACTTTTTATGAGTCGCTGTACATGTTCTATCCTCTCACCAAGGCTGACAGACTTTGACACAATTCAATGTCATTGAAAAAAAAATTATATATATCATGAGATCCTTTATCTACAACTGAAAAAGGTCTTTGATATACATACACCTTGGCAGACTGATGTATTTCCATTAGTTCCATTGCTGCTACAGTTGCATGAGTTGTCACAAGCAAACTCCTCCTGGAACTTGCCTAGTTCAGTACAGAGCTCACAGCTGTCCCCCTGTACTTTCCTCTCATTGTTACAGGTACAATTAAAGTTCCTCCCACTGATTTGACAAGAATTTGAGTGTCCATTACAGTAGCACCTGAAAACATAATGATAAAAGTTTAAAAAAAAAACTATTTAATACAATCTACAGGTAAATATTATTAACATTTTTTTGGTAAATAGGGAGATCGATACCAGTATTAATTTTATTTGCATTTTAATTTCATCAGTGTTTTAATCTCACTCTTTCCTAGTTTTGGGGTTTAAGCCTCAGTCACAACTGACCGAACGTGTGTGGTGACCGTGGGTGTGCTATGGGTTTTGCCAGTCATGGCTCTTAATTCTGGCTGACTGCTAAGTGTTAAAAATTATCTTGAAGTGATTGAGTGTGTGACGCAAACCTGACAAACTAATTTAATGTGCGAGTTGTAGGTGTCATGTACAATTTTGTTTGAAGATGGGTGCGATGTCTGTATATAGGGACAACAACATTTGTGTTGTAGGTCAATTTCAAGTCAATAGTACCAAAACATTTCCTTTTCTCATGACAGCTGCATAGACCATTGTATTCACATTAAATGAAGAATATTTTTATAAAAATTTTCTTTAGACATACACTAAAATAAATCTGCCATAAGCAAGTGAATATTGAAACATCAAAAGAACTCGAGGACAACTGAAAAGCTGTCAATGTGACAGCAAACCAGGTTCTCTTTTATATCAACTTTATCCATTATCCATGTCAACCCTGAATTGATAAACACTACCAACTGTATCCAGTGAAAATGAAATATTTTGACAAGAAATGACCAAGTTCCAAATCTGGTATTTTTTTCATAAATTATCAGAAATCAAAATCCTAGCAATATGCACACCTCTGATGTATGTACAATTGATCTGCAAAAGAACAACTTTCTATCTTGAAAACTGTAGGAGCAGTTATTCGTACAATGAGGGTACCCTTTTGGTAGCCGCCTGCCCGCCCGCGCGCCATCCTACCCGCCTGCCATCCTACCCGCCCGCCATTTTCACCATTTCAATAACCAGATTTTTCTGTTGGAAAACTCAGTTAAAAAGGCTAGAAGATGATTATTCTGTAATTGCTGTTTTGGTGAATGAACTATATACTAAACTGGGCAAAACAAATAATGAAGAATGGTCTTTAAACATAATTTATTTTTCGTATCAGCTGATACCTTAAAAGACAGAAAAATACTAATTCTTTTCTGGTATTCAAATTTCGATATCATTATAAAAACAAGCTGTTTACTGCTGCAATAAAATGCAGTAATAGCAAGTGCAGTGTATATCGGATCAATCCACATAAAATGGGCAATTGATCTTGAAAATATTGTTCAACGGAAGGTCAGTACACACTCAAAGGCACCCTGTGGGTGAAGTATCAGCTAGGCTGGGCCAAGGGCAGAGAAAACATGCCCCCTATGAGTGATACTGGACATACAGATGGACACATAGACACACTAATGAATATGAGAGGGCTCCTTATTAAGGTGCAATATTACTGTGATAAGATGAAAATCTGATCAATTATTACATTGCATAAAAAGTTTCATAAAATTTTGTGAATAAAGGGTATTTGTTAAATTGTTCATGCAAATGACCACGTTAGCCCTACATTAAAATATCCTATGCCTCAATGATAACATTAAATTTAGTTACATTTCAACAAGGTTTACCTGTGGTCTGCTGAAAAGTTGATGTTATATATATATATATGTATCTATGAAAAAATAAATCCTAATTTCCCATTAACCACCAATAACTGCTCCCACAGTCTTTACATTCTTACCTTCCCATAATACTGGTTTCACTGATGCTAACACTTGACGAAGGGTCCATCTTGTTCATTCTTATCTCAATTTTATCGGCTACCATTTTTTCTACCTCACTTCTTGTGCTGTTTTCTGACAGTGGACCAAAAGAGTTACGAATATCCCAGGTTAAAATGTTTGACTGATAGCTGGAAAAACAAAATGTTATCATATATAACAGAAAGTCATTAGAGATTTCATTGATGATTTTATAAGTATCCAATTTCCATATTTCATCTTGCATTAATCATAAAGTTTTTTCAAATTTAAACTTTTAATTAAATGATTGATATTAAATTGAATACTGAGCTTTATACATGTTAAAGCTCTTTTAAATAATTTCCATAACAATGATGATACGACCTTGACATAGGTCAATGACCTCAAATCAGGGTCATGACATACTATCACGTCTCAGGTAACATTTATGTTGTGCCTATGATATTTTTTGCCATGTAAGTCAAGGTTCAGATATAACAGTTGGATGAACAGACAAACATGATAATTCCAATAAATCTAAAATGATTCTAATATAAACCTGCTGACCACTCTCTCGAACATATTATCATTTGTAAAAACGATATATATACATATCTTAGGGGCATACTGCATATTTACTGGTTGAAAATAATTCCAGGCAAAACAGCAGAATTTAAATATCTTAACCACAACAAACACGCGTACTAGAGAAATAAAACCACAATACCTTGTAAATTCTTTAGAATTCATCTTCTTGCCTCTCATTGACAAAGTTATTTCTACACTTCCTGGTTCACCATTGGATACAAAATTTATCTTCACACTGTCAATCTAGACATTTAAAAAGACTCCTTGTATAATCTATGTTAAATTTATATAAAAATATACCAGTAGCAAATAATAAAACTTCATTAAATATCATTACATGAAAAAAAAAAAATAAATGCAGTGGTCAAGCCACAGACACAATTCAGTACTATATATAATCTCAGGATATACTTACCATAAAAACCTGATCAAACGTAAAATAAATTGTTGGCATGGATTCTGAACTTGTCCATACTGTGTTGTAATCATTATCCCGCATATTATCCACCGTCCCATTGGATAATCTCCTTACTTTGTCAACTGTTGTTAACTGTTTGCAAAATACGCCTGAGGGGTCAGCAGCATCCATCACAAATTGAGGGTGGGTCTGGGGGCACCTGCACTCAGGAAAACTAATTGGCAAGCGAGACAAACTGACTCCGTCATTTATTTCATATTGGATTTCCCTGAAAGAAGTCAATCATAACTGCACTCTCAAAAGTAAATTTAGTATACCTATAGTGTTCCACTCTATATACACTATAATCGATACACAGTTCATTGGACAATACAGAGCACATACACCCAAACATGCACGCACACACGTAGTACACATATCTGTACAAACACACATAATCATAGTTACATATTTACATCTATCAAGAATGATTCTCTCTATTTCTTACAGAAATTTATAGTAATAAATTCATATAGCTCTAAAGAAACAGCCAGACTGAAATCTACATGGCCCATTCATCGATTGGTCAAAACCTACAGCGACCCAAGAAAAATCACAGACTACACGAAATAATCATGATGATGTCAGACTTATATTCCCATAGCTATAGGAGCTAGACAATATTTGGATGTTTCTTTTAGCCAACGTACTTATGTACATTAAAAGTGATCTAGGGAATTTTACTTACTTTTTACAATCAGTTTATGAATTTGTCAAAAGAAAGATGTAAATATAGTCTTACAATAAAATGCATTCTTTGAAGATTCATGTGGGCTATGAATGTAGCGATCATTGCAGAAAAAATTTACATAACCCACTAACACATGTTTTGTATTAATTTTTTCTGCAATAATGCCACCTTCATATCCCGCATGAATCGATCACCACAGAAAGCATTTTATTGTTTAAATGTAACATAAATTACATAAGGTCGCTAGCTAAATTGAAATAACTTAAATGTTCAATGTGATATTGTAACCTGTTTTCAAACACCATGCATTGCTTGACAGATAATAGATCTTGCATTATATTATTAGCAGTGACAATAAAACACCTTTAATAGCACATGAAACAAGAGGCCCATGGGCCACATTGCTCACCTGATGAACAATAGGTATGATAAAATCAGCTTAATGGAGTCATAATACAAACTATCTGGACAATGTACAATAATACATGTAGATCCTGTATAAATAAAATCCATTTTTCCCCTGGATATTCTTATGTTTATAATCATTAGTCCCTTTTCTAACAGGATGATTTTATAGTCATATCATATGTTGAGTATTGCAGTTCTCAAATAGATCCTCAACAATAGTTTATATATGGGATATAAACCTACATCAAACTCTGAACCTTCTTGTGAGGCCAAAGAATTGTCCTGTGGCCTAAGTCTTAACAATTATAAAGAATCATCTGGCTGATTAGTTTCTGAGAAGAAGATTTTTAAAGATTTACCCTATATATTCATTTGTTAAACTTTGACCCCCCATTGTGGCCCCACCCTACCACCGGGGATCATGATTTTCATAACTTTGAATCTACACTACCTGAGGATGCTTCCACACAAGTTTCAGCTTTCCTGACTGATTAGTTTCTGCGAAGAAGATTTTTAAATATTTACTCTTTATATTCCTGTGTAAAACTTAGACCCCCCATAGTGGCCCCACCCTACCCCCGGGGGTCATGAATTTCACAACTTTGAATCTACACTACCAGAGGATGCTTCCACACAAGTTTCAGCTTTCCTGGCTATATGGTTCTTGAGAAGAAGATTTTTGAAAATTTCTCGTAATTTTTCATTAATTTCTAATTATCTCCCCTTGAAAACAGGTGTGACCCTTAGTTTTCACAACTTTGAATCCCCTTTGCCCTAGAATGATTTGTGCCAAGTTTAGTTTCTGGGAAGAAGATTTTTAAAGATTTACCCTATATATTCCTATGTAAAACTTCGATCCCCCATTGTGGCCCCACCCAACCTCGGGGGTCATGATTTTCACAACTTTGTATCTACACTACCTAAGGATTCTTTCACACAAGTTTCAGCTTTGCTGGCTGATTAGTTTCTGAGAAGAAGATTTTTAATGATTTACTCTGTATATTCCTATGTAAAATTTGACCCCCCCCCCTTTTGTAGCCCTACCCTACCCCCGGGTGTCATAATTTTCACAACTTTGAATCTACACTATCTGAGGATGCCTTCACACAAGTTTCAGCTTTCCTGGCAGATTAGTTTCTGAGAAGAAGATTTTTAAAGATTTACTTTATATATTCCTATGTAAAACTTCGAGCCCCATTTGTGGCCCCACCCTACCCCCGGGGGTCACGATTTTCATAACTTTGAATCTACACTACCTACCTGAGGTTGCTTCCACACAAGTTTCAGCTTGCCTGGCTGATTAGTCTCTGAGAAGAAGATTTTTAAAGATTTACCCTATATATTCCTATGTAAAACTTTGAGCCCCCCATTGTGGCCCCACCCTACAACCAGGGGTCATGATTTTCTCAACTTTGAATCTAAACTACCTGAGGTTGCTTCCACACAAGTTTCAGCTTTCCTGGCTGATTAGTTTCTGAGAAGAATATTTTTAAAGATTTACTCTATATATTCCTATGTAAAACTTCTACCCCCCATGGTGGTCCCACCCTACCCCCAGGAGTCATGATTTTCACAACTGGGAATCTACACTACCTGAGGATGCCTTCACACAAGTTTCAGCTTTCCTGGCTGATTAGTTTCTGAGAAGAAGATTTTTAAAGAT